>NW_028123367.1:0-335228 GCF_965194805.1 Balaenoptera borealis
CCAAGGTGTACATACTCTGGTTCATCTACATATTCTATATACCTATTTATGTAGAGATCCTCTTCCCGTGTAAATTATTACACAGTGTTCCGTAAACCTTCCTTGCTATATGGTCGGTCTTTTTGATATATGTATATAATATGTATTTGTATACATATGGTAACGCTAATCTTCATTTATCCATTCCCCCCCACCTTTCCTTGTAGATAAGCATAGTTTTTTTTAATAAGTCTGTGATTGACTTTCTCTGTGGAAATATGTTCATTTGTGTCAGTTACTAGAGAACGCGTATAAGTGATATCATAGGATATAGGACTTTTGCTTTCCGACTTACCTCATGTTCTGTGATTATCTCCAAGATCATCTATGGTGTCTCAAAGAGCAGTGTTTCATTGTTTTCCATGGCTAGTATTCATTGTGTACATGGGCCGCTTCTTCTTTTTCCTTTCATCTGTTGATGGACATTTTGGTTGCTTCACTGTCTTGTCTATTGTGAATAAGGCTGCAGTGCAGCTTTTGCAGCCCGGGTCTTCTTCATTCTGGTCTTCTCAGGTGAGAGGCCCATTGGTGCGCCTGCTGGATTGAATGGTACCTCAATTTTTCCTTTTCAACGCAGCTCCTTTCTGTTCTCATTATTAGCGTTTAACCCTTTTACATCTCACCAGCAGCTAGAGGGTACACAGTTCTCTAAAACCTCTTCAGCATTGATTGTTTGTAGACTTTTTGCCAACGGTCAGTCGACGGGTGTGAGTTGAAAACTTTTTGTAGATTAGATTGCATGAGTCTAATACTTCCTGAGGTTGAGCTTTTATCCATTTTCCTTTCTTTGAAAAGAGAGTGAGTAAAACTTACCTCTTCATACGAGCTTCGTGAACATTTTGCCTGTTTTGAATTTTTTTTATCCATTCCCTACTTCAGCACAATTTGAGGGCAGGTGTCCTTTACAGCCCTGAGTCCTTGTGAATGGTAAGTGACCATTAGCTGTGGGTTAAAAGCTGCTGTTGCGGGAATCGGCCACAAGGCGGCAGCATTTCTCCTTTACCAAATCTGGTTACTAGGGCAACAGAGCCTTAGTGGAAGTGGTGTTCTAGGTTGTAAATTAGAATGGAATGTGCGAGGAAAAAGCCCTTTAAGTTTATGTCTCATTACTTCTTGTTGGTATTTTTAACTTAATTTTTATTTTTTATCACAGCAAACTTGATTACAATGTTTTGTTTGTTCTAGGTGTGCAAGATGTGGTTCTTTCACACATATACATATATCTATTTTTCTTCGGATCCTTTTCCCATGTCTGTTACGACACAATGTTGAGTAGTCTTCTCTTGGTATAGCGTAGGTCTTTGGTGATTATATATTTCACATGTGTTTGTATCTCTCTGTTAACCTCAATACGGTAATGTATCCAATCCTCACACCTTTCCATTTGGTGAACCATAAGTTTTTTAAATGAATCTATGATAGTGTTTCTCTGTGGAAATACCTTTGTTTGTATCATTTTTTCGGTAACACCTATATGTGATAGGATAGGATATGTGTCTTTCGCTTTCTCACTTACTCCAAGCTGCGTGATTACTTCTAGACTCATCTATGGTGCTGCAAATGGCATTGTTTCATTTTTTCACTAGCTCATATTCCATCTGTACATGGAGCAGTTCTTCTTTGTCCACCCATCTGTCGTTGGACTTTTTGGTTACTTCCATATCTTGGCGATTGTTATACTATGCAATGCAGATTTGCGTACCTGTGTCCTTCCAATTCTGTCTTCTTAGGTTATAGGTCCAGGAATAGGTCTGCTGGGTCATATGGTAGCTCAATGTTTACCTTTTAAAGGCACCTCTATTCCGTTCTCTTTAGTGGCTCTTTCCAGGTTACGTCCCACTTAAAGCGGAGGGTATGCATTTCTTCCCAGCACCTTCAGCATTTATTCTTTGTAGTTTTTGCTGATGGTTATTCTGAGTGGTGTGAGCTGATACCTCTTTGTGGTTGAATTTGCATGTGTCTCATAATGCGTTGAAATTGAGCTGTAAGACATGTCCTTTTTATTTTTCCAGCTGTGATGAGAGCTTATTTCTTCAAAGTGTTTTCTTAAAGTATGTGTCACCATTTGAAATATTTTGGCCATGATCTCCCTCAAGACATTTTGAGGGCAGGTTTCATTTACAGCCCTGCAGTACTTGTTCATATGAAGTGACCATTAGCTCAGGCTTTAAACCTGCTTTTGCAGGTAACGGCCAGAGAGCGGCAATCTTTCTACGTTCCCCTTGCTGGTACTAGGGAAACAGACCTACCGGCCAGTGGTGTTCTTCGGTTATAAATTAGAGTGCAATGTGCCCGGATAAACCCACAAATGTTGATGTCTCCTTGCTTTTCTTTGTTTTTAAATTTAATTTATATTTATTATTAGAGTAATATCCCATTGTGTACGTGGACCACTTCTTCTTGGTGCATTCCTCGGTTGATGGACATTTTCATTGCTTCCAAGTGCTGGCTATGGTAAATATTGCTGGCATACTGGTTTGCCAGCCTGTGACTTTTTGATTCTCATTTTCTCAGGTGATAGGCCAAGCAGTGGTTGTGATTGATGGACTGGTAGCTCAATGTTTCCCTTTTCAAAGCACCTACGTTGTGTTTTCGTTAGTGGCTCTTTACATGCCCCCCCTTACAGCCGAGGGTACGCATTTCTCCACACTCCCTTCACCGTTTATTTTTTGCAGCATTTTTCCTAATGGCCATTCTGACTGCTGTGTGCTGATAGGGTTTTGTAATATGGGTATGCATGTCATGAAAATTTTTAAAATTCATCATATTCCTACGCCTTTTTCTTTTCTCTTAAAAGAAAAAAACCGTGAGTACAATATAGCTCTTGAAATTGTCTTCTTCGAAGGTTGCCCTCTTCTGAATTTTTTGGTCGATTTTTGACCCCAGAAATTTTCTGGAGGCCAGGCGCAATTTACAGAACTGCAAGTTGGTGAAAATTTAGTGACCTTTTGCAGTGGGTTCAAAGCTGCTGTTGTGGGAAACGTCCACAAGGAGGTAGCATTTCTCCATTCCCCAGTCCTGGTTCTAGGGCAGCAGAGCCTTTCTGGAAGTCATTGTCCTAGGTTGTAAATTAGAATGGAATTTGCCAGGAGAAATCCCCATAAGTTTATGTCTCATTACTTCTTCTTGGTTTTTAAAATTTTTTTAATCTGGGTAAAGTTTAGAATACTGTTTGTCCTAGGTGTACACAATCTGGTTCATTTGGACATTATGTATGTCTATTAATGTACAGATCCTCTTCCCATGTAAAATATTACACTGTTCCGTCGACCTCCCTTGTTATATGTTCGGTCTTTTTGATACATGTATATAATATGTATTTGAATATGTATAGTAACACTAATCTTCATTTCTCAATTTCCCCCCTCCTTTCCTTTTAGATGAGCATAGTTTGTGTTCTACGCCTGTGAGTGTCTTTCTCTTTAGAAATATGTTCATCTGTGTCAGTTATTAGATAATGCCATAAGTGATAATATAAGATATAGGTCTTTTGCTTTCCGACCTACTTCATGTTTTGTGATTATCTCCAGGCTCATCTATGGTGCCTCAAAGAGCAGTGCTTCAATGTTTTCCATGGCTAATATTCCATTGTGTACATGGACCACTTCTTCTTGGTGCATTCCTCTGTTGATGGACATTTTCGTTGCTTCCAAGTGTTGCCTATGGTAAATATTGCTGGAGTGCAGGATTGCCAGCCTGCGATTTTTGATTTTCATTTTCTCAGGTGATAGACCCAGCAGTGGGTATGATTGATTGATTGGTATGGTAGCTCAACGTTTACCTTTTCAAGGCACCTCAATTGTGCTTTCATTAGTGGCTCTTACCACGTCCCCCTTAGAATCGAGGGTACGCATTTCTCCACAATCACGTCAGCGTTTATCGTTTGCCGCATTTTTGTTGATGGCCATTCTGACTGGTGTGAGCTGATAGGTTTTTGTAATTTGGGTTTACATGTCTGTAAAAATTCCTACAATTCATCCTTTTTCCACGCCTTTTCCTTTTCTGTTAAAAGAAAAAAGAAAAAAGGTGTGAGTACAATATACCTCTTCAAATTTTCTTTTTGGAAGGTTGCACTCTAGAGTTTTTTGGTCGATTTTCGACCTCAGTATCTTTTGGAGGGCAGGTGTCATTTACAGACCTGCAATTGGTGAATATTTAGTGACCTTTTGCAGTGGGTTTAAAGCTGCTGTTGTGGGAAACGGCCACAAGGATGCAGCATTTCTCCATTCCCAAATCTGGGTACTAGGGCAGCAGAGCCGTTCTGGAAGTCGTTTGCCTAGGTTGTAAATTTGAATGGAATGTGCCAGGAGAACCCCCCATAAGTTTATGTCTCATTACTCCTAGTTGGTTGTTTTAATTTTTTCAATTGGGGTAATGGTTAGAATGTTGCTTGTCCAAGGTGTACATACTCTGGTTCATCTACATATTCTATATACCTATTTATGTAGAGATCCTCTTCCCGTGTAAATTATTACACAGTGTTCCGTAAACCTTCCTTGCTATATGGTCGGTCTTTTTGATATATGTATATAATATGTATTTGTATACATATGGTAACGCTAATCTTCATTTATCCATTCCCCCCCACCTTTCCTTGTAGATAAGCATAGTTTTTTTTAATAAGTCTGTGATTGACTTTCTCTGTGGAAATATGTTCATTTGTGTCAGTTACTAGAGAACGCGTATAAGTGATATCATAGGATATAGGACTTTTGCTTTCCGACTTACCTCATGTTCTGTGATTATCTCCAAGATCATCTATGGTGTCTCAAAGAGCAGTGTTTCATTGTTTTCCATGGCTAGTATTCATTGTGTACATGGGCCGCTTCTTCTTTTTCCTTTCATCTGTTGATGGACATTTTGGTTGCTTCACTGTCTTGTCTATTGTGAATAAGGCTGCAGTGCAGCTTTTGCAGCCCGGGTCTTCTTCATTCTGGTCTTCTCAGGTGAGAGGCCCATTGGTGCGCCTGCTGGATTGAATGGTACCTCAATTTTTCCTTTTCAACGCAGCTCCTTTCTGTTCTCATTATTAGCGTTTAACCCTTTTACATCTCACCAGCAGCTAGAGGGTACACAGTTCTCTAAAACCTCTTCAGCATTGATTGTTTGTAGACTTTTTGCCAACGGTCAGTCGACGGGTGTGAGTTGAAAACTTTTTGTAGATTAGATTGCATGAGTCTAATACTTCCTGAGGTTGAGCTTTTATCCATTTTCCTTTCTTTGAAAAGAGAGTGAGTAAAACTTACCTCTTCATACGAGCTTCGTGAACATTTTGCCTGTTTTGAATTTTTTTTATCCATTCCCTACTTCAGCACAATTTGAGGGCAGGTGTCCTTTACAGCCCTGAGTCCTTGTGAATGGTAAGTGACCATTAGCTGTGGGTTAAAAGCTGCTGTTGCGGGAATCGGCCACAAGGCGGCAGCATTTCTCCTTTACCAAATCTGGTTACTAGGGCAACAGAGCCTTAGTGGAAGTGGTGTTCTAGGTTGTAAATTAGAATGGAATGTGCGAGGAAAAAGCCCTTTAAGTTTATGTCTCATTACTTCTTGTTGGTATTTTTAACTTAATTTTTATTTTTTATCACAGCAAACTTGATTACAATGTTTTGTTTGTTCTAGGTGTGCAAGATGTGGTTCTTTCACACATATACATATATCTATTTTTCTTCGGATCCTTTTCCCATGTCTGTTACGACACAATGTTGAGTAGTCTTCTCTTGGTATAGCGTAGGTCTTTGGTGATTATATATTTCACATGTGTTTGTATCTCTCTGTTAACCTCAATACGGTAATGTATCCAATCCTCACACCTTTCCATTTGGTGAACCATAAGTTTTTTAAATGAATCTATGATAGTGTTTCTCTGTGGAAATACCTTTGTTTGTATCATTTTTTCGGTAACACCTATATGTGATAGGATAGGATATGTGTCTTTCGCTTTCTCACTTACTCCAAGCTGCGTGATTACTTCTAGACTCATCTATGGTGCTGCAAATGGCATTGTTTCATTTTTTCACTAGCTCATATTCCATCTGTACATGGAGCAGTTCTTCTTTGTCCACCCATCTGTCGTTGGACTTTTTGGTTACTTCCATATCTTGGCTATTGTTATACTATGCAATGCAGATTTGCGTACCTGTGTCCTTCCAATTCTGTCTTCTTAGGTTATAGGTCCAGGAATAGGTCTGCTGGGTCATATGGTAGCTCAATGTTTACCTTTTAAAGGCACCTCTATTCCGTTCTCTTTAGTGGCTCTTTCCAGGTTACGTCCCACTTAAAGCGGAGGGTATGCATTTCTTCCCAGCACCTTCAGCATTTATTCTTTGTAGTTTTTGCTGATGGTTATTCTGAGTGGTGTGAGCTGATACCTCTTTGTGGTTGAATTTGCATGTGTCTCATAATGCGTTGAAATTGAGCTGTAAGACATGTCCTTTTTATTTTTCCAGCTGTGATGAGAGCTTATTTCTTCAAAGTGTTTTCTTAAAGTATGTGTCACCATTTGAAATATTTTGGCCATGATCTCCCTCAAGACATTTTGAGGGCAGGTTTCATTTACAGCCCTGCAGTACTTGTTCATATGAAGTGACCATTAGCTCAGGCTTTAAACCTGCTTTTGCAGGTAACGGCCAGAGAGCGGCAATCTTTCTACGTTCCCCTTGCTGGTACTAGGGAAACAGACCTACCGGCCAGTGGTGTTCTTCGGTTATAAATTAGAGTGCAATGTGCCCGGATAAACCCACAAATGTTGATGTCTCCTTGCTTTTCTTTGTTTTTAAATTTAATTTATATTTATTATTAGAGTAATATCCCATTGTGTACGTGGACCACTTCTTCTTGGTGCATTCCTCGGTTGATGGACATTTTCATTGCTTCCAAGTGCTGGCTATGGTAAATATTGCTGGCATACTGGTTTGCCAGCCTGTGACTTTTTGATTCTCATTTTCTCAGGTGATAGGCCAAGCAGTGGTTGTGATTGATGGACTGGTAGCTCAATGTTTCCCTTTTCAAAGCACCTACGTTGTGTTTTCGTTAGTGGCTCTTTACATGCCCCCCCTTACAGCCGAGGGTACGCATTTCTCCACACTCCCTTCACCGTTTATTTTTTGCAGCATTTTTCCTAATGGCCATTCTGACTGCTGTGTGCTGATAGGGTTTTGTAATATGGGTATGCATGTCATGAAAATTTTTAAAATTCATCATATTCCTACGCCTTTTTCTTTTCTCTTAAAAGAAAAAAACCGTGAGTACAATATAGCTCTTGAAATTGTCTTCTTCGAAGGTTGCCCTCTTCTGAATTTTTTGGTCGATTTTTGACCCCAGAAATTTTCTGGAGGCCAGGCGCAATTTACAGAACTGCAAGTTGGTGAAAATTTAGTGACCTTTTGCAGTGGGTTCAAAGCTGCTGTTGTGGGAAACGTCCACAAGGAGGTAGCATTTCTCCATTCCCCAGTCCTGGTTCTAGGGCAGCAGAGCCTTTCTGGAAGTCATTGTCCTAGGTTGTAAATTAGAATGGAATTTGCCAGGAGAAATCCCCATAAGTTTATGTCTCATTACTTCTTCTTGGTTTTTAAAATTTTTTTAATCTGGGTAAAGTTTAGAATACTGTTTGTCCTAGGTGTACACAATCTGGTTCATTTGGACATTATGTATGTCTATTAATGTACAGATCCTCTTCCCATGTAAAATATTACACTGTTCCGTCGACCTCCCTTGTTATATGTTCGGTCTTTTTGATACATGTATATAATATGTATTTGAATATGTATAGTAACACTAATCTTCATTTCTCAATTTCCCCCCTCCTTTCCTTTTAGATGAGCATAGTTTGTGTTCTACGCCTGTGAGTGTCTTTCTCTTTAGAAATATGTTCATCTGTGTCAGTTATTAGATAATGCCATAAGTGATAATATAAGATATAGGTCTTTTGCTTTCCGACCTACTTCATGTTTTGTGATTATCTCCAGGCTCATCTATGGTGCCTCAAAGAGCAGTGCTTCAATGTTTTCCATGGCTAATATTCCATTGTGTACATGGACCACTTCTTCTTGGTGCATTCCTCTGTTGATGGACATTTTCGTTGCTTCCAAGTGTTGCCTATGGTAAATATTGCTGGAGTGCAGGATTGCCAGCCTGCGATTTTTGATTTTCATTTTCTCAGGTGATAGACCCAGCAGTGGGTATGATTGATTGATTGGTATGGTAGCTCAACGTTTACCTTTTCAAGGCACCTCAATTGTGCTTTCATTAGTGGCTCTTACCACGTCCCCCTTAGAATCGAGGGTACGCATTTCTCCACAATCACGTCAGCGTTTATCGTTTGCCGCATTTTTGTTGATGGCCATTCTGACTGGTGTGAGCTGATAGGTTTTTGTAATTTGGGTTTACATGTCTGTAAAAATTCCTACAATTCATCCTTTTTCCACGCCTTTTCCTTTTCTGTTAAAAGAAAAAAGAAAAAAGGTGTGAGTACAATATACCTCTTCAAATTTTCTTTTTGGAAGGTTGCACTCTAGAGTTTTTTGGTCGATTTTCGACCTCAGTATCTTTTGGAGGGCAGGTGTCATTTACAGACCTGCAATTGGTGAATATTTAGTGACCTTTTGCAGTGGGTTTAAAGCTGCTGTTGTGGGAAACGGCCACAAGGATGCAGCATTTCTCCATTCCCAAATCTGGGTACTAGGGCAGCAGAGCCGTTCTGGAAGTCGTTTGCCTAGGTTGTAAATTTGAATGGAATGTGCCAGGAGAACCCCCCATAAGTTTATGTCTCATTACTCCTAGTTGGTTGTTTTAATTTTTTCAATTGGGGTAATGGTTAGAATGTTGCTTGTCCAAGGTGTACATACTCTGGTTCATCTACATATTCTATATACCTATTTATGTAGAGATCCTCTTCCCGTGTAAATTATTACACAGTGTTCCGTAAACCTTCCTTGCTATATGGTCGGTCTTTTTGATATATGTATATAATATGTATTTGTATACATATGGTAACGCTAATCTTCATTTATCCATTCCCCCCCACCTTTCCTTGTAGATAAGCATAGTTTTTTTTAATAAGTCTGTGATTGACTTTCTCTGTGGAAATATGTTCATTTGTGTCAGTTACTAGAGAACGCGTATAAGTGATATCATAGGATATAGGACTTTTGCTTTCCGACTTACCTCATGTTCTGTGATTATCTCCAAGATCATCTATGGTGTCTCAAAGAGCAGTGTTTCATTGTTTTCCATGGCTAGTATTCATTGTGTACATGGGCCGCTTCTTCTTTTTCCTTTCATCTGTTGATGGACATTTTGGTTGCTTCACTGTCTTGTCTATTGTGAATAAGGCTGCAGTGCAGCTTTTGCAGCCCGGGTCTTCTTCATTCTGGTCTTCTCAGGTGAGAGGCCCATTGGTGCGCCTGCTGGATTGAATGGTACCTCAATTTTTCCTTTTCAACGCAGCTCCTTTCTGTTCTCATTATTAGCGTTTAACCCTTTTACATCTCACCAGCAGCTAGAGGGTACACAGTTCTCTAAAACCTCTTCAGCATTGATTGTTTGTAGACTTTTTGCCAACGGTCAGTCGACGGGTGTGAGTTGAAAACTTTTTGAAATTAGATTGCATGAGTCTAATACTTCCTGAGGTTGAGCTTTTATCCATTTTCCTTTCTTTGAAAAGAGAGTGAGTAAAACTTACCTCTTCATACGAGCTTCGTGAACATTTTGCCTGTTTTGAATTTTTTTTATCCATTCCCTACTTCAGCACAATTTGAGGGCAGGTGTCCTTTACAGCCCTGAGTCCTTGTGAATGGTAAGTGACCATTAGCTGTGGGTTAAAAGCTGCTGTTGCGGGAATCGGCCACAAGGCGGCAGCATTTCTCCTTTACCAAATCTGGTTACTAGGGCAACAGAGCCTTAGTGGAAGTGGTGTTCTAGGTTGTAAATTAGAATGGAATGTGCGAGGAAAAAGCCCTTTAAGTTTATGTCTCATTACTTCTTGTTGGTATTTTTAACTTAATTTTTATTTTTTATCACAGCAAACTTGATTACAATGTTTTGTTTGTTCTAGGTGTGCAAGATGTGGTTCTTTCACACATATACATATATCTATTTTTCTTCGGATCCTTTTCCCATGTCTGTTACGACACAATGTTGAGTAGTCTTCTCTTGGTATAGCGTAGGTCTTTGGTGATTATATATTTCACATGTGTTTGTATCTCTCTGTTAACCTCAATACGGTAATGTATCCAATCCTCACACCTTTCCATTTGGTGAACCATAAGTTTTTTAAATGAATCTATGATAGTGTTTCTCTGTGGAAATACCTTTGTTTGTATCATTTTTTCGGTAACACCTATATGTGATAGGATAGGATATGTGTCTTTCGCTTTCTCACTTACTCCAAGCTGCGTGATTACTTCTAGACTCATCTATGGTGCTGCAAATGGCATTGTTTCATTTTTTCACTAGCTCATATTCCATCTGTACATGGAGCAGTTCTTCTTTGTCCACCCATCTGTCGTTGGACTTTTTGGTTACTTCCATATCTTGGCGATTGTTATACTATGCAATGCAGATTTGCGTACCTGTGTCCTTCCAATTCTGTCTTCTTAGGTTATAGGTCCAGGAATAGGTCTGCTGGGTCATATGGTAGCTCAATGTTTACCTTTTAAAGGCACCTCTATTCCGTTCTCTTTAGTGGCTCTTTCCAGGTTACGTCCCACTTAAAGCGGAGGGTATGCATTTCTTCCCAGCACCTTCAGCATTTATTCTTTGTAGTTTTTGCTGATGGTTATTCTGAGTGGTGTGAGCTGATACCTCTTTGTGGTTGAATTTGCATGTGTCTCATAATGCGTTGAAATTGAGCTGTAAGACATGTCCTTTTTATTTTTCCAGCTGTGATGAGAGCTTATTTCTTCAAAGTGTTTTCTTAAAGTATGTGTCACCATTTGAAATATTTTGGCCATGATCTCCCTCAAGACATTTTGAGGGCAGGTTTCATTTACAGCCCTGCAGTACTTGTTCATATGAAGTGACCATTAGCTCAGGCTTTAAACCTGCTTTTGCAGGTAACGGCCAGAGAGCGGCAATCTTTCTACGTTCCCCTTGCTGGTACTAGGGAAACAGACCTACCGGCCAGTGGTGTTCTTCGGTTATAAATTAGAGTGCAATGTGCCCGGATAAACCCACAAATGTTGATGTCTCCTTGCTTTTCTTTGTTTTTAAATTTAATTTATATTTATTATTAGAGTAATATCCCATTGTGTACGTGGACCACTTCTTCTTGGTGCATTCCTCGGTTGATGGACATTTTCATTGCTTCCAAGTGCTGGCTATGGTAAATATTGCTGGCATACTGGTTTGCCAGCCTGTGACTTTTTGATTCTCATTTTCTCAGGTGATAGGCCAAGCAGTGGTTGTGATTGATGGACTGGTAGCTCAATGTTTCCCTTTTCAAAGCACCTACGTTGTGTTTTCGTTAGTGGCTCTTTACATGCCCCCCCTTACAGCCGAGGGTACGCATTTCTCCACACTCCCTTCACCGTTTATTTTTTGCAGCATTTTTCCTAATGGCCATTCTGACTGCTGTGAGCTGATAGGGTTTTGTAATATGGGTATGCATGTCATGAAAATTTTTAAAATTCATCATATTCCTACGCCTTTTTCTTTTCTCTTAAAAGAAAAAAACCGTGAGTACAATATAGCTCTTGAAATTGTCTTCTTCGAAGGTTGCCCTCTTCTGAATTTTTTGGTCGATTTTTGACCCCAGAAATTTTCTGGAGGCCAGGCGCAATTTACAGAACTGCAAGTTGGTGAAAATTTAGTGACCTTTTGCAGTGGGTTCAAAGCTGCTGTTGTGGGAAACGTCCACAAGGAGGTAGCATTTCTCCATTCCCCAGTCCTGGTTCTAGGGCAGCAGAGCCTTTCTGGAAGTCATTGTCCTAGGTTGTAAATTAGAATGGAATTTGCCAGGAGAAATCCCCATAAGTTTATGTCTCATTACTTCTTCTTGGTTTTTAAAATTTTTTTAATCTGGGTAAAGTTTAGAATACTGTTTGTCCTAGGTGTACACAATCTGGTTCATTTGGACATTATGTATGTCTATTAATGTACAGATCCTCTTCCCATGTAAAATATTACACTGTTCCGTCGACCTCCCTTGTTATATGTTCGGTCTTTTTGATACATGTATATAATATGTATTTGAATATGTATAGTAACACTAATCTTCATTTCTCAATTTCCCCCCTCCTTTCCTTTTAGATGAGCATAGTTTGTGTTCTACGCCTGTGAGTGTCTTTCTCTTTAGAAATATGTTCATCTGTGTCAGTTATTAGATAATGCCATAAGTGATAATATAAGATATAGGTCTTTTGCTTTCCGACCTACTTCATGTTTTGTGATTATCTCCAGGCTCATCTATGGTGCCTCAAAGAGCAGTGCTTCAATGTTTTCCATGGCTAATATTCCATTGTGTACATGGACCACTTCTTCTTGGTGCATTCCTCTGTTGATGGACATTTTCGTTGCTTCCAAGTGTTGCCTATGGTAAATATTGCTGGAGTGCAGGATTGCCAGCCTGCGATTTTTGATTTTCATTTTCTCAGGTGATAGACCCAGCAGTGGGTATGATTGATTGATTGGTATGGTAGCTCAACGTTTACCTTTTCAAGGCACCTCAATTGTGCTTTCATTAGTGGCTCTTACCACGTCCCCCTTAGAATCGAGGGTACGCATTTCTCCACAATCACGTCAGCGTTTATCGTTTGCCGCATTTTTGTTGATGGCCATTCTGACTGGTGTGAGCTGATAGGTTTTTGTAATTTGGGTTTACATGTCTGTAAAAATTCCTACAATTCATCCTTTTTCCACGCCTTTTCCTTTTCTGTTAAAAGAAAAAAGAAAAAAGGTGTGAGTACAATATACCTCTTCAAATTTTCTTTTTGGAAGGTTGCACTCTAGAGTTTTTTGGTCGATTTTCGACCTCAGTATCTTTTGGAGGGCAGGTGTCATTTACAGACCTGCAATTGGTGAATATTTAGTGACCTTTTGCAGTGGGTTTAAAGCTGCTGCTGTGGGAAACGGCCACAAGGATGCAGCATTTCTCCATTCCCAAATCTGGGTACTAGGGCAGCAGAGCCGTTCTGGAAGTCGTTTGCCTAGGTTGTAAATTTGAATGGAATGTGCCAGGAGAACCCCCCATAAGTTTATGTCTCATTACTCCTAGTTGGTTGTTTTAATTTTTTCAATTGGGGTAATGGTTAGAATGTTGCTTGTCCAAGGTGTACATACTCTGGTTCATCTACATATTCTATATACCTATTTATGTAGAGATCCTCTTCCCGTGTAAATTATTACACAGTGTTCCGTAAACCTTCCTTGCTATATGGTCGGTCTTTTTGATATATGTATATAATATGTATTTGTATACATATGGTAACGCTAATCTTCATTTATCCATTCCCCCCCACCTTTCCTTGTAGATAAGCATAGTTTTTTTTAATAAGTCTGTGATTGACTTTCTCTGTGGAAATATGTTCATTTGTGTCAGTTACTAGAGAACGCGTATAAGTGATATCATAGGATATAGGACTTTTGCTTTCCGACTTACCTCATGTTCTGTGATTATCTCCAAGATCATCTATGGTGTCTCAAAGAGCAGTGTTTCATTGTTTTCCATGGCTAGTATTCATTGTGTACATGGGCCGCTTCTTCTTTTTCCTTTCATCTGTTGATGGACATTTTGGTTGCTTCACTGTCTTGTCTATTGTGAATAAGGCTGCAGTGCAGCTTTTGCAGCCCGGGTCTTCTTCATTCTGGTCTTCTCAGGTGAGAGGCCCATTGGTGCGCCTGCTGGATTGAATGGTACCTCAATTTTTCCTTTTCAACGCAGCTCCTTTCTGTTCTCATTATTAGCGTTTAACCCTTTTACATCTCACCAGCAGCTAGAGGGTACACAGTTCTCTAAAACCTCTTCAGCATTGATTGTTTGTAGACTTTTTGCCAACGGTCAGTCGACGGGTGTGAGTTGAAAACTTTTTGTAGATTAGATTGCATGAGTCTAATACTTCCTGAGGTTGAGCTTTTATCCATTTTCCTTTCTTTGAAAAGAGAGTGAGTAAAACTTACCTCTTCATACGAGCTTCGTGAACATTTTGCCTGTTTTGAATTTTTTTTATCCATTCCCTACTTCAGCACAATTTGAGGGCAGGTGTCCTTTACAGCCCTGAGTCCTTGTGAATGGTAAGTGACCATTAGCTGTGGGTTAAAAGCTGCTGTTGCGGGAATCGGCCACAAGGCGGCAGCATTTCTCCTTTACCAAATCTGGTTACTAGGGCAACAGAGCCTTAGTGGAAGTGGTGTTCTAGGTTGTAAATTAGAATGGAATGTGCGAGGAAAAAGCCCTTTAAGTTTATGTCTCATTACTTCTTGTTGGTATTTTTAACTTAATTTTTATTTTTTATCACAGCAAACTTGATTACAATGTTTTGTTTGTTCTAGGTGTGCAAGATGTGGTTCTTTCACACATATACATATATCTATTTTTCTTCGGATCCTTTTCCCATGTCTGTTACGACACAATGTTGAGTAGTCTTCTCTTGGTATAGCGTAGGTCTTTGGTGATTATATATTTCACATGTGTTTGTATCTCTCTGTTAACCTCAATACGGTAATGTATCCAATCCTCACACCTTTCCATTTGGTGAACCATAAGTTTTTTAAATGAATCTATGATAGTGTTTCTCTGTGGAAATACCTTTGTTTGTATCATTTTTTCGGTAACACCTATATGTGATAGGATAGGATATGTGTCTTTCGCTTTCTCACTTACTCCAAGCTGCGTGATTACTTCTAGACTCATCTATGGTGCTGCAAATGGCATTGTTTCATTTTTTCACTAGCTCATATTCCATCTGTACATGGAGCAGTTCTTCTTTGTCCACCCATCTGTCGTTGGACTTTTTGGTTACTTCCATATCTTGGCGATTGTTATACTATGCAATGCAGATTTGCGTACCTGTGTCCTTCCAATTCTGTCTTCTTAGGTTATAGGTCCAGGAATAGGTCTGCTGGGTCATATGGTAGCTCAATGTTTACCTTTTAAAGGCACCTCTATTCCGTTCTCTTTAGTGGCTCTTTCCAGGTTACGTCCCACTTAAAGCGGAGGGTATGCATTTCTTCCCAGCACCTTCAGCATTTATTCTTTGTAGTTTTTGCTGATGGTTATTCTGAGTGGTGTGAGCTGATACCTCTTTGTGGTTGAATTTGCATGTGTCTCATAATGCGTTGAAATTGAGCTGTAAGACATGTCCTTTTTATTTTTCCAGCTGTGATGAGAGCTTATTTCTTCAAAGTGTTTTCTTCAAGTATGTGTCACCATTTGAAATATTTTGGCCATGATCTCCCTCAAGACATTTTGAGGGCAGGTTTCATTTACAGCCCTGCAGTACTTGTTCATGTGAAGTGACCATTAGCTCAGGCTTTAAACCTGCTTTTGCAGGTAACGGCCAGAGAGCGGCAATCTTTCTACGTTCCCCTTGCTGGTACTAGGGAAACAGACCTACCGGCCAGTGGTGTTCTTCGGTTATAAATTAGAGTGCAATGTGCCCGGATAAACCCACAAATGTTGATGTCTCCTTGCTTTTCTTTGTTTTTAAATTTAATTTATATTTATTATTAGAGTAATATCCCATTGTGTACGTGGACCACTTCTTCTTGGTGCATTCCTCGGTTGATGGACATTTTCATTGCTTCCAAGTGCTGGCTATGGTAAATATTGCTGGCATACTGGTTTGCCAGCCTGTGACTTTTTGATTCTCATTTTCTCAGGTGATAGGCCAAGCAGTGGTTGTGATTGATGGACTGGTAGCTCAATGTTTCCCTTTTCAAAGCACCTACGTTGTGTTTTCGTTAGTGGCTCTTTACATGCCCCCCCTTACAGCCGAGGGTACGCATTTCTCCACACTCCCTTCACCGTTTATTTTTTGCAGCATTTTTCCTAATGGCCATTCTGACTGCTGTGAGCTGATAGGGTTTTGTAATATGGGTATGCATGTCATGAAAATTTTTAAAATTCATCATATTCCTACGCCTTTTTCTTTTCTCTTAAAAGAAAAAAACCGTGAGTACAATATAGCTCTTGAAATTGTCTTCTTCGAAGGTTGCCCTCTTCTGAATTTTTTGGTCGATTTTTGACCCCAGAAATTTTCTGGAGGCCAGGCGCAATTTACAGAACTGCAAGTTGGTGAAAATTTAGTGACCTTTTGCAGTGGGTTCAAAGCTGCTGTTGTGGGAAACGTCCACAAGGAGGTAGCATTTCTCCATTCCCCAGTCCTGGTTCTAGGGCAGCAGAGCCTTTCTGGAAGTCATTGTCCTAGGTTGTAAATTAGAATGGAATTTGCCAGGAGAAATCCCCATAAGTTTATGTCTCATTACTTCTTCTTGGTTTTTAAAATTTTTTTAATCTGGGTAAAGTTTAGAATACTGTTTGTCCTAGGTGTACACAATCTGGTTCATTTGGACATTATGTATGTCTATTAATGTACAGATCCTCTTCCCATGTAAAATATTACACTGTTCCGTCGACCTCCCTTGTTATATGTTCGGTCTTTTTGATACATGTATATAATATGTATTTGAATATGTATAGTAACACTAATCTTCATTTCTCAATTTCCCCCCTCCTTTCCTTTTAGATGAGCATAGTTTGTGTTCTACGCCTGTGAGTGTCTTTCTCTTTAGAAATATGTTCATCTGTGTCAGTTATTAGATAATGCCATAAGTGATAATATAAGATATAGGTCTTTTGCTTTCCGACCTACTTCATGTTTTGTGATTATCTCCAGGCTCATCTATGGTGCCTCAAAGAGCAGTGCTTCAATGTTTTCCATGGCTAATATTCCATTGTGTACATGGACCACTTCTTCTTGGTGCATTCCTCTGTTGATGGACATTTTCGTTGCTTCCAGGTGTTGCCTATGGTAAATATTGCTGGAGTGCAGGATTGCCAGCCTGCGATTTTTGATTTTCATTTTCTCAGGTGATAGACCCAGCAGTGGGTATGATTGATTGATTGGTATGGTAGCTCAACGTTTACCTTTTCAAGGCACCTCAATTGTGCTTTCATTAGTGGCTCTTACCACGTCCCCCTTAGAATCGAGGGTACGCATTTCTCCACAATCACGTCAGCGTTTATCGTTTGCCGCATTTTTGTTGATGGCCATTCTGACTGGTGTGAGCTGATAGGTTTTTGTAATTTGGGTTTACATGTCTGTAAAAATTCCTACAATTCATCCTTTTTCCACGCCTTTTCCTTTTCTGTTAAAAGAAAAAAGAAAAAAGGTGTGAGTACAATATACCTCTTCAAATTTTCTTTTTGGAAGGTTGCACTCTAGAGTTTTTTGGTCGATTTTCGACCTCAGTATCTTTTGGAGGGCAGGTGTCATTTACAGACCTGCAATTGGTGAATATTTAGTGACCTTTTGCAGTGGGTTTAAAGCTGCTGCTGTGGGAAACGGCCACAAGGATGCAGCATTTCTCCATTCCCAAATCTGGGTACTAGGGCAGCAGAGCCGTTCTGGAAGTCGTTTGCCTAGGTTGTAAATTTGAATGGAATGTGCCAGGAGAACCCCCCATAAGTTTATGTCTCATTACTCCTAGTTGGTTGTTTTAATTTTTTCAATTGGGGTAATGGTTAGAATGTTGCTTGTCCAAGGTGTACATACTCTGGTTCATCTACATATTCTATATACCTATTTATGTAGAGATCCTCTTCCCGTGTAAATTATTACACAGTGTTCCGTAAACCTTCCTTGCTATATGGTCGGTCTTTTTGATATATGTATATAATATGTATTTGTATACATATGGTAACGCTAATCTTCATTTATCCATTCCCCCCCACCTTTCCTTGTAGATAAGCATAGTTTTTTTTAATAAGTCTGTGATTGACTTTCTCTGTGGAAATATGTTCATTTGTGTCAGTTACTAGAGAACGCGTATAAGTGATATCATAGGATATAGGACTTTTGCTTTCCGACTTACCTCATGTTCTGTGATTATCTCCAAGATCATCTATGGTGTCTCAAAGAGCAGTGTTTCATTGTTTTCCATGGCTAGTATTCATTGTGTACATGGGCCGCTTCTTCTTTTTCCTTTCATCTGTTGATGGACATTTTGGTTGCTTCACTGTCTTGTCTATTGTGAATAAGGCTGCAGTGCAGCTTTTGCAGCCCGGGTCTTCTTCACTCTGGTCTTCTCAGGTGAGAGGCCCATTGGTGCGCCTGCTGGATTGAATGGTACCTCAATTTTTCCTTTTCAACGCAGCTCCTTTCTGTTCTCATTATTAGCGTTTAACCCTTTTACATCTCACCAGCAGCTAGAGGGTACACAGTTCTCTAAAACCTCTTCAGCATTGATTGTTTGTAGACTTTTTGCCAACGGTCAGTCGACGGGTGTGAGTTGAAAACTTTTTGTAGATTAGATTGCATGAGTCTAATACTTCCTGAGGTTGAGCTTTTATCCATTTTCCTTTCTTTAAAAAGAGAGTGAGTAAAACTTACCTCTTCATACGAGCTTCGTGAACATTTTGCCTGTTTTGAATTTTTTTTATCCATTCCCTACTTCAGCACAATTTGAGGGCAGGTGTCCTTTACAGCCCTGAGTCCTTGTGAATGGTAAGTGACCATTAGCTGTGGGTTAAAAGCTGCTGTTGCGGGAATCGGCCACAAGGCGGCAGCATTTCTCCTTTACCAAATCTGGTTACTAGGGCAACAGAGCCTTAGTGGAAGTGGTGTTCTAGGTTGTAAATTAGAATGGAATGTGCGAGGAAAAAGCCCTTTAAGTTTATGTCTCATTACTTCTTGTTGGTATTTTTAACTTAATTTTTATTTTTTATCACAGCAAACTTGATTACAATGTTTTGTTTGTTCTAGGTGTGCAAGATGTGGTTCTTTCACACATATACATATATCTATTTTTCTTCGGATCCTTTTCCCATGTCTGTTACGACACAATGTTGAGTAGTCTTCTCTTGGTATAGCGTAGGTCTTTGGTGATTATATATTTCACATGTGTTTGTATCTCTCTGTTAACCTCAATACGGTAATGTATCCAATCCTCACACCTTTCCATTTGGTGAACCATAAGTTTTTTAAATGAATCTATGATAGTGTTTCTCTGTGGAAATACCTTTGTTTGTATCATTTTTTCGGTAACACCTATATGTGATAGGATAGGATATGTGTCTTTCGCTTTCTCACTTACTCCAAGCTGCGTGATTACTTCTAGACTCATCTATGGTGCTGCAAATGGCATTGTTTCATTTTTTCACTAGCTCATATTCCATCTGTACATGGAGCAGTTCTTCTTTGTCCACCCATCTGTCGTTGGACTTTTTGGTTACTTCCATATCTTGGCGATTGTTATACTATGCAATGCAGATTTGCGTACCTGTGTCCTTCCAATTCTGTCTTCTTAGGTTATAGGTCCAGGAATAGGTCTGCTGGGTCATATGGTAGCTCAATGTTTACCTTTTAAAGGCACCTCTATTCCGTTCTCTTTAGTGGCTCTTTCCAGGTTACGTCCC
Source organism: Balaenoptera borealis (assembly GCF_965194805.1). NCBI lineage: Eukaryota > Metazoa > Chordata > Mammalia > Artiodactyla > Balaenopteridae > Balaenoptera > Balaenoptera borealis. Next base: position 19,609 of record NW_028123367.1, read on the forward strand.
ACTTAAAGCGGAGGGTATGCATTTCTTCCCAGCACCTTCAGCATTTATTCTTTGTAGTTTTTGCTGATGGTTATTCTGAGTGGTGTGAGCTGATACCTCTTTGTGGTTGAATTTGCATGTGTCTCATAATGCGTTGAAATTGAGCTGTAAGACATGTCCTTTTTATTTTTCCAGCTGTGATGAGAGCTTATTTCTTCAAAGTGTTTTCTTAAAGTATGTGTCACCATTTGAAATATTTTGGCCATGATCTCCCTCAAGACATTTTGAGGGCAGGTTTCATTTACAGCCCTGCAGTACTTGTTCATGTGAAGTGACCATTAGCTCAGGCTTTAAACCTGCTTTTGCAGGTAACGGCCAGAGAGCGGCAATCTTTCTACGTTCCCCTTGCTGGTACTAGGGAAACAGACCTACCGGCCAGTGGTGTTCTTCGGTTATAAATTAGAGTGCAATGTGCCCGGATAAACCCACAAATGTTGATGTCTCCTTGCTTTTCTTTGTTTTTAAATTTAATTTATATTTATTATTAGAGTAATATTCCATTGTGTACGTGGACCACTTCTTCTTGGTGCATTCCTCGGTTGATGGACATTTTCATTGCTTCCAAGTGCTGGCTATGGTAAATATTGCTGGCATACTGGTTTGCCAGCCTGTGACTTTTTGATTCTCATTTTCTCAGGTGATAGGCCAAGCAGTGGTTGTGATTGATGGACTGGTAGCTCAATGTTTCCCTTTTCAAAGCACCTACGTTGTGTTTTCGTTAGTGGCTCTTTACATGCCCCCCCTTACAGCCGAGGGTACGCATTTCTCCACACTCCCTTCACCGTTTATTTTTTGCAGCATTTTTCCTAATGGCCATTCTGACTGCTGTGAGCTGATAGGGTTTTGTAATATGGGTATGCATGTCATGAAAATTTTTAAAATTCATCATATTCCTACGCCTTTTTCTTTTCTCTTAAAAGAAAAAAACCGTGAGTACAATATAGCTCTTGAAATTGTCTTCTTCGAAGGTTGCCCTCTTCTGAATTTTTTGGTCGATTTTTGACCCCAGAAATTTTCTGGAGGCCAGGCGCAATTTACAGAACTGCAAGTTGGTGAAAATTTAGTGACCTTTTGCAGTGGGTTCAAAGCTGCTGTTGTGGGAAACGTCCACAAGGAGGTAGCATTTCTCCATTCCCCAGTCCTGGTTCTAGGGCAGCAGAGCCTTTCTGGAAGTCATTGTCCTAGGTTGTAAATTAGAATGGAATTTGCCAGGAGAAATCCCCATAAGTTTATGTCTCATTACTTCTTCTTGGTTTTTAAAATTTTTTTAATCTGGGTAAAGTTTAGAATACTGTTTGTCCTAGGTGTACACAATCTGGTTCATTTGGACATTATGTATGTCTATTAATGTACAGATCCTCTTCCCATGTAAAATATTACACTGTTCCGTCGACCTCCCTTGTTATATGTTCGGTCTTTTTGATACATGTATATAATATGTATTTGAATATGTATAGTAACACTAATCTTCATTTCTCAATTTCCCCCCTCCTTTCCTTTTAGATGAGCATAGTTTGTGTTCTACGCCTGTGAGTGTCTTTCTCTTTAGAAATATGTTCATCTGTGTCAGTTATTAGATAATGCCATAAGTGATAATATAAGATATAGGTCTTTTGCTTTCCGACCTACTTCATGTTTTGTGATTATCTCCAGGCTCATCTATGGTGCCTCAAAGAGCAGTGCTTCAATGTTTTCCATGGCTAATATTCCATTGTGTACATGGACCACTTCTTCTTGGTGCATTCCTCTGTTGATGGACATTTTCGTTGCTTCCAAGTGTTGCCTATGGTAAATATTGCTGGAGTGCAGGATTGCCAGCCTGCGATTTTTGATTTTCATTTTCTCAGGTGATAGACCCAGCAGTGGGTATGATTGATTGATTGGTATGGTAGCTCAACGTTTACCTTTTCAAGGCACCTCAATTGTGCTTTCATTAGTGGCTCTTACCACGTCCCCCTTAGAATCGAGGGTACGCATTTCTCCACAATCACGTCAGCGTTTATCGTTTGCCGCATTTTTGTTGATGGCCATTCTGACTGGTGTGAGCTGATAGGTTTTTGTAATTTGGGTTTACATGTCTGTAAAAATTCCTACAATTCATCCTTTTTCCACGCCTTTTCCTTTTCTGTTAAAAGAAAAAAGAAAAAAGGTGTGAGTACAATATACCTCTTCAAATTTTCTTTTTGGAAGGTTGCACTCTAGAGTTTTTTGGTCGATTTTCGACCTCAGTATCTTTTGGAGGGCAGGTGTCATTTACAGACCTGCAATTGGTGAATATTTAGTGACCTTTTGCAGTGGGTTTAAAGCTGCTGCTGTGGGAAACGGCCACAAGGATGCAGCATTTCTCCATTCCCAAATCTGGGTACTAGGGCAGCAGAGCCGTTCTGGAAGTCGTTTGCCTAGGTTGTAAATTTGAATGGAATGTGCCAGGAGAACCCCCCATAAGTTTATGTCTCATTACTCCTAGTTGGTTGTTTTAATTTTTTCAATTGGGGTAATGGTTAGAATGTTGCTTGTCCAAGGTGTACATACTCTGGTTCATCTACATATTCTATATACCTATTTATGTAGAGATCCTCTTCCCGTGTAAATTATTACACAGTGTTCCGTAAACCTTCCTTGCTATATGGTCGGTCTTTTTGATATATGTATATAATATGTATTTGTATACATATGGTAACGCTAATCTTCATTTATCCATTCCCCCCCACCTTTCCTTGTAGATAAGCATAGTTTTTTTTAATAAGTCTGTGATTGACTTTCTCTGTGGAAATATGTTCATTTGTGTCAGTTACTAGAGAACGCGTATAAGTGATATCATAGGATATAGGACTTTTGCTTTCCGACTTACCTCATGTTCTGTGATTATCTCCAAGATCATCTATGGTGTCTCAAAGAGCAGTGTTTCATTGTTTTCCATGGCTAGTATTCATTGTGTACATGGGCCGCTTCTTCTTTTTCCTTTCATCTGTTGATGGACATTTTGGTTGCTTCACTGTCTTGTCTATTGTGAATAAGGCTGCAGTGCAGCTTTTGCAGCCCGGGTCTTCTTCACTCTGGTCTTCTCAGGTGAGAGGCCCATTGGTGCGCCTGCTGGATTGAATGGTACCTCAATTTTTCCTTTTCAACGCAGCTCCTTTCTGTTCTCATTATTAGCGTTTAACCCTTTTACATCTCACCAGCAGCTAGAGGGTACACAGTTCTCTAAAACCTCTTCAGCATTGATTGTTTGTAGACTTTTTGCCAACGGTCAGTCGACGGGTGTGAGTTGAAAACTTTTTGTAGATTAGATTGCATGAGTCTAATACTTCCTGAGGTTGAGCTTTTATCCATTTTCCTTTCTTTAAAAAGAGAGTGAGTAAAACTTACCTCTTCATACGAGCTTCGTGAACATTTTGCCTGTTTTGAATTTTTTTTATCCATTCCCTACTTCAGCACAATTTGAGGGCAGGTGTCCTTTACAGCCCTGAGTCCTTGTGAATGGTAAGTGACCATTAGCTGTGGGTTAAAAGCTGCTGTTGCGGGAATCGGCCACAAGGCGGCAGCATTTCTCCTTTACCAAATCTGGTTACTAGGGCAACAGAGCCTTAGTGGAAGTGGTGTTCTAGGTTGTAAATTAGAATGGAATGTGCGAGGAAAAAGCCCTTTAAGTTTATGTCTCATTACTTCTTGTTGGTATTTTTAACTTAATTTTTATTTTTTATCACAGCAAACTTGATTACAATGTTTTGTTTGTTCTAGGTGTGCAAGATGTGGTTCTTTCACACATATACATATATCTATTTTTCTTCGGATCCTTTTCCCATGTCTGTTACGACACAATGTTGAGTAGTCTTCTCTTGGTATAGCGTAGGTCTTTGGTGATTATATATTTCACATGTGTTTGTATCTCTCTGTTAACCTCAATACGGTAATGTATCCAATCCTCACACCTTTCCATTTGGTGAACCATAAGTTTTTTAAATGAATCTATGATAGTGTTTCTCTGTGGAAATACCTTTGTTTGTATCATTTTTTCGGTAACACCTATATGTGATAGGATAGGATATGTGTCTTTCGCTTTCTCACTTACTCCAAGCTGCGTGATTACTTCTAGACTCATCTATGGTGCTGCAAATGGCATTGTTTCATTTTTTCACTAGCTCATATTCCATCTGTACATGGAGCAGTTCTTCTTTGTCCACCCATCTGTCGTTGGACTTTTTGGTTACTTCCATATCTTGGCGATTGTTATACTATGCAATGCAGATTTGCGTACCTGTGTCCTTCCAATTCTGTCTTCTTAGGTTATAGGTCCAGGAATAGGTCTGCTGGGTCATATGGTAGCTCAATGTTTACCTTTTAAAGGCACCTCTATTCCGTTCTCTTTAGTGGCTCTTTCCAGGTTACGTCCCACTTAAAGCGGAGGGTATGCATTTCTTCCCAGCACCTTCAGCATTTATTCTTTGTAGTTTTTGCTGATGGTTATTCTGAGTGGTGTGAGCTGATACCTCTTTGTGGTTGAATTTGCATGTGTCTCATAATGCGTTGAAATTGAGCTGTAAGACATGTCCTTTTTATTTTTCCAGCTGTGATGAGAGCTTATTTCTTCAAAGTGTTTTCTTAAAGTATGTGTCACCATTTGAAATATTTTGGCCATGATCTCCCTCAAGACATTTTGAGGGCAGGTTTCATTTACAGCCCTGCAGTACTTGTTCATGTGAAGTGACCATTAGCTCAGGCTTTAAACCTGCTTTTGCAGGTAACGGCCAGAGAGCGGCAATCTTTCTACGTTCCCCTTGCTGGTACTAGGGAAACAGACCTACCGGCCAGTGGTGTTCTTCGGTTATAAATTAGAGTGCAATGTGCCCGGATAAACCCACAAATGTTGATGTCTCCTTGCTTTTCTTTGTTTTTAAATTTAATTTATATTTATTATTAGAGTAATATTCCATTGTGTACGTGGACCACTTCTTCTTGGTGCATTCCTCGGTTGATGGACATTTTCATTGCTTCCAAGTGCTGGCTATGGTAAATATTGCTGGCATACTGGTTTGCCAGCCTGTGACTTTTTGATTCTCATTTTCTCAGGTGATAGGCCAAGCAGTGGTTGTGATTGATGGACTGGTAGCTCAATGTTTCCCTTTTCAAAGCACCTACGTTGTGTTTTCGTTAGTGGCTCTTTACATGCCCCCCCTTACAGCCGAGGGTACGCATTTCTCCACACTCCCTTCACCGTTTATTTTTTGCAGCATTTTTCCTAATGGCCATTCTGACTGCTGTGAGCTGATAGGGTTTTGTAATATGGGTATGCATGTCATGAAAATTTTTAAAATTCATCATATTCCTACGCCTTTTTCTTTTCTCTTAAAAGAAAAAAACCGTGAGTACAATATAGCTCTTGAAATTGTCTTCTTCGAAGGTTGCCCTCTTCTGAATTTTTTGGTCGATTTTTGACCCCAGAAATTTTCTGGAGGCCAGGCGCAATTTACAGAACTGCAAGTTGGTGAAAATTTAGTGACCTTTTGCAGTGGGTTCAAAGCTGCTGTTGTGGGAAACGTCCACAAGGAGGTAGCATTTCTCCATTCCCCAGTCCTGGTTCTAGGGCAGCAGAGCCTTTCTGGAAGTCATTGTCCTAGGTTGTAAATTAGAATGGAATTTGCCAGGAGAAATCCCCATAAGTTTATGTCTCATTACTTCTTCTTGGTTTTTAAAATTTTTTTAATCTGGGTAAAGTTTAGAATACTGTTTGTCCTAGGTGTACACAATCTGGTTCATTTGGACATTATGTATGTCTATTAATGTACAGATCCTCTTCCCATGTAAAATATTACACTGTTCCGTCGACCTCCCTTGTTATATGTTCGGTCTTTTTGATACATGTATATAATATGTATTTGAATATGTATAGTAACACTAATCTTCATTTCTCAATTTCCCCCCTCCTTTCCTTTTAGATGAGCATAGTTTGTGTTCTACGCCTGTGAGTGTCTTTCTCTTTAGAAATATGTTCATCTGTGTCAGTTATTAGATAATGCCATAAGTGATAATATAAGATATAGGTCTTTTGCTTTCCGACCTACTTCATGTTTTGTGATTATCTCCAGGCTCATCTATGGTGCCTCAAAGAGCAGTGCTTCAATGTTTTCCATGGCTAATATTCCATTGTGTACATGGACCACTTCTTCTTGGTGCATTCCTCTGTTGATGGACATTTTCGTTGCTTCCAAGTGTTGCCTATGGTAAATATTGCTGGAGTGCAGGATTGCCAGCCTGCGATTTTTGATTTTCATTTTCTCAGGTGATAGACCCAGCAGTGGGTATGATTGATTGATTGGTATGGTAGCTCAACGTTTACCTTTTCAAGGCACCTCAATTGTGCTTTCATTAGTGGCTCTTACCACGTCCCCCTTAGAATCGAGGGTACGCATTTCTCCACAATCACGTCAGCGTTTATCGTTTGCCGCATTTTTGTTGATGGCCATTCTGACTGGTGTGAGCTGATAGGTTTTTGTAATTTGGGTTTACATGTCTGTAAAAATTCCTACAATTCATCCTTTTTCCACGCCTTTTCCTTTTCTGTTAAAAGAAAAAAGAAAAAAGGTGTGAGTACAATATACCTCTTCAAATTTTCTTTTTGGAAGGTTGCACTCTAGAGTTTTTTGGTCGATTTTCGACCTCAGTATCTTTTGGAGGGCAGGTGTCATTTACAGACCTGCAATTGGTGAATATTTAGTGACCTTTTGCAGTGGGTTTAAAGCTGCTGCTGTGGGAAACGGCCACAAGGATGCAGCATTTCTCCATTCCCAAATCTGGGTACTAGGGCAGCAGAGCCGTTCTGGAAGTCGTTTGCCTAGGTTGTAAATTTGAATGGAATGTGCCAGGAGAACCCCCCATAAGTTTATGTCTCATTACTCCTAGTTGGTTGTTTTAATTTTTTCAATTGGGGTAATGGTTAGAATGTTGCTTGTCCAAGGTGTACATACTCTGGTTCATCTACATATTCTATATACCTATTTATGTAGAGATCCTCTTCCCGTGTAAATTATTACACAGTGTTCCGTAAACCTTCCTTGCTATATGGTCGGTCTTTTTGATATATGTATATAATATGTATTTGTATACATATGGTAACGCTAATCTTCATTTATCCATTCCCCCCCACCTTTCCTTGTAGATAAGCATAGTTTTTTTTAATAAGTCTGTGATTGACTTTCTCTGTGGAAATATGTTCATTTGTGTCAGTTACTAGAGAACGCGTATAAGTGATATCATAGGATATAGGACTTTTGCTTTCCGACTTACCTCATGTTCTGTGATTATCTCCAAGATCATCTATGGTGTCTCAAAGAGCAGTGTTTCATTGTTTTCCATGGCTAGTATTCATTGTGTACATGGGCCGCTTCTTCTTTTTCCTTTCATCTGTTGATGGACATTTTGGTTGCTTCACTGTCTTGTCTATTGTGAATAAGGCTGCAGTGCAGCTTTTGCAGCCCGGGTCTTCTTCATTCTGGTCTTCTCAGGTGAGAGGCCCATTGGTGCGCCTGCTGGATTGAATGGTACCTCAATTTTTCCTTTTCAACGCAGCTCCTTTCTGTTCTCATTATTAGCGTTTAACCCTTTTACATCTCACCAGCAGCTAGAGGGTACACAGTTCTCTAAAACCTCTTCAGCATTGATTGTTTGTAGACTTTTTGCCAACGGTCAGTCGACGGGTGTGAGTTGAAAACTTTTTGTAGATTAGATTGCATGAGTCTAATACTTCCTGAGGTTGAGCTTTTATCCATTTTCCTTTCTTTGAAAAGAGAGTGAGTAAAACTTACCTCTTCATACGAGCTTCGTGAACATTTTGCCTGTTTTGAATTTTTTTTATCCATTCCCTACTTCAGCACAATTTGAGGGCAGGTGTCCTTTACAGCCCTGAGTCCTTGTGAATGGTAAGTGACCATTAGCTGTGGGTTAAAAGCTGCTGTTGCGGGAATCGGCCACAAGGCGGCAGCATTTCTCCTTTACCAAATCTGGTTACTAGGGCAACAGAGCCTTAGTGGAAGTGGTGTTCTAGGTTGTAAATTAGAATGGAATGTGCGAGGAAAAAGCCCTTTAAGTTTATGTCTCATTACTTCTTGTTGGTATTTTTAACTTAATTTTTATTTTTTATCACAGCAAACTTGATTACAATGTTTTGTTTGTTCTAGGTGTGCAAGATGTGGTTCTTTCACACATATACATATATCTATTCTTCTTCGGATCCTTTTCCCATGTCTGTTACGACACAATGTTGAGTAGTCTTCTCTTGGTATAGCGTAGGTCTTTGGTGATTATATATTTCACATGTGTTTGTATCTCTCTGTTAACCTCAATACGGTAATGTATCCAATCCTCACACCTTTCCATTTGGTGAACCATAAGTTTTTTAAATGAATCTATGATAGTGTTTCTCTGTGGAAATACCTTTGTTTGTATCATTTTTTCGGTAACACCTATATGTGATAGGATAGGATATGTGTCTTTCGCTTTCTCACTTACTCCAAGCTGCGTGATTACTTCTAGACTCATCTATGGTGCTGCAAATGGCATTGTTTCATTTTTTCACTAGCTCATATTCCATCTGTACATGGAGCAGTTCTTCTTTGTCCACCCATCTGTCGTTGGACTTTTTGGTTACTTCCATATCTTGGCGATTGTTATACTATGCAATGCAGATTTGCGTACCTGTGTCCTTCCAATTCTGTCTTCTTAGGTTATAGGTCCAGGAATAGGTCTGCTGGGTCATATGGTAGCTCAATGTTTACCTTTTAAAGGCACCTCTATTCCGTTCTCTTTAGTGGCTCTTTCCAGGTTACGTCCCACTTAAAGCGGAGGGTATGCATTTCTTCCCAGCACCTTCAGCATTTATTCTTTGTAGTTTTTGCTGATGGTTATTCTGAGTGGTGTGAGCTGATACCTCTCTGTGGTTGAATTTGCATGTGTCTCATAATGCGTTGAAATTGAGCTGTAAGACATGTCCTTTTTATTTTTCCAGCTGTGATGAGAGCTTATTTCTTCAAAGTGTTTTCTTAAAGTATGTGTCACCATTTGAAATATTTTGGCCATGATCTCCCTCAAGACATTTTGAGGGCAGGTTTCATTTACAGCCCTGCAGTACTTGTTCATGTGAAGTGACCATTAGCTCAGGCTTTAAACCTGCTTTTGCAGGTAACGGCCAGAGAGCGGCAATCTTTCTACGTTCCCCTTGCTGGTACTAGGGAAACAGACCTACCGGCCAGTGGTGTTCTTCGGTTATAAATTAGAGTGCAATGTGCCCGGATAAACCCACAAATGTTGATGTCTCCTTGCTTTTCTTTGTTTTTAAATTTAATTTATATTTATTATTAGAGTAATATCCCATTGTGTACGTGGACCACTTCTTCTTGGTGCATTCCTCGGTTGATGGACATTTTCATTGCTTCCAAGTGCTGGCTATGGTAAATATTGCTGGCATACTGGTTTGCCAGCCTGTGACTTTTTGATTCTCATTTTCTCAGGTGATAGGCCAAGCAGTGGTTGTGATTGATGGACTGGTAGCTCAATGTTTCCCTTTTCAAAGCACCTACGTTGTGTTTTCGTTAGTGGCTCTTTACATGCCCCCCCTTACAGCCGAGGGTACGCATTTCTCCACACTCCCTTCACCGTTTATTTTTTGCAGCATTTTTCCTAATGGCCATTCTGACTGCTGTGAGCTGATAGGGTTTTGTAATATGGGTATGCATGTCATGAAAATTTTTAAAATTCATCATATTCCTACGCCTTTTTCTTTTCTCTTAAAAGAAAAAAACCGTGAGTACAATATAGCTCTTGAAATTGTCTTCTTCGAAGGTTGCCCTCTTCTGAATTTTTTGGTCGATTTTTGACCCCAGAAATTTTCTGGAGGCCAGGCGCAATTTACAGAACTGCAAGTTGGTGAAAATTTAGTGACCTTTTGCAGTGGGTTCAAAGCTGCTGTTGTGGGAAACGTCCACAAGGAGGTAGCATTTCTCCATTCCCCAGTCCTGGTTCTAGGGCAGCAGAGCCTTTCTGGAAGTCATTGTCCTAGGTTGTAAATTAGAATGGAATTTGCCAGGAGAAATCCCCATAAGTTTATGTCTCATTACTTCTTCTTGGTTTTTAAAATTTTTTTAATCTGGGTAAAGTTTAGAATACTGTTTGTCCTAGGTGTACACAATCTGGTTCATTTGGACATTATGTATGTCTATTAATGTACAGATCCTCTTCCCATGTAAAATATTACACTGTTCCGTCGACCTCCCTTGTTATATGTTCGGTCTTTTTGATACATGTATATAATATGTATTTGAATATGTATAGTAACACTAATCTTCATTTCTCAATTTCCCCCCTCCTTTCCTTTTAGATGAGCATAGTTTGTGTTCTACGCCTGTGAGTGTCTTTCTCTTTAGAAATATGTTCATCTGTGTCAGTTATTAGATAATGCCATAAGTGATAATATAAGATATAGGTCTTTTGCTTTCCGACCTACTTCATGTTTTGTGATTATCTCCAGGCTCATCTATGGTGCCTCAAAGAGCAGTGCTTCAATGTTTTCCATGGCTAATATTCCATTGTGTACATGGACCACTTCTTCTTGGTGCATTCCTCTGTTGATGGACATTTTCGTTGCTTCCAAGTGTTGCCTATGGTAAATATTGCTGGAGTGCAGGATTGCCAGCCTGCGATTTTTGATTTTCATTTTCTCAGGTGATAGACCCAGCAGTGGGTATGATTGATTGATTGGTATGGTAGCTCAACGTTTACCTTTTCAAGGCACCTCAATTGTGCTTTCATTAGTGGCTCTTACCACGTCCCCCTTAGAATCGAGGGTACGCATTTCTCCACAATCACGTCAGCGTTTATCGTTTGCCGCATTTTTGTTGATGGCCATTCTGACTGGTGTGAGCTGATAGGTTTTTGTAATTTGGGTTTACATGTCTGTAAAAATTCCTACAATTCATCCTTTTTCCACGCCTTTTCCTTTTCTGTTAAAAGAAAAAAGAAAAAAGGTGTGAGTACAATATACCTCTTCAAATTTTCTTTTTGGAAGGTTGCACTCTAGAGTTTTTTGGTCGATTTTCGACCTCAGTATCTTTTGGAGGGCAGGTGTCATTTACAGACCTGCAATTGGTGAATATTTAGTGACCTTTTGCAGTGGGTTTAAAGCTGCTGTTGTGGGAAACGGCCACAAGGATGCAGCATTTCTCCATTCCCAAATCTGGGTACTAGGGCAGCAGAGCCGTTCTGGAAGTCGTTTGCCTAGGTTGTAAATTTGAATGGAATGTGCCAGGAGAACCCCCCATAAGTTTATGTCTCATTACTCCTAGTTGGTTGTTTTAATTTTTTCAATTGGGGTAATGGTTAGAATGTTGCTTGTCCAAGGTGTACATACTCTGGTTCATCTACATATTCTATATACCTATTTATGTAGAGATCCTCTTCCCGTGTAAATTATTACACAGTGTTCCGTAAACCTTCCTTGCTATATGGTCGGTCTTTTTGATATATGTATATAATATGTATTTGTATACATATGGTAACGCTAATCTTCATTTATCCATTCCCCCCCACCTTTCCTTGTAGATAAGCATAGTTTTTTTTAATAAGTCTGTGATTGACTTTCTCTGTGGAAATATGTTCATTTGTGTCAGTTACTAGAGAACGCGTATAAGTGATATCATAGGATATAGGACTTTTGCTTTCCGACTTACCTCATGTTCTGTGATTATCTCCAAGATCATCTATGGTGCCTCAAAGAGCAGTGTTTCATTGTTTTCCATGGCTAGTATTCATTGTGTACATGGGCCGCTTCTTCTTTTTCCTTTCATCTGTTGATGGACATTTTGGTTGCTTCACTGTCTTGTCTATTGTGAATAAGGCTGCAGTGCAGCTTTTGCAGCCCGGGTCTTCTTCATTCTGGTCTTCTCAGGTGAGAGGCCCATTGGTGCGCCTGCTGGATTGAATGGTACCTCAATTTTTCCTTTTCAACGCAGCTCCTTTCTGTTCTCATTATTAGCGTTTAACCCTTTTACATCTCACCAGCAGCTAGAGGGTACACAGTTCTCTAAAACCTCTTCAGCATTGATTGTTTGTAGACTTTTTGCCAACGGTCAGTCGACGGGTGTGAGTTGAAAACTTTTTGTAGATTAGATTGCATGAGTCTAATACTTCCTGAGGTTGAGCTTTTATCCATTTTCCTTTCTTTGAAAAGAGAGTGAGTAAAACTTACCTCTTCATACGAGCTTCGTGAACATTTTGCCTGTTTTGAATTTTTTTTATCCATTCCCTACTTCAGCACAATTTGAGGGCAGGTGTCCTTTACAGCCCTGAGTCCTTGTGAATGGTAAGTGACCATTAGCTGTGGGTTAAAAGCTGCTGTTGCGGGAATCGGCCACAAGGCGGCAGCATTTCTCCTTTACCAAATCTGGTTACTAGGGCAACAGAGCCTTAGTGGAAGTGGTGTTCTAGGTTGTAAATTAGAATGGAATGTGCGAGGAAAAAGCCCTTTAAGTTTATGTCTCATTACTTCTTGTTGGTATTTTTAACTTAATTTTTATTTTTTATCACAGCAAACTTGATTACAATGTTTTGTTTGTTCTAGGTGTGCAAGATGTGGTTCTTTCACACATATACATATATCTATTCTTCTTCGGATCCTTTTCCCATGTCTGTTACGACACAATGTTGAGTAGTCTTCTCTTGGTATAGCGTAGGTCTTTGGTGATTATATATTTCACATGTGTTTGTATCTCTCTGTTAACCTCAATACGGTAATGTATCCAATCCTCACACCTTTCCATTTGGTGAACCATAAGTTTTTTAAATGAATCTATGATAGTGTTTCTCTGTGGAAATACCTTTGTTTGTATCATTTTTTCGGTAACACCTATATGTGATAGGATAGGATATGTGTCTTTCGCTTTCTCACTTACTCCAAGCTGCGTGATTACTTCTAGACTCATCTATGGTGCTGCAAATGGCATTGTTTCATTTTTTCACTAGCTCATATTCCATCTGTACATGGAGCAGTTCTTCTTTGTCCACCCATCTGTCGTTGGACTTTTTGGTTACTTCCATATCTTGGCGATTGTTATACTATGCAATGCAGATTTGCGTACCTGTGTCCTTCCAATTCTGTCTTCTTAGGTTATAGGTCCAGGAATAGGTCTGCTGGGTCATATGGTAGCTCAATGTTTACCTTTTAAAGGCACCTCTATTCCGTTCTCTTTAGTGGCTCTTTCCAGGTTACGTCCCACTTAAAGCGGAGGGTATGCATTTCTTCCCAGCACCTTCAGCATTTATTCTTTGTAGTTTTTGCTGATGGTTATTCTGAGTGGTGTGAGCTGATACCTCTCTGTGGTTGAATTTGCATGTGTCTCATAATGCGTTGAAATTGAGCTGTAAGACATGTCCTTTTTATTTTTCCAGCTGTGATGAGAGCTTATTTCTTCAAAGTGTTTTCTTAAAGTATGTGTCACCATTTGAAATATTTTGGCCATGATCTCCCTCAAGACATTTTGAGGGCAGGTTTCATTTACAGCCCTGCAGTACTTGTTCATGTGAAGTGACCATTAGCTCAGGCTTTAAACCTGCTTTTGCAGGTAACGGCCAGAGAGCGGCAATCTTTCTACGTTCCCCTTGCTGGTACTAGGGAAACAGACCTACCGGCCAGTGGTGTTCTTCGGTTATAAATTAGAGTGCAATGTGCCCGGATAAACCCACAAATGTTGATGTCTCCTTGCTTTTCTTTGTTTTTAAATTTAATTTATATTTATTATTAGAGTAATATCCCATTGTGTACGTGGACCACTTCTTCTTGGTGCATTCCTCGGTTGATGGACATTTTCATTGCTTCCAAGTGCTGGCTATGGTAAATATTGCTGGCATACTGGTTTGCCAGCCTGTGACTTTTTGATTCTCATTTTCTCAGGTGATAGGCCAAGCAGTGGTTGTGATTGATGGACTGGTAGCTCAATGTTTCCCTTTTCAAAGCACCTACGTTGTGTTTTCGTTAGTGGCTCTTTACATGCCCCCCCTTACAGCCGAGGGTACGCATTTCTCCACACTCCCTTCACCGTTTATTTTTTGCAGCATTTTTCCTAATGGCCATTCTGACTGCTGTGAGCTGATAGGGTTTTGTAATATGGGTATGCATGTCATGAAAATTTTTAAAATTCATCATATTCCTACGCCTTTTTCTTTTCTCTTAAAAGAAAAAAACCGTGAGTACAATATAGCTCTTGAAATTGTCTTCTTCGAAGGTTGCCCTCTTCTGAATTTTTTGGTCGATTTTTGACCCCAGAAATTTTCTGGAGGCCAGGCGCAATTTACAGAACTGCAAGTTGGTGAAAATTTAGTGACCTTTTGCAGTGGGTTCAAAGCTGCTGTTGTGGGAAACGTCCACAAGGAGGTAGCATTTCTCCATTCCCCAGTCCTGGTTCTAGGGCAGCAGAGCCTTTCTGGAAGTCATTGTCCTAGGTTGTAAATTAGAATGGAATTTGCCAGGAGAAATCCCCATAAGTTTATGTCTCATTACTTCTTCTTGGTTTTTAAAATTTTTTTAATCTGGGTAAAGTTTAGAATACTGTTTGTCCTAGGTGTACACAATCTGGTTCATTTGGACATTGTGTATGTCTATTAATGTACAGATCCTCTTCCCATGTAAAATATTACACTGTTCCGTCGACCTCCCTTGTTATATGTTCGGTCTTTTTGATACATGTATATAATATGTATTTGAATATGTATAGTAACACTAATCTTCATTTCTCAATTTCCCCCCTCCTTTCCTTTTAGATGAGCATAGTTTGTGTTCTACGCCTGTGAGTGTCTTTCTCTTTAGAAATATGTTCATCTGTGTCAGTTATTAGATAATGCCATAAGTGATAATATAAGATATAGGTCTTTTGCTTTCCGACCTACTTCATGTTTTGTGATTATCTCCAGGCTCATCTATGGTGCCTCAAAGAGCAGTGCTTCAATGTTTTCCATGGCTAATATTCCATTGTGTACATGGACCACTTCTTCTTGGTGCATTCCTCTGTTGATGGACATTTTCGTTGCTTCCAAGTGTTGCCTATGGTAAATATTGCTGGAGTGCAGGATTGCCAGCCTGCGATTTTTGATTTTCATTTTCTCAGGTGATAGACCCAGCAGTGGGTATGATTGATTGATTGGTATGGTAGCTCAACGTTTACCTTTTCAAGGCACCTCAATTGTGCTTTCATTAGTGGCTCTTACCACGTCCCCCTTAGAATCGAGGGTACGCATTTCTCCACAATCACGTCAGCGTTTATCGTTTGCCGCATTTTTGTTGATGGCCATTCTGACTGGTGTGAGCTGATAGGTTTTTGTAATTTGGGTTTACATGTCTGTAAAAATTCCTACAATTCATCCTTTTTCCACGCCTTTTCCTTTTCTGTTAAAAGAAAAAAGAAAAAAGGTGTGAGTACAATATACCTCTTCAAATTTTCTTTTTGGAAGGTTGCACTCTAGAGTTTTTTGGTCGATTTTCGACCTCAGTATCTTTTGGAGGGCAGGTGTCATTTACAGACCTGCAATTGGTGAATATTTAGTGACCTTTTGCAGTGGGTTTAAAGCTGCTGTTGTGGGAAACGGCCACAAGGATGCAGCATTTCTCCATTCCCAAATCTGGGTACTAGGGCAGCAGAGCCGTTCTGGAAGTCGTTTGCCTAGGTTGTAAATTTGAATGGAATGTGCCAGGAGAACCCCCCATAAGTTTATGTCTCATTACTCCTAGTTGGTTGTTTTAATTTTTTCAATTGGGGTAATGGTTAGAATGTTGCTTGTCCAAGGTGTACATACTCTGGTTCATCTACATATTCTATATACCTATTTATGTAGAGATCCTCTTCCCGTGTAAATTATTACACAGTGTTCCGTAAACCTTCCTTGCTATATGGTCGGTCTTTTTGATATATGTATATAATATGTATTTGTATACATATGGTAACGCTAATCTTCATTTATCCATTCCCCCCCACCTTTCCTTGTAGATAAGCATAGTTTTTTTTAATAAGTCTGTGATTGACTTTCTCTGTGGAAATATGTTCATTTGTGTCAGTTACTAGAGAACGCGTATAAGTGATATCATAGGATATAGGACTTTTGCTTTCCGACTTACCTCATGTTCTGTGATTATCTCCAAGATCATCTATGGTGTCTCAAAGAGCAGTGTTTCATTGTTTTCCATGGCTAGTATTCATTGTGTACATGGGCCGCTTCTTCTTTTTCCTTTCATCTGTTGATGGACATTTTGGTTGCTTCACTGTCTTGTCTATTGTGAATAAGGCTGCAGTGCAGCTTTTGCAGCCCGGGTCTTCTTCATTCTGGTCTTCTCAGGTGAGAGGCCCATTGGTGCGCCTGCTGGATTGAATGGTACCTCAATTTTTCCTTTTCAACGCAGCTCCTTTCTGTTCTCATTATTAGCGTTTAACCCTTTTACATCTCACCAGCAGCTAGAGGGTACACAGTTCTCTAAAACCTCTTCAGCATTGATTGTTTGTAGACTTTTTGCCAACGGTCAGTCGACGGGTGTGAGTTGAAAACTTTTTGTAGATTAGATTGCATGAGTCTAATACTTCCTGAGGTTGAGCTTTTATCCATTTTCCTTTCTTTGAAAAGAGAGTGAGTAAAACTTACCTCTTCATACGAGCTTCGTGAACATTTTGCCTGTTTTGAATTTTTTTTATCCATTCCCTACTTCAGCACAATTTGAGGGCAGGTGTCCTTTACAGCCCTGAGTCCTTGTGAATGGTAAGTGACCATTAGCTGTGGGTTAAAAGCTGCTGTTGCGGGAATCGGCCACAAGGCGGCAGCATTTCTCCTTTACCAAATCTGGTTACTAGGGCAACAGAGCCTTAGTGGAAGTGGTGTTCTAGGTTGTAAATTAGAATGGAATGTGCGAGGAAAAAGCCCTTTAAGTTTATGTCTCATTACTTCTTGTTGGTATTTTTAACTTAATTTTTATTTTTTATCACAGCAAACTTGATTACAATGTTTTGTTTGTTCTAGGTGTGCAAGATGTGGTTCTTTCACACATATACATATATCTATTCTTCTTCGGATCCTTTTCCCATGTCTGTTACGACACAATGTTGAGTAGTCTTCTCTTGGTATAGCGTAGGTCTTTGGTGATTATATATTTCACATGTGTTTGTATCTCTCTGTTAACCTCAATACGGTAATGTATCCAATCCTCACACCTTTCCATTTGGTGAACCATAAGTTTTTTAAATGAATCTATGATAGTGTTTCTCTGTGGAAATACCTTTGTTTGTATCATTTTTTCGGTAACACCTATATGTGATAGGATAGGATATGTGTCTTTCGCTTTCTCACTTACTCCAAGCTGCGTGATTACTTCTAGACTCATCTATGGTGCTGCAAATGGCATTGTTTCATTTTTTCACTAGCTCATATTCCATCTGTACATGGAGCAGTTCTTCTTTGTCCACCCATCTGTCGTTGGACTTTTTGGTTACTTCCATATCTTGGCGATTGTTATACTATGCAATGCAGATTTGCGTGCCTGTGTCCTTCCAATTCTGTCTTCTTAGGTTATAGGTCCAGGAATAGGTCTGCTGGGTCATATGGTAGCTCAATGTTTACCTTTTAAAGGCACCTCTATTCCGTTCTCTTTAGTGGCTCTTTCCAGGTTACGTCCCACTTAAAGCGGAGGGTATGCATTTCTTCCCAGCACCTTCAGCATTTATTCTTTGTAGTTTTTGCTGATGGTTATTCTGAGTGGTGTGAGCTGATACCTCTTTGTGGTTGAATTTGCATGTGTCTCATAATGCGTTGAAATTGAGCTGTAAGACATGTCCTTTTTATTTTTCCAGCTGTGATGAGAGCTTATTTCTTCAAAGTGTTTTCTTCAAGTATGTGTCACCATTTGAAATATTTTGGCCATGATCTCCCTCAAGACATTTTGAGGGCAGGTTTCATTTACAGCCCTGCAGTACTTGTTCATGTGAAGTGACCATTAGCTCAGGCTTTAAACCTGCTTTTGCAGGTAACGGCCAGAGAGCGGCAATCTTTCTACGTTCCCCTTGCTGGTACTAGGGAAACAGACCTACCGGCCAGTGGTGTTCTTCGGTTATAAATTAGAGTGCAATGTGCCCGGATAAACCCACAAATGTTGATGTCTCCTTGCTTTTCTTTGTTTTTAAATTTAATTTATATTTATTATTAGAGTAATATCCCATTGTGTACGTGGACCACTTCTTCTTGGTGCATTCCTCGGTTGATGGACATTTTCATTGCTTCCAAGTGCTGGCTATGGTAAATATTGCTGGCATACTGGTTTGCCAGCCTGTGACTTTTTGATTCTCATTTTCTCAGGTGATAGGCCAAGCAGTGGTTGTGATTGATGGACTGGTAGCTCAATGTTTCCCTTTTCAAAGCACCTACGTTGTGTTTTCGTTAGTGGCTCTTTACATGCCCCCCCTTACAGCCGAGGGTACGCATTTCTCCACACTCCCTTCACCGTTTATTTTTTGCAGCATTTTTCCTAATGGCCATTCTGACTGCTGTGAGCTGATAGGGTTTTGTAATATGGGTATGCATGTCATGAAAATTTTTAAAATTCATCATATTCCTACGCCTTTTTCTTTTCTCTTAAAAGAAAAAAACCGTGAGTACAATATAGCTCTTGAAATTGTCTTCTTCGAAGGTTGCCCTCTTCTGAATTTTTTGGTCGATTTTTGACCCCAGAAATTTTCTGGAGGCCAGGCGCAATTTACAGAACTGCAAGTTGGTGAAAATTTAGTGACCTTTTGCAGTGGGTTCAAAGCTGCTGTTGTGGGAAACGTCCACAAGGAGGTAGCATTTCTCCATTCCCCAGTCCTGGTTCTAGGGCAGCAGAGCCTTTCTGGAAGTCATTGTCCTAGGTTGTAAATTAGAATGGAATTTGCCAGGAGAAATCCCCATAAGTTTATGTCTCATTACTTCTTCTTGGTTTTTAAAATTTTTTTAATCTGGGTAAAGTTTAGAATACTGTTTGTCCTAGGTGTACACAATCTGGTTCATTTGGACATTGTGTATGTCTATTAATGTACAGATCCTCTTCCCATGTAAAATATTACACTGTTCCGTCGACCTCCCTTGTTATATGTTCGGTCTTTTTGATACATGTATATAATATGTATTTGAATATGTATAGTAACACTAATCTTCATTTCTCAATTTCCCCCCTCCTTTCCTTTTAGATGAGCATAGTTTGTGTTCTACGCCTGTGAGTGTCTTTCTCTTTAGAAATATGTTCATCTGTGTCAGTTATTAGATAATGCCATAAGTGATAATATAAGATATAGGTCTTTTGCTTTCCGACCTACTTCATGTTTTGTGATTATCTCCAGGCTCATCTATGGTGCCTCAAAGAGCAGTGCTTCAATGTTTTCCATGGCTAATATTCCATTGTGTACATGGACCACTTCTTCTTGGTGCATTCCTCTGTTGATGGACATTTTCGTTGCTTCCAAGTGTTGCCTATGGTAAATATTGCTGGAGTGCAGGATTGCCAGCCTGCGATTTTTGATTTTCATTTTCTCAGGTGATAGACCCAGCAGTGGGTATGATTGATTGATTGGTATGGTAGCTCAACGTTTACCTTTTCAAGGCACCTCAATTGTGCTTTCATTAGTGGCTCTTACCACGTCCCCCTTAGAATCGAGGGTACGCATTTCTCCACAATCACGTCAGCGTTTATCGTTTGCCGCATTTTTGTTGATGGCCATTCTGACTGGTGTGAGCTGATAGGTTTTTGTAATTTGGGTTTACATGTCTGTAAAAATTCCTACAATTCATCCTTTTTCCACGCCTTTTCCTTTTCTGTTAAAAGAAAAAAGAAAAAAGGTGTGAGTACAATATACCTCTTCAAATTTTCTTTTTGGAAGGTTGCACTCTAGAGTTTTTTGGTCGATTTTCGACCTCAGTATCTTTTGGAGGGCAGGTGTCATTTACAGACCTGCAATTGGTGAATATTTAGTGACCTTTTGCAGTGGGTTTAAAGCTGCTGCTGTGGGAAACGGCCACAAGGATGCAGCATTTCTCCATTCCCAAATCTGGGTACTAGGGCAGCAGAGCCGTTCTGGAAGTCGTTTGCCTAGGTTGTAAATTTGAATGGAATGTGCCAGGAGAACCCCCCATAAGTTTATGTCTCATTACTCCTAGTTGGTTGTTTTAATTTTTTCAATTGGGGTAATGGTTAGAATGTTGCTTGTCCAAGGTGTACATACTCTGGTTCATCTACATATTCTATATACCTATTTATGTAGAGATCCTCTTCCCGTGTAAATTATTACACAGTGTTCCGTAAACCTTCCTTGCTATATGGTCGGTCTTTTTGATATATGTATATAATATGTATTTGTATACATATGGTAACGCTAATCTTCATTTATCCATTCCCCCCCACCTTTCCTTGTAGATAAGCATAGTTTTTTTTAATAAGTCTGTGATTGACTTTCTCTGTGGAAATATGTTCATTTGTGTCAGTTACTAGAGAACGCGTATAAGTGATATCATAGGATATAGGACTTTTGCTTTCCGACTTACCTCATGTTCTGTGATTATCTCCAAGATCATCTATGGTGTCTCAAAGAGCAGTGTTTCATTGTTTTCCATGGCTAGTATTCATTGTGTACATGGGCCGCTTCTTCTTTTTCCTTTCATCTGTTGATGGACATTTTGGTTGCTTCACTGTCTTGTCTATTGTGAATAAGGCTGCAGTGCAGCTTTTGCAGCCCGGGTCTTCTTCATTCTGGTCTTCTCAGGTGAGAGGCCCATTGGTGCGCCTGCTGGATTGAATGGTACCTCAATTTTTCCTTTTCAACGCAGCTCCTTTCTGTTCTCATTATTAGCGTTTAACCCTTTTACATCTCACCAGCAGCTAGAGGGTACACAGTTCTCTAAAACCTCTTCAGCATTGATTGTTTGTAGACTTTTTGCCAACGGTCAGTCGACGGGTGTGAGTTGAAAACTTTTTGTAGATTAGATTGCATGAGTCTAATACTTCCTGAGGTTGAGCTTTTATCCATTTTCCTTTCTTTGAAAAGAGAGTGAGTAAAACTTACCTCTTCATACGAGCTTCGTGAACATTTTGCCTGTTTTGAATTTTTTTTATCCATTCCCTACTTCAGCACAATTTGAGGGCAGGTGTCCTTTACAGCCCTGAGTCCTTGTGAATGGTAAGTGACCATTAGCTGTGGGTTAAAAGCTGCTGTTGCGGGAATCGGCCACAAGGCGGCAGCATTTCTCCTTTACCAAATCTGGTTACTAGGGCAACAGAGCCTTAGTGGAAGTGGTGTTCTAGGTTGTAAATTAGAATGGAATGTGCGAGGAAAAAGCCCTTTAAGTTTATGTCTCATTACTTCTTGTTGGTATTTTTAACTTAATTTTTATTTTTTATCACAGCAAACTTGATTACAATGTTTTGTTTGTTCTAGGTGTGCAAGATGTGGTTCTTTCACACATATACATATATCTATTCTTCTTCGGATCCTTTTCCCATGTCTGTTACGACACAATGTTGAGTAGTCTTCTCTTGGTATAGCGTAGGTCTTTGGTGATTATATATTTCACATGTGTTTGTATCTCTCTGTTAACCTCAATACGGTAATGTATCCAATCCTCACACCTTTCCATTTGGTGAACCATAAGTTTTTTAAATGAATCTATGATAGTGTTTCTCTGTGGAAATACCTTTGTTTGTATCATTTTTTCGGTAACACCTATATGTGATAGGATAGGATATGTGTCTTTCGCTTTCTCACTTACTCCAAGCTGCGTGATTACTTCTAGACTCATCTATGGTGCTGCAAATGGCATTGTTTCATTTTTTCACTAGCTCATATTCCATCTGTACATGGAGCAGTTCTTCTTTGTCCACCCATCTGTCGTTGGACTTTTTGGTTACTTCCATATCTTGGCGATTGTTATACTATGCAATGCAGATTTGCGTACCTGTGTCCTTCCAATTCTGTCTTCTTAGGTTATAGGTCCAGGAATAGGTCTGCTGGGTCATATGGTAGCTCAATGTTTACCTTTTAAAGGCACCTCTATTCCGTTCTCTTTAGTGGCTCTTTCCAGGTTACGTCCCACTTAAAGCGGAGGGTATGCATTTCTTCCCAGCACCTTCAGCATTTATTCTTTGTAGTTTTTGCTGATGGTTATTCTGAGTGGTGTGAGCTGATACCTCTTTGTGCTTGAATTTGCATGTGTCTCATAATGCGTTGAAATTGAGCTGTAAGACATGTCCTTTTTATTTTTCCAGCTGTGATGAGAGCTTATTTCTTCAAAGTGTTTTCTTAAAGTATGTGTCACCATTTGAAATATTTTGGCCATGATCTCCCTCAAGACATTTTGAGGGCAGGTTTCATTTACAGCCCTGCAGTACTTGTTCATATGAAGTGACCATTAGCTCAGGCTTTAAACCTGCTTTTGCAGGTAACGGCCAGAGAGCGGCAATCTTTCTACGTTCCCCTTGCTGGTACTAGGGAAACAGACCTACCGGCCAGTGGTGTTCTTCGGTTATAAATTAGAGTGCAATGTGCCCGGATAAACCCACAAATGTTGATGTCTCCTTGCTTTTCTTTGTTTTTAAATTTAATTTATATTTATTATTAGAGTAATATCCCATTGTGTACGTGGACCACTTCTTCTTGGTGCATTCCTCGGTTGATGGACATTTTCATTGCTTCCAAGTGCTGGCTATGGTAAATATTGCTGGCATACTGGTTTGCCAGCCTGTGACTTTTTGATTCTCATTTTCTCAGGTGATAGGCCAAGCAGTGGTTGTGATTGATGGACTGGTAGCTCAATGTTTCCCTTTTCAAAGCACCTACGTTGTGTTTTCGTTAGTGGCTCTTTACATGCCCCCCCTTACAGCCGAGGGTACGCATTTCTCCACACTCCCTTCACCGTTTATTTTTTGCAGCATTTTTCCTAATGGCCATTCTGACTGCTGTGAGCTGATAGGGTTTTGTAATATGGGTATGCATGTCATGAAAATTTTTAAAATTCATCATATTCCTACGCCTTTTTCTTTTCTCTTAAAAGAAAAAAACCGTGAGTACAATATAGCTCTTGAAATTGTCTTCTTCGAAGGTTGCCCTCTTCTGAATTTTTTGGTCGATTTTTGACCCCAGAAATTTTCTGGAGGCCAGGCGCAATTTACAGAACTGCAAGTTGGTGAAAATTTAGTGACCTTTTGCAGTGGGTTCAAAGCTGCTGTTGTGGGAAACGTCCACAAGGAGGTAGCATTTCTCCATTCCCCAGTCCTGGTTCTAGGGCAGCAGAGCCTTTCTGGAAGTCATTGTCCTAGGTTGTAAATTAGAATGGAATTTGCCAGGAGAAATCCCCATAAGTTTATGTCTCATTACTTCTTCTTGGTTTTTAAAATTTTTTTTAATCTGGGTAAAGTTTAGAATACTGTTTGTCCTAGGTGTACACAATCTGGTTCATTTGGACATTATGTATGTCTATTAATGTACAGATCCTCTTCCCATGTAAAATATTACACTGTTCCGTCGACCTCCCTTGTTATATGTTCGGTCTTTTTGATACATGTATATAATATGTATTTGAATATGTATAGTAACACTAATCTTCATTTCTCAATTTCCCCCCTCCTTTCCTTTTAGATGAGCATAGTTTGTGTTCTACGCCTGTGAGTGTCTTTCTCTTTAGAAATATGTTCATCTGTGTCAGTTATTAGATAATGCCATAAGTGATAATATAAGATATAGGTCTTTTGCTTTCCGACCTACTTCATGTTTTGTGATTATCTCCAGGCTCATCTATGGTGCCTCAAAGAGCAGTGCTTCAATGTTTTCCATGGCTAATATTCCATTGTGTACATGGACCACTTCTTCTTGGTGCATTCCTCTGTTGATGGACATTTTCGTTGCTTCCAAGTGTTGCCTATGGTAAATATTGCTGGAGTGCAGGATTGCCAGCCTGCGATTTTTGATTTTCATTTTCTCAGGTGATAGACCCAGCAGTGGGTATGATTGATTGATTGGTATGGTAGCTCAACGTTTACCTTTTCAAGGCACCTCAATTGTGCTTTCATTAGTGGCTCTTACCACGTCCCCCTTAGAATCGAGGGTACGCATTTCTCCACAATCACGTCAGCGTTTATCGTTTGCCGCATTTTTGTTGATGGCCATTCTGACTGGTGTGAGCTGATAGGTTTTTGTAATTTGGGTTTACATGTCTGTAAAAATTCCTACAATTCATCCTTTTTCCACGCCTTTTCCTTTTCTGTTAAAAGAAAAAAGAAAAAAGGTGTGAGTACAATATACCTCTTCAAATTTTCTTTTTGGAAGGTTGCACTCTAGAGTTTTTTGGTCGATTTTCGACCTCAGTATCTTTTGGAGGGCAGGTGTCATTTACAGACCTGCAATTGGTGAATATTTAGTGACCTTTTGCAGTGGGTTTAAAGCTGCTGCTGTGGGAAACGGCCACAAGGATGCAGCATTTCTCCATTCCCAAATCTGGGTACTAGGGCAGCAGAGCCGTTCTGGAAGTCGTTTGCCTAGGTTGTAAATTTGAATGGAATGTGCCAGGAGAACCCCCCATAAGTTTATGTCTCATTACTCCTAGTTGGTTGTTTTAATTTTTTCAATTGGGGTAATGGTTAGAATGTTGCTTGTCCAAGGTGTACATACTCTGGTTCATCTACATATTCTATATACCTATTTATGTAGAGATCCTCTTCCCGTGTAAATTATTACACAGTGTTCCGTAAACCTTCCTTGCTATATGGTCGGTCTTTTTGATATATGTATATAATATGTATTTGTATACATATGGTAACGCTAATCTTCATTTATCCATTCCCCCCCACCTTTCCTTGTAGATAAGCATAGTTTTTTTTAATAAGTCTGTGATTGACTTTCTCTGTGGAAATATGTTCATTTGTGTCAGTTACTAGAGAACGCGTATAAGTGATATCATAGGATATAGGACTTTTGCTTTCCGACTTACCTCATGTTCTGTGATTATCTCCAAGATCATCTATGGTGTCTCAAAGAGCAGTGTTTCATTGTTTTCCATGGCTAGTATTCATTGTGTACATGGGCCGCTTCTTCTTTTTCCTTTCATCTGTTGATGGACATTTTGGTTGCTTCACTGTCTTGTCTATTGTGAATAAGGCTGCAGTGCAGCTTTTGCAGCCCGGGTCTTCTTCATTCTGGTCTTCTCAGGTGAGAGGCCCATTGGTGCGCCTGCTGGATTGAATGGTACCTCAATTTTTCCTTTTCAACGCAGCTCCTTTCTGTTCTCATTATTAGCGTTTAACCCTTTTACATCTCACCAGCAGCTAGAGGGTACACAGTTCTCTAAAACCTCTTCAGCATTGATTGTTTGTAGACTTTTTGCCAACGGTCAGTCGACGGGTGTGAGTTGAAAACTTTTTGTAGATTAGATTGCATGAGTCTAATACTTCCTGAGGTTGAGCTTTTATCCATTTTCCTTTCTTTGAAAAGAGAGTGAGTAAAACTTACCTCTTCATACGAGCTTCGTGAACATTTTGCCTGTTTTGAATTTTTTTTATCCATTCCCTACTTCAGCACAATTTGAGGGCAGGTGTCCTTTACAGCCCTGAGTCCTTGTGAATGGTAAGTGACCATTAGCTGTGGGTTAAAAGCTGCTGTTGCGGGAATCGGCCACAAGGCGGCAGCATTTCTCCTTTACCAAATCTGGTTACTAGGGCAACAGAGCCTTAGTGGAAGTGGTGTTCTAGGTTGTAAATTAGAATGGAATGTGCGAGGAAAAAGCCCTTTAAGTTTATGTCTCATTACTTCTTGTTGGTATTTTTAACTTAATTTTTATTTTTTATCACAGCAAACTTGATTACAATGTTTTGTTTGTTCTAGGTGTGCAAGATGTGGTTCTTTCACACATATACATATATCTATTCTTCTTCGGATCCTTTTCCCATGTCTGTTACGACACAATGTTGAGTAGTCTTCTCTTGGTATAGCGTAGGTCTTTGGTGATTATATATTTCACATGTGTTTGTATCTCTCTGTTAACCTCAATACGGTAATGTATCCAATCCTCACACCTTTCCATTTGGTGAACCATAAGTTTTTTAAATGAATCTATGATAGTGTTTCTCTGTGGAAATACCTTTGTTTGTATCATTTTTTCGGTAACACCTATATGTGATAGGATAGGATATGTGTCTTTCGCTTTCTCACTTACTCCAAGCTGCGTGATTACTTCTAGACTCATCTATGGTGCTGCAAATGGCATTGTTTCATTTTTTCACTAGCTCATATTCCATCTGTACATGGAGCAGTTCTTCTTTGTCCACCCATCTGTCGTTGGACTTTTTGGTTACTTCCATATCTTGGCGATTGTTATACTATGCAATGCAGATTTGCGTACCTGTGTCCTTCCAATTCTGTCTTCTTAGGTTATAGGTCCAGGAATAGGTCTGCTGGGTCATATGGTAGCTCAATGTTTACCTTTTAAAGGCACCTCTATTCCGTTCTCTTTAGTGGCTCTTTCCAGGTTACGTCCCACTTAAAGCGGAGGGTATGCATTTCTTCCCAGCACCTTCAGCATTTATTCTTTGTAGTTTTTGCTGATGGTTATTCTGAGTGGTGTGAGCTGATACCTCTTTGTGGTTGAATTTGCATGTGTCTCATAATGCGTTGAAATTGAGCTGTAAGACATGTCCTTTTTATTTTTCCAGCTGTGATGAGAGCTTATTTCTTCAAAGTGTTTTCTTAAAGTATGTGTCACCATTTGAAATATTTTGGCCATGATCTCCCTCAAGACATTTTGAGGGCAGGTTTCATTTACAGCCCTGCAGTACTTGTTCATGTGAAGTGACCATTAGCTCAGGCTTTAAACCTGCTTTTGCAGGTAACGGCCAGAGAGCGGCAATCTTTCTACGTTCCCCTTGCTGGTACTAGGGAAACAGACCTACCGGCCAGTGGTGTTCTTCGGTTATAAATTAGAGTGCAATGTGCCCGGATAAACCCACAAATGTTGATGTCTCCTTGCTTTTCTTTGTTTTTAAATTTAATTTATATTTATTATTAGAGTAATATCCCATTGTGTACGTGGACCACTTCTTCTTGGTGCATTCCTCGGTTGATGGACATTTTCATTGCTTCCAAGTGCTGGCTATGGTAAATATTGCTGGCATACTGGTTTGCCAGCCTGTGACTTTTTGATTCTCATTTTCTCAGGTGATAGGCCAAGCAGTGGTTGTGATTGATGGACTGGTAGCTCAATGTTTCCCTTTTCAAAGCACCTACGTTGTGTTTTCGTTAGTGGCTCTTTACATGCCCCCCCTTACAGCCGAGGGTACGCATTTCTCCACACTCCCTTCACCGTTTATTTTTTGCAGCATTTTTCCTAATGGCCATTCTGACTGCTGTGAGCTGATAGGGTTTTGTAATATGGGTATGCATGTCATGAAAATTTTTAAAATTCATCATATTCCTACGCCTTTTTCTTTTCTCTTAAAAGAAAAAAACCGTGAGTACAATATAGCTCTTGAAATTGTCTTCTTCGAAGGTTGCCCTCTTCTGAATTTTTTGGTCGATTTTTGACCCCAGAAATTTTCTGGAGGCCAGGCGCAATTTACAGAACTGCAAGTTGGTGAAAATTTAGTGACCTTTTGCAGTGGGTTCAAAGCTGCTGTTGTGGGAAACGTCCACAAGGAGGTAGCATTTCTCCATTCCCCAGTCCTGGTTCTAGGGCAGCAGAGCCTTTCTGGAAGTCATTGTCCTAGGTTGTAAATTAGAATGGAATTTGCCAGGAGAAATCCCCATAAGTTTATGTCTCATTACTTCTTCTTGGTTTTTAAAATTTTTTTTAATCTGGGTAAAGTTTAGAATACTGTTTGTCCTAGGTGTACACAATCTGGTTCATTTGGACATTATGTATGTCTATTAATGTACAGATCCTCTTCCCATGTAAAATATTACACTGTTCCGTCGACCTCCCTTGTTATATGTTCGGTCTTTTTGATACATGTATATAATATGTATTTGAATATGTATAGTAACACTAATCTTCATTTCTCAATTTCCCCCCTCCTTTCCTTTTAGATGAGCATAGTTTGTGTTCTACGCCTGTGAGTGTCTTTCTCTTTAGAAATATGTTCATCTGTGTCAGTTATTAGATAATGCCATAAGTGATAATATAAGATATAGGTCTTTTGCTTTCCGACCTACTTCATGTTTTGTGATTATCTCCAGGCTCATCTATGGTGCCTCAAAGAGCAGTGCTTCAATGTTTTCCATGGCTAATATTCCATTGTGTACATGGACCACTTCTTCTTGGTGCATTCCTCTGTTGATGGACATTTTCGTTGCTTCCAAGTGTTGCCTATGGTAAATATTGCTGGAGTGCAGGATTGCCAGCCTGCGATTTTTGATTTTCATTTTCTCAGGTGATAGACCCAGCAGTGGGTATGATTGATTGATTGGTATGGTAGCTCAACGTTTACCTTTTCAAGGCACCTCAATTGTGCTTTCATTAGTGGCTCTTACCACGTCCCCCTTAGAATCGAGGGTACGCATTTCTCCACAATCACGTCAGCGTTTATCGTTTGCCGCATTTTTGTTGATGGCCATTCTGACTGGTGTGAGCTGATAGGTTTTTGTAATTTGGGTTTACATGTCTGTAAAAATTCCTACAATTCAGCCTTTTTCCACGCCTTTTCCTTTTCTGTTAAAAGAAAAAAGAAAAAAGGTGTGAGTACAATATACCTCTTCAAATTTTCTTTTTGGAAGGTTGCACTCTAGAGTTTTTTGGTCGATTTTCGACCTCAGTATCTTTTGGAGGGCAGGTGTCATTTACAGACCTGCAATTGGTGAATATTTAGTGACCTTTTGCAGTGGGTTTAAAGCTGCTGCTGTGGGAAACGGCCACAAGGATGCAGCATTTCTCCATTCCCAAATCTGGGTACTAGGGCAGCAGAGCCGTTCTGGAAGTCGTTTGCCTAGGTTGTAAATTTGAATGGAATGTGCCAGGAGAACCCCCCATAAGTTTATGTCTCATTACTCCTAGTTGGTTGTTTTAATTTTTTCAATTGGGGTAATGGTTAGAATGTTGCTTGTCCAAGGTGTACATACTCTGGTTCATCTACATATTCTATATACCTATTTATGTAGAGATCCTCTTCCCGTGTAAATTATTACACAGTGTTCCGTAAACCTTCCTTGCTATATGGTCGGTCTTTTTGATATATGTATATAATATGTATTTGTATACATATGGTAACGCTAATCTTCATTTATCCATTCCCCCCCACCTTTCCTTGTAGATAAGCATAGTTTTTTTTAATAAGTCTGTGATTGACTTTCTCTGTGGAAATATGTTCATTTGTGTCAGTTACTAGAGAACGCGTATAAGTGATATCATAGGATATAGGACTTTTGCTTTCCGACTTACCTCATGTTCTGTGATTATCTCCAAGATCATCTATGGTGTCTCAAAGAGCAGTGTTTCATTGTTTTCCATGGCTAGTATTCATTGTGTACATGGGCCGCTTCTTCTTTTTCCTTTCATCTGTTGATGGACATTTTGGTTGCTTCACTGTCTTGTCTATTGTGAATAAGGCTGCAGTGCAGCTTTTGCAGCCCGGGTCTTCTTCATTCTGGTCTTCTCAGGTGAGAGGCCCATTGGTGCGCCTGCTGGATTGAATGGTACCTCAATTTTTCCTTTTCAACGCAGCTCCTTTCTGTTCTCATTATTAGCGTTTAACCCTTTTACATCTCACCAGCAGCTAGAGGGTACACAGTTCTCTAAAACCTCTTCAGCATTGATTGTTTGTAGACTTTTTGCCAACGGTCAGTCGACGGGTGTGAGTTGAAAACTTTTTGTAGATTAGATTGCATGAGTCTAATACTTCCTGAGGTTGAGCTTTTATCCATTTTCCTTTCTTTGAAAAGAGAGTGAGTAAAACTTACCTCTTCATACGAGCTTCGTGAACATTTTGCCTGTTTTGAATTTTTTTTATCCATTCCCTACTTCAGCACAATTTGAGGGCAGGTGTCCTTTACAGCCCTGAGTCCTTGTGAATGGTAAGTGACCATTAGCTGTGGGTTAAAAGCTGCTGTTGCGGGAATCGGCCACAAGGCGGCAGCATTTCTCCTTTACCAAATCTGGTTACTAGGGCAACAGAGCCTTAGTGGAAGTGGTGTTCTAGGTTGTAAATTAGAATGGAATGTGCGAGGAAAAAGCCCTT
The DNA here is from genome assembly GCF_965194805.1 of Balaenoptera borealis. NCBI lineage: Eukaryota > Metazoa > Chordata > Mammalia > Artiodactyla > Balaenopteridae > Balaenoptera > Balaenoptera borealis. Next base: position 49,895 of record NW_028123367.1, read on the forward strand.
TAAGTTTATGTCTCATTACTTCTTGTTGGTATTTTTAACTTAATTTTTATTTTTTATCACAGCAAACTTGATTACAATGTTTTGTTTGTTCTAGGTGTGCAAGATGTGGTTCTTTCACACATATACATATATCTATTTTTCTTCGGATCCTTTTCCCATGTCTGTTACGACACAATGTTGAGTAGTCTTCTCTTGGTATAGCGTAGGTCTTTGGTGATTATATATTTCACATGTGTTTGTATCTCTCTGTTAACCTCAATACGGTAATGTATCCAATCCTCACACCTTTCCATTTGGTGAACCATAAGTTTTTTAAATGAATCTATGATAGTGTTTCTCTGTGGAAATACCTTTGTTTGTATCATTTTTTCGGTAACACCTATATGTGATAGGATAGGATATGTGTCTTTCGCTTTCTCACTTACTCCAAGCTGCGTGATTACTTCTAGACTCATCTATGGTGCTGCAAATGGCATTGTTTCATTTTTTCACTAGCTCATATTCCATCTGTACATGGAGCAGTTCTTCTTTGTCCACCCATCTGTCGTTGGACTTTTTGGTTACTTCCATATCTTGGCGATTGTTATACTATGCAATGCAGATTTGCGTACCTGTGTCCTTCCAATTCTGTCTTCTTAGGTTATAGGTCCAGGAATAGGTCTGCTGGGTCATATGGTAGCTCAATGTTTACCTTTTAAAGGCACCTCTATTCCGTTCTCTTTAGTGGCTCTTTCCAGGTTACGTCCCACTTAAAGCGGAGGGTATGCATTTCTTCCCAGCACCTTCAGCATTTATTCTTTGTAGTTTTTGCTGATGGTTATTCTGAGTGGTGTGAGCTGATACCTCTTTGTGGTTGAATTTGCATGTGTCTCATAATGCGTTGAAATTGAGCTGTAAGACATGTCCTTTTTATTTTTCCAGCTGTGATGAGAGCTTATTTCTTCAAAGTGTTTTCTTAAAGTATGTGTCACCATTTGAAATATTTTGGCCATGATCTCCCTCAAGACATTTTGAGGGCAGGTTTCATTTACAGCCCTGCAGTACTTGTTCATGTGAAGTGACCATTAGCTCAGGCTTTAAACCTGCTTTTGCAGGTAACGGCCAGAGAGCGGCAATCTTTCTACGTTCCCCTTGCTGGTACTAGGGAAACAGACCTACCGGCCAGTGGTGTTCTTCGGTTATAAATTAGAGTGCAATGTGCCCGGATAAACCCACAAATGTTGATGTCTCCTTGCTTTTCTTTGTTTTTAAATTTAATTTATATTTATTATTAGAGTAATATTCCATTGTGTACGTGGACCACTTCTTCTTGGTGCATTCCTCGGTTGATGGACATTTTCATTGCTTCCAAGTGCTGGCTATGGTAAATATTGCTGGCATACTGGTTTGCCAGCCTGTGACTTTTTGATTCTCATTTTCTCAGGTGATAGGCCAAGCAGTGGTTGTGATTGATGGACTGGTAGCTCAATGTTTCCCTTTTCAAAGCACCTACGTTGTGTTTTCGTTAGTGGCTCTTTACATGCCCCCCCTTACAGCCGAGGGTACGCATTTCTCCACACTCCCTTCACCGTTTATTTTTTGCAGCATTTTTCCTAATGGCCATTCTGACTGCTGTGAGCTGATAGGGTTTTGTAATATGGGTATGCATGTCATGAAAATTTTTAAAATTCATCATATTCCTACGCCTTTTTCTTTTCTCTTAAAAGAAAAAAACCGTGAGTACAATATAGCTCTTGAAATTGTCTTCTTCGAAGGTTGCCCTCTTCTGAATTTTTTGGTCGATTTTTGACCCCAGAAATTTTCTGGAGGCCAGGCGCAATTTACAGAACTGCAAGTTGGTGAAAATTTAGTGACCTTTTGCAGTGGGTTCAAAGCTGCTGTTGTGGGAAACGTCCACAAGGAGGTAGCATTTCTCCATTCCCCAGTCCTGGTTCTAGGGCAGCAGAGCCTTTCTGGAAGTCATTGTCCTAGGTTGTAAATTAGAATGGAATTTGCCAGGAGAAATCCCCATAAGTTTATGTCTCATTACTTCTTCTTGGTTTTTAAAATTTTTTTAATCTGGGTAAAGTTTAGAATACTGTTTGTCCTAGGTGTACACAATCTGGTTCATTTGGACATTATGTATGTCTATTAATGTACAGATCCTCTTCCCATGTAAAATATTACACTGTTCCGTCGACCTCCCTTGTTATATGTTCGGTCTTTTTGATACATGTATATAATATGTATTTGAATATGTATAGTAACACTAATCTTCATTTCTCAATTTCCCCCCTCCTTTCCTTTTAGATGAGCATAGTTTGTGTTCTACGCCTGTGAGTGTCTTTCTCTTTAGAAATATGTTCATCTGTGTCAGTTATTAGATAATGCCATAAGTGATAATATAAGATATAGGTCTTTTGCTTTCCGACCTACTTCATGTTTTGTGATTATCTCCAGGCTCATCTATGGTGCCTCAAAGAGCAGTGCTTCAATGTTTTCCATGGCTAATATTCCATTGTGTACATGGACCACTTCTTCTTGGTGCATTCCTCTGTTGATGGACATTTTCGTTGCTTCCAGGTGTTGCCTATGGTAAATATTGCTGGAGTGCAGGATTGCCAGCCTGCGATTTTTGATTTTCATTTTCTCAGGTGATAGACCCAGCAGTGGGTATGATTGATTGATTGGTATGGTAGCTCAACGTTTACCTTTTCAAGGCACCTCAATTGTGCTTTCATTAGTGGCTCTTACCACGTCCCCCTTAGAATCGAGGGTACGCATTTCTCCACAATCACGTCAGCGTTTATCGTTTGCCGCATTTTTGTTGATGGCCATTCTGACTGGTGTGAGCTGATAGGTTTTTGTAATTTGGGTTTACATGTCTGTAAAAATTCCTACAATTCATCCTTTTTCCACGCCTTTTCCTTTTCTGTTAAAAGAAAAAAGAAAAAAGGTGTGAGTACAATATACCTCTTCAAATTTTCTTTTTGGAAGGTTGCACTCTAGAGTTTTTTGGTCGATTTTCGACCTCAGTATCTTTTGGAGGGCAGGTGTCATTTACAGACCTGCAATTGGTGAATATTTAGTGACCTTTTGCAGTGGGTTTAAAGCTGCTGCTGTGGGAAACGGCCACAAGGATGCAGCATTTCTCCATTCCCAAATCTGGGTACTAGGGCAGCAGAGCCGTTCTGGAAGTCGTTTGCCTAGGTTGTAAATTTGAATGGAATGTGCCAGGAGAACCCCCCATAAGTTTATGTCTCATTACTCCTAGTTGGTTGTTTTAATTTTTTCAATTGGGGTAATGGTTAGAATGTTGCTTGTCCAAGGTGTACATACTCTGGTTCATCTACATATTCTATATACCTATTTATGTAGAGATCCTCTTCCCGTGTAAATTATTACACAGTGTTCCGTAAACCTTCCTTGCTATATGGTCGGTCTTTTTGATATATGTATATAATATGTATTTGTATACATATGGTAACGCTAATCTTCATTTATCCATTCCCCCCCACCTTTCCTTGTAGATAAGCATAGTTTTTTTTAATAAGTCTGTGATTGACTTTCTCTGTGGAAATATGTTCATTTGTGTCAGTTATTAGAGAACGCGTATAAGTGATATCATAGGATATAGGACTTTTGCTTTCCGACTTACCTCATGTTCTGTGATTATCTCCAAGATCATCTATGGTGTCTCAAAGAGCAGTGTTTCATTGTTTTCCATGGCTAGTATTCATTGTGTACATGGGCCGCTTCTTCTTTTTCCTTTCATCTGTTGATGGACATTTTGGTTGCTTCACTGTCTTGTCTATTGTGAATAAGGCTGCAGTGCAGCTTTTGCAGCCCGGGTCTTCTTCATTCTGGTCTTCTCAGGTGAGAGGCCCATTGGTGCGCCTGCTGGATTGAATGGTACCTCAATTTTTCCTTTTCAACGCAGCTCCTTTCTGTTCTCATTATTAGCGTTTAACCCTTTTACATCTCACCAGCAGCTAGAGGGTACACAGTTCTCTAAAACCTCTTCAGCATTGATTGTTTGTAGACTTTTTGCCAACGGTCAGTCGACGGGTGTGAGTTGAAAACTTTTTGTAGATTAGATTGCATGAGTCTAATACTTCCTGAGGTTGAGCTTTTATCCATTTTCCTTTCTTTAAAAAGAGAGTGAGTAAAACTTACCTCTTCATACGAGCTTCGTGAACATTTTGCCTGTTTTGAATTTTTTTTATCCATTCCCTACTTCAGCACAATTTGAGGGCAGGTGTCCTTTACAGCCCTGAGTCCTTGTGAATGGTAAGTGACCATTAGCTGTGGGTTAAAAGCTGCTGTTGCGGGAATCGGCCACAAGGCGGCAGCATTTCTCCTTTACCAAATCTGGTTACTAGGGCAACAGAGCCTTAGTGGAAGTGGTGTTCTAGGTTGTAAATTAGAATGGAATGTGCGAGGAAAAAGCCCTTTAAGTTTATGTCTCATTACTTCTTGTTGGTATTTTTAACTTAATTTTTATTTTTTATCACAGCAAACTTGATTACAATGTTTTGTTTGTTCTAGGTGTGCAAGATGTGGTTCTTTCACACATATACATATATCTATTTTTCTTCGGATCCTTTTCCCATGTCTGTTACGACACAATGTTGAGTAGTCTTCTCTTGGTATAGCGTAGGTCTTTGGTGATTATATATTTCACATGTGTTTGTATCTCTCTGTTAACCTCAATACGGTAATGTATCCAATCCTCACACCTTTCCATTTGGTGAACCATAAGTTTTTTAAATGAATCTATGATAGTGTTTCTCTGTGGAAATACCTTTGTTTGTATCATTTTTTCGGTAACACCTATATGTGATAGGATAGGATATGTGTCTTTCGCTTTCTCACTTACTCCAAGCTGCGTGATTACTTCTAGACTCATCTATGGTGCTGCAAATGGCATTGTTTCATTTTTTCACTAGCTCATATTCCATCTGTACATGGAGCAGTTCTTCTTTGTCCACCCATCTGTCGTTGGACTTTTTGGTTACTTCCATATCTTGGCGATTGTTATACTATGCAATGCAGATTTGCGTACCTGTGTCCTTCCAATTCTGTCTTCTTAGGTTATAGGTCCAGGAATAGGTCTGCTGGGTCATATGGTAGCTCAATGTTTACCTTTTAAAGGCACCTCTATTCCGTTCTCTTTAGTGGCTCTTTCCAGGTTACGTCCCACTTAAAGCGGAGGGTATGCATTTCTTCCCAGCACCTTCAGCATTTATTCTTTGTAGTTTTTGCTGATGGTTATTCTGAGTGGTGTGAGCTGATACCTCTTTGTGGTTGAATTTGCATGTGTCTCATAATGCGTTGAAATTGAGCTGTAAGACATGTCCTTTTTATTTTTCCAGCTGTGATGAGAGCTTATTTCTTCAAAGTGTTTTCTTAAAGTATGTGTCACCATTTGAAATATTTTGGCCATGATCTCCCTCAAGACATTTTGAGGGCAGGTTTCATTTACAGCCCTGCAGTACTTGTTCATGTGAAGTGACCATTAGCTCAGGCTTTAAACCTGCTTTTGCAGGTAACGGCCAGAGAGCGGCAATCTTTCTACGTTCCCCTTGCTGGTACTAGGGAAACAGACCTACCGGCCAGTGGTGTTCTTCGGTTATAAATTAGAGTGCAATGTGCCCGGATAAACCCACAAATGTTGATGTCTCCTTGCTTTTCTTTGTTTTTAAATTTAATTTATATTTATTATTAGAGTAATATTCCATTGTGTACGTGGACCACTTCTTCTTGGTGCATTCCTCGGTTGATGGACATTTTCATTGCTTCCAAGTGCTGGCTATGGTAAATATTGCTGGCATACTGGTTTGCCAGCCTGTGACTTTTTGATTCATTTTCTCAGGTGATAGGCCAAGCAGTGGTTGTGATTGATGGACTGGTAGCTCAATGTTTCCCTTTTCAAAGCACCTACGTTGTGTTTTCGTTAGTGGCTCTTTACATGCCCCCCCTTACAGCCGAGGGTACGCATTTCTCCACACTCCCTTCACCGTTTATTTTTTGCAGCATTTTTCCTAATGGCCATTCTGACTGCTGTGAGCTGATAGGGTTTTGTAATATGGGTATGCATGTCATGAAAATTTTTAAAATTCATCATATTCCTACGCCTTTTTCTTTTCTCTTAAAAGAAAAAAACCGTGAGTACAATATAGCTCTTGAAATTGTCTTCTTCGAAGGTTGCCCTCTTCTGAATTTTTTGGTCGATTTTTGACCCCAGAAATTTTCTGGAGGCCAGGCGCAATTTACAGAACTGCAAGTTGGTGAAAATTTAGTGACCTTTTGCAGTGGGTTCAAAGCTGCTGTTGTGGGAAACGTCCACAAGGAGGTAGCATTTCTCCATTCCCCAGTCCTGGTTCTAGGGCAGCAGAGCCTTTCTGGAAGTCATTGTCCTAGGTTGTAAATTAGAATGGAATTTGCCAGGAGAAATCCCCATAAGTTTATGTCTCATTACTTCTTCTTGGTTTTTAAAATTTTTTTAATCTGGGTAAAGTTTAGAATACTGTTTGTCCTAGGTGTACACAATCTGGTTCATTTGGACATTATGTATGTCTATTAATGTACAGATCCTCTTCCCATGTAAAATATTACACTGTTCCGTCGACCTCCCTTGTTATATGTTCGGTCTTTTTGATACATGTATATAATATGTATTTGAATATGTATAGTAACACTAATCTTCATTTCTCAATTTCCCCCCTCCTTTCCTTTTAGATGAGCATAGTTTGTGTTCTACGCCTGTGAGTGTCTTTCTCTTTAGAAATATGTTCATCTGTGTCAGTTATTAGATAATGCCATAAGTGATAATATAAGATATAGGTCTTTTGCTTTCCGACCTACTTCATGTTTTGTGATTATCTCCAGGCTCATCTATGGTGCCTCAAAGAGCAGTGCTTCAATGTTTTCCATGGCTAATATTCCATTGTGTACATGGACCACTTCTTCTTGGTGCATTCCTCTGTTGATGGACATTTTCGTTGCTTCCAAGTGTTGCCTATGGTAAATATTGCTGGAGTGCAGGATTGCCAGCCTGCGATTTTTGATTTTCATTTTCTCAGGTGATAGACCCAGCAGTGGGTATGATTGATTGATTGGTATGGTAGCTCAACGTTTACCTTTTCAAGGCACCTCAATTGTGCTTTCATTAGTGGCTCTTACCACGTCCCCCTTAGAATCGAGGGTACGCATTTCTCCACAATCACGTCAGCGTTTATCGTTTGCCGCATTTTTGTTGATGGCCATTCTGACTGGTGTGAGCTGATAGGTTTTTGTAATTTGGGTTTACATGTCTGTAAAAATTCCTACAATTCAGCCTTTTTCCACGCCTTTTCCTTTTCTGTTAAAAGAAAAAAGAAAAAAGGTGTGAGTACAATATACCTCTTCAAATTTTCTTTTTGGAAGGTTGCACTCTAGAGTTTTTTGGTCGATTTTCGACCTCAGTATCTTTTGGAGGGCAGGTGTCATTTACAGACCTGCAATTGGTGAATATTTAGTGACCTTTTGCAGTGGGTTTAAAGCTGCTGCTGTGGGAAACGGCCACAAGGATGCAGCATTTCTCCATTCCCAAATCTGGGTACTAGGGCAGCAGAGCCGTTCTGGAAGTCGTTTGCCTAGGTTGTAAATTTGAATGGAATGTGCCAGGAGAACCCCCCATAAGTTTATGTCTCATTACTCCTAGTTGGTTGTTTTAATTTTTTCAATTGGGGTAATGGTTAGAATGTTGCTTGTCCAAGGTGTACATACTCTGGTTCATCTACATATTCTATATACCTATTTATGTAGAGATCCTCTTCCCGTGTAAATTATTACACAGTGTTCCGTAAACCTTCCTTGCTATATGGTCGGTCTTTTTGATATATGTATATAATATGTATTTGTATACATATGGTAACGCTAATCTTCATTTATCCATTCCCCCCCACCTTTCCTTGTAGATAAGCATAGTTTTTTTTAATAAGTCTGTGATTGACTTTCTCTGTGGAAATATGTTCATTTGTGTCAGTTATTAGAGAACGCGTATAAGTGATATCATAGGATATAGGACTTTTGCTTTCCGACTTACCTCATGTTCTGTGATTATCTCCAAGATCATCTATGGTGTCTCAAAGAGCAGTGTTTCATTGTTTTCCATGGCTAGTATTCATTGTGTACATGGGCCGCTTCTTCTTTTTCCTTTCATCTGTTGATGGACATTTTGGTTGCTTCACTGTCTTGTCTATTGTGAATAAGGCTGCAGTGCAGCTTTTGCAGCCCGGGTCTTCTTCATTCTGGTCTTCTCAGGTGAGAGGCCCATTGGTGCGCCTGCTGGATTGAATGGTACCTCAATTTTTCCTTTTCAACGCAGCTCCTTTCTGTTCTCATTATTAGCGTTTAACCCTTTTACATCTCACCAGCAGCTAGAGGGTACACAGTTCTCTAAAACCTCTTCAGCATTGATTGTTTGTAGACTTTTTGCCAACGGTCAGTCGACGGGTGTGAGTTGAAAACTTTTTGTAGATTAGATTGCATGAGTCTAATACTTCCTGAGGTTGAGCTTTTATCCATTTTCCTTTCTTTAAAAAGAGAGTGAGTAAAACTTACCTCTTCATACGAGCTTCGTGAACATTTTGCCTGTTTTGAATTTTTTTTATCCATTCCCTACTTCAGCACAATTTGAGGGCAGGTGTCCTTTACAGCCCTGAGTCCTTGTGAATGGTAAGTGACCATTAGCTGTGGGTTAAAAGCTGCTGTTGCGGGAATCGGCCACAAGGCGGCAGCATTTCTCCTTTACCAAATCTGGTTACTAGGGCAACAGAGCCTTAGTGGAAGTGGTGTTCTAGGTTGTAAATTAGAATGGAATGTGCGAGGAAAAAGCCCTTTAAGTTTATGTCTCATTACTTCTTGTTGGTATTTTTAACTTAATTTTTATTTTTTATCACAGCAAACTTGATTACAATGTTTTGTTTGTTCTAGGTGTGCAAGATGTGGTTCTTTCACACATATACATATATCTATTTTTCTTCGGATCCTTTTCCCATGTCTGTTACGACACAATGTTGAGTAGTCTTCTCTTGGTATAGCGTAGGTCTTTGGTGATTATATATTTCACATGTGTTTGTATCTCTCTGTTAACCTCAATACGGTAATGTATCCAATCCTCACACCTTTCCATTTGGTGAACCATAAGTTTTTTAAATGAATCTATGATAGTGTTTCTCTGTGGAAATACCTTTGTTTGTATCATTTTTTCGGTAACACCTATATGTGATAGGATAGGATATGTGTCTTTCGCTTTCTCACTTACTCCAAGCTGCGTGATTACTTCTAGACTCATCTATGGTGCTGCAAATGGCATTGTTTCATTTTTTCACTAGCTCATATTCCATCTGTACATGGAGCAGTTCTTCTTTGTCCACCCATCTGTCGTTGGACTTTTTGGTTACTTCCATATCTTGGCGATTGTTATACTATGCAATGCAGATTTGCGTACCTGTGTCCTTCCAATTCTGTCTTCTTAGGTTATAGGTCCAGGAATAGGTCTGCTGGGTCATATGGTAGCTCAATGTTTACCTTTTAAAGGCACCTCTATTCCGTTCTCTTTAGTGGCTCTTTCCAGGTTACGTCCCACTTAAAGCGGAGGGTATGCATTTCTTCCCAGCACCTTCAGCATTTATTCTTTGTAGTTTTTGCTGATGGTTATTCTGAGTGGTGTGAGCTGATACCTCTTTGTGGTTGAATTTGCATGTGTCTCATAATGCGTTGAAATTGAGCTGTAAGACATGTCCTTTTTATTTTTCCAGCTGTGATGAGAGCTTATTTCTTCAAAGTGTTTTCTTCAAGTATGTGTCACCATTTGAAATATTTTGGCCATGATCTCCCTCAAGACATTTTGAGGGCAGGTTTCATTTACAGCCCTGCAGTACTTGTTCATGTGAAGTGACCATTAGCTCAGGCTTTAAACCTGCTTTTGCAGGTAACGGCCAGAGAGCGGCAATCTTTCTACGTTCCCCTTGCTGGTACTAGGGAAACAGACCTACCGGCCAGTGGTGTTCTTCGGTTATAAATTAGAGTGCAATGTGCCCGGATAAACCCACAAATGTTGATGTCTCCTTGCTTTTCTTTGTTTTTAAATTTAATTTATATTTATTATTAGAGTAATATTCCATTGTGTACGTGGACCACTTCTTCTTGGTGCATTCCTCGGTTGATGGACATTTTCATTGCTTCCAAGTGCTGGCTATGGTAAATATTGCTGGCATACTGGTTTGCCAGCCTGTGACTTTTTGATTCTCATTTTCTCAGGTGATAGGCCAAGCAGTGGTTGTGATTGATGGACTGGTAGCTCAATGTTTCCCTTTTCAAAGCACCTACGTTGTGTTTTCGTTAGTGGCTCTTTACATGCCCCCCCTTACAGCCGAGGGTACGCATTTCTCCACACTCCCTTCACCGTTTATTTTTTGCAGCATTTTTCCTAATGGCCATTCTGACTGCTGTGAGCTGATAGGGTTTTGTAATATGGGTATGCATGTCATGAAAATTTTTAAAATTCATCATATTCCTACGCCTTTTTCTTTTCTCTTAAAAGAAAAAAACCGTGAGTACAATATAGCTCTTGAAATTGTCTTCTTCGAAGGTTGCCCTCTTCTGAATTTTTTGGTCGATTTTTGACCCCAGAAATTTTCTGGAGGCCAGGCGCAATTTACAGAACTGCAAGTTGGTGAAAATTTAGTGACCTTTTGCAGTGGGTTCAAAGCTGCTGTTGTGGGAAACGTCCACAAGGAGGTAGCATTTCTCCATTCCCCAGTCCTGGTTCTAGGGCAGCAGAGCCTTTCTGGAAGTCATTGTCCTAGGTTGTAAATTAGAATGGAATTTGCCAGGAGAAATCCCCATAAGTTTATGTCTCATTACTTCTTCTTGGTTTTTAAAATTTTTTTAATCTGGGTAAAGTTTAGAATACTGTTTGTCCTAGGTGTACACAATCTGGTTCATTTGGACATTATGTATGTCTATTAATGTACAGATCCTCTTCCCATGTAAAATATTACACTGTTCCGTCGACCTCCCTTGTTATATGTTCGGTCTTTTTGATACATGTATATAATATGTATTTGAATATGTATAGTAACACTAATCTTCATTTCTCAATTTCCCCCCTCCTTTCCTTTTAGATGAGCATAGTTTGTGTTCTACGCCTGTGAGTGTCTTTCTCTTTAGAAATATGTTCATCTGTGTCAGTTATTAGATAATGCCATAAGTGATAATATAAGATATAGGTCTTTTGCTTTCCGACCTACTTCATGTTTTGTGATTATCTCCAGGCTCATCTATGGTGCCTCAAAGAGCAGTGCTTCAATGTTTTCCATGGCTAATATTCCATTGTGTACATGGACCACTTCTTCTTGGTGCATTCCTCTGTTGATGGACATTTTCGTTGCTTCCAAGTGTTGCCTATGGTAAATATTGCTGGAGTGCAGGATTGCCAGCCTGCGATTTTTGATTTTCATTTTCTCAGGTGATAGACCCAGCAGTGGGTATGATTGATTGATTGGTATGGTAGCTCAACGTTTACCTTTTCAAGGCACCTCAATTGTGCTTTCATTAGTGGCTCTTACCACGTCCCCCTTAGAATCGAGGGTACGCATTTCTCCACAATCACGTCAGCGTTTATCGTTTGCCGCATTTTTGTTGATGGCCATTCTGACTGGTGTGAGCTGATAGGTTTTTGTAATTTGGGTTTACATGTCTGTAAAAATTCCTACAATTCAGCCTTTTTCCACGCCTTTTCCTTTTCTGTTAAAAGAAAAAAGAAAAAAGGTGTGAGTACAATATACCTCTTCAAATTTTCTTTTTGGAAGGTTGCACTCTAGAGTTTTTTGGTCGATTTTCGACCTCAGTATCTTTTGGAGGGCAGGTGTCATTTACAGACCTGCAATTGGTGAATATTTAGTGACCTTTTGCAGTGGGTTTAAAGCTGCTGCTGTGGGAAACGGCCACAAGGATGCAGCATTTCTCCATTCCCAAATCTGGGTACTAGGGCAGCAGAGCCGTTCTGGAAGTCGTTTGCCTAGGTTGTAAATTTGAATGGAATGTGCCAGGAGAACCCCCCATAAGTTTATGTCTCATTACTCCTAGTTGGTTGTTTTAATTTTTTCAATTGGGGTAATGGTTAGAATGTTGCTTGTCCAAGGTGTACATACTCTGGTTCATCTACATATTCTATATACCTATTTATGTAGAGATCCTCTTCCCGTGTAAATTATTACACAGTGTTCCGTAAACCTTCCTTGCTATATGGTCGGTCTTTTTGATATATGTATATAATATGTATTTGTATACATATGGTAACGCTAATCTTCATTTATCCATTCCCCCCCACCTTTCCTTGTAGATAAGCATAGTTTTTTTTAATAAGTCTGTGATTGACTTTCTCTGTGGAAATATGTTCATTTGTGTCAGTTATTAGAGAACGCGTATAAGTGATATCATAGGATATAGGACTTTTGCTTTCCGACTTACCTCATGTTCTGTGATTATCTCCAAGATCATCTATGGTGTCTCAAAGAGCAGTGTTTCATTGTTTTCCATGGCTAGTATTCATTGTGTACATGGGCCGCTTCTTCTTTTTCCTTTCATCTGTTGATGGACATTTTGGTTGCTTCACTGTCTTGTCTATTGTGAATAAGGCTGCAGTGCAGCTTTTGCAGCCCGGGTCTTCTTCATTCTGGTCTTCTCAGGTGAGAGGCCCATTGGTGCGCCTGCTGGATTGAATGGTACCTCAATTTTTCCTTTTCAACGCAGCTCCTTTCTGTTCTCATTATTAGCGTTTAACCCTTTTACATCTCACCAGCAGCTAGAGGGTACACAGTTCTCTAAAACCTCTTCAGCATTGATTGTTTGTAGACTTTTTGCCAACGGTCAGTCGACGGGTGTGAGTTGAAAACTTTTTGTAGATTAGATTGCATGAGTCTAATACTTCCTGAGGTTGAGCTTTTATCCATTTTCCTTTCTTTAAAAAGAGAGTGAGTAAAACTTACCTCTTCATACGAGCTTCGTGAACATTTTGCCTGTTTTGAATTTTTTTTATCCATTCCCTACTTCAGCACAATTTGAGGGCAGGTGTCCTTTACAGCCCTGAGTCCTTGTGAATGGTAAGTGACCATTAGCTGTGGGTTAAAAGCTGCTGTTGCGGGAATCGGCCACAAGGCGGCAGCATTTCTCCTTTACCAAATCTGGTTACTAGGGCAACAGAGCCTTAGTGGAAGTGGTGTTCTGGGTTGTAAATTAGAATGGAATGTGCGAGGAAAAAGCCCTTTAAGTTTATGTCTCATTACTTCTTGTTGGTATTTTTAACTTAATTTTTATTTTTTATCACAGCAAACTTGATTACAATGTTTTGTTTGTTCTAGGTGTGCAAGATGTGGTTCTTTCACACATATACATATATCTATTTTTCTTCGGATCCTTTTCCCATGTCTGTTACGACACAATGTTGAGTAGTCTTCTCTTGGTATAGCGTAGGTCTTTGGTGATTATATATTTCACATGTGTTTGTATCTCTCTGTTAACCTCAATACGGTAATGTATCCAATCCTCACACCTTTCCATTTGGTGAACCATAAGTTTTTTAAATGAATCTATGATAGTGTTTCTCTGTGGAAATACCTTTGTTTGTATCATTTTTTCGGTAACACCTATATGTGATAGGATAGGATATGTGTCTTTCGCTTTCTCACTTACTCCAAGCTGCGTGATTACTTCTAGACTCATCTATGGTGCTGCAAATGGCATTGTTTCATTTTTTCACTAGCTCATATTCCATCTGTACATGGAGCAGTTCTTCTTTGTCCACCCATCTGTCGTTGGACTTTTTGGTTACTTCCATATCTTGGCGATTGTTATACTATGCAATGCAGATTTGCGTACCTGTGTCCTTCCAATTCTGTCTTCTTAGGTTATAGGTCCAGGAATAGGTCTGCTGGGTCATATGGTAGCTCAATGTTTACCTTTTAAAGGCACCTCTATTCCGTTCTCTTTAGTGGCTCTTTCCAGGTTACGTCCCACTTAAAGCGGAGGGTATGCATTTCTTCCCAGCACCTTCAGCATTTATTCTTTGTAGTTTTTGCTGATGGTTATTCTGAGTGGTGTGAGCTGATACCTCTTTGTGGTTGAATTTGCATGTGTCTCATAATGCGTTGAAATTGAGCTGTAAGACATGTCCTTTTTATTTTTCCAGCTGTGATGAGAGCTTATTTCTTCAAAGTGTTTTCTTAAAGTATGTGTCACCATTTGAAATATTTTGGCCATGATCTCCCTCAAGACATTTTGAGGGCAGGTTTCATTTACAGCCCTGCAGTACTTGTTCATGTGAAGTGACCATTAGCTCAGGCTTTAAACCTGCTTTTGCAGGTAACGGCCAGAGAGCGGCAATCTTTCTACGTTCCCCTTGCTGGTACTAGGGAAACAGACCTACCGGCCAGTGGTGTTCTTCGGTTATAAATTAGAGTGCAATGTGCCCGGATAAACCCACAAATGTTGATGTCTCCTTGCTTTTCTTTGTTTTTAAATTTAATTTATATTTATTATTAGAGTAATATTCCATTGTGTACGTGGACCACTTCTTCTTGGTGCATTCCTCGGTTGATGGACATTTTCATTGCTTCCAAGTGCTGGCTATGGTAAATATTGCTGGCATACTGGTTTGCCAGCCTGTGACTTTTTGATTCTCATTTTCTCAGGTGATAGGCCAAGCAGTGGTTGTGATTGATGGACTGGTAGCTCAATGTTTCCCTTTTCAAAGCACCTACGTTGTGTTTTCGTTAGTGGCTCTTTACATGCCCCCCCTTACAGCCGAGGGTACGCATTTCTCCACACTCCCTTCACCGTTTATTTTTTGCAGCATTTTTCCTAATGGCCATTCTGACTGCTGTGAGCTGATAGGGTTTTGTAATATGGGTATGCATGTCATGAAAATTTTTAAAATTCATCATATTCCTACGCCTTTTTCTTTTCTCTTAAAAGAAAAAAACCGTGAGTACAATATAGCTCTTGAAATTGTCTTCTTCGAAGGTTGCCCTCTTCTGAATTTTTTGGTCGATTTTTGACCCCAGAAATTTTCTGGAGGCCAGGCGCAATTTACAGAACTGCAAGTTGGTGAAAATTTAGTGACCTTTTGCAGTGGGTTCAAAGCTGCTGTTGTGGGAAACGTCCACAAGGAGGTAGCATTTCTCCATTCCCCAGTCCTGGTTCTAGGGCAGCAGAGCCTTTCTGGAAGTCATTGTCCTAGGTTGTAAATTAGAATGGAATTTGCCAGGAGAAATCCCCATAAGTTTATGTCTCATTACTTCTTCTTGGTTTTTAAAATTTTTTTAATCTGGGTAAAGTTTAGAATACTGTTTGTCCTAGGTGTACACAATCTGGTTCATTTGGACATTATGTATGTCTATTAATGTACAGATCCTCTTCCCATGTAAAATATTACACTGTTCCGTCGACCTCCCTTGTTATATGTTCGGTCTTTTTGATACATGTATATAATATGTATTTGAATATGTATAGTAACACTAATCTTCATTTCTCAATTTCCCCCCTCCTTTCCTTTTAGATGAGCATAGTTTGTGTTCTACGCCTGTGAGTGTCTTTCTCTTTAGAAATATGTTCATCTGTGTCAGTTATTAGATAATGCCATAAGTGATAATATAAGATATAGGTCTTTTGCTTTCCGACCTACTTCATGTTTTGTGATTATCTCCAGGCTCATCTATGGTGCCTCAAAGAGCAGTGCTTCAATGTTTTCCATGGCTAATATTCCATTGTGTACATGGACCACTTCTTCTTGGTGCATTCCTCTGTTGATGGACATTTTCGTTGCTTCCAGGTGTTGCCTATGGTAAATATTGCTGGAGTGCAGGATTGCCAGCCTGCGATTTTTGATTTTCATTTTCTCAGGTGATAGACCCAGCAGTGGGTATGATTGATTGATTGGTATGGTAGCTCAACGTTTACCTTTTCAAGGCACCTCAATTGTGCTTTCATTAGTGGCTCTTACCACGTCCCCCTTAGAATCGAGGGTACGCATTTCTCCACAATCACGTCAGCGTTTATCGTTTGCCGCATTTTTGTTGATGGCCATTCTGACTGGTGTGAGCTGATAGGTTTTTGTAATTTGGGTTTACATGTCTGTAAAAATTCCTACAATTCAGCCTTTTTCCACGCCTTTTCCTTTTCTGTTAAAAGAAAAAAGAAAAAAGGTGTGAGTACAATATACCTCTTCAAATTTTCTTTTTGGAAGGTTGCACTCTAGAGTTTTTTGGTCGATTTTCGACCTCAGTATCTTTTGGAGGGCAGGTGTCATTTACAGACCTGCAATTGGTGAATATTTAGTGACCTTTTGCAGTGGGTTTAAAGCTGCTGCTGTGGGAAACGGCCACAAGGATGCAGCATTTCTCCATTCCCAAATCTGGGTACTAGGGCAGCAGAGCCGTTCTGGAAGTCGTTTGCCTAGGTTGTAAATTTGAATGGAATGTGCCAGGAGAACCCCCCATAAGTTTATGTCTCATTACTCCTAGTTGGTTGTTTTAATTTTTTCAATTGGGGTAATGGTTAGAATGTTGCTTGTCCAAGGTGTACATACTCTGGTTCATCTACATATTCTATATACCTATTTATGTAGAGATCCTCTTCCCGTGTAAATTATTACACAGTGTTCCGTAAACCTTCCTTGCTATATGGTCGGTCTTTTTGATATATGTATATAATATGTATTTGTATACATATGGTAACGCTAATCTTCATTTATCCATTCCCCCCCACCTTTCCTTGTAGATAAGCATAGTTTTTTTTAATAAGTCTGTGATTGACTTTCTCTGTGGAAATATGTTCATTTGTGTCAGTTATTAGAGAACGCGTATAAGTGATATCATAGGATATAGGACTTTTGCTTTCCGACTTACCTCATGTTCTGTGATTATCTCCAAGATCATCTATGGTGTCTCAAAGAGCAGTGTTTCATTGTTTTCCATGGCTAGTATTCATTGTGTACATGGGCCGCTTCTTCTTTTTCCTTTCATCTGTTGATGGACATTTTGGTTGCTTCACTGTCTTGTCTATTGTGAATAAGGCTGCAGTGCAGCTTTTGCAGCCCGGGTCTTCTTCATTCTGGTCTTCTCAGGTGAGAGGCCCATTGGTGCGCCTGCTGGATTGAATGGTACCTCAATTTTTCCTTTTCAACGCAGCTCCTTTCTGTTCTCATTATTAGCGTTTAACCCTTTTACATCTCACCAGCAGCTAGAGGGTACACAGTTCTCTAAAACCTCTTCAGCATTGATTGTTTGTAGACTTTTTGCCAACGGTCAGTCGACGGGTGTGAGTTGAAAACTTTTTGTAGATTAGATTGCATGAGTCTAATACTTCCTGAGGTTGAGCTTTTATCCATTTTCCTTTCTTTAAAAAGAGAGTGAGTAAAACTTACCTCTTCATACGAGCTTCGTGAACATTTTGCCTGTTTTGAATTTTTTTTATCCATTCCCTACTTCAGCACAATTTGAGGGCAGGTGTCCTTTACAGCCCTGAGTCCTTGTGAATGGTAAGTGACCATTAGCTGTGGGTTAAAAGCTGCTGTTGCGGGAATCGGCCACAAGGCGGCAGCATTTCTCCTTTACCAAATCTGGTTACTAGGGCAACAGAGCCTTAGTGGAAGTGGTGTTCTGGGTTGTAAATTAGAATGGAATGTGCGAGGAAAAAGCCCTTTAAGTTTATGTCTCATTACTTCTTGTTGGTATTTTTAACTTAATTTTTATTTTTTATCACAGCAAACTTGATTACAATGTTTTGTTTGTTCTAGGTGTGCAAGATGTGGTTCTTTCACACATATACATATATCTATTTTTCTTCGGATCCTTTTCCCATGTCTGTTACGACACAATGTTGAGTAGTCTTCTCTTGGTATAGCGTAGGTCTTTGGTGATTATATATTTCACATGTGTTTGTATCTCTCTGTTAACCTCAATACGGTAATGTATCCAATCCTCACACCTTTCCATTTGGTGAACCATAAGTTTTTTAAATGAATCTATGATAGTGTTTCTCTGTGGAAATACCTTTGTTTGTATCATTTTTTCGGTAACACCTATATGTGATAGGATAGGATATGTGTCTTTCGCTTTCTCACTTACTCCAAGCTGCGTGATTACTTCTAGACTCATCTATGGTGCTGCAAATGGCATTGTTTCATTTTTTCACTAGCTCATATTCCATCTGTACATGGAGCAGTTCTTCTTTGTCCACCCATCTGTCGTTGGACTTTTTGGTTACTTCCATATCTTGGCGATTGTTATACTATGCAATGCAGATTTGCGTACCTGTGTCCTTCCAATTCTGTCTTCTTAGGTTATAGGTCCAGGAATAGGTCTGCTGGGTCATATGGTAGCTCAATGTTTACCTTTTAAAGGCACCTCTATTCCGTTCTCTTTAGTGGCTCTTTCCAGGTTACGTCCCACTTAAAGCGGAGGGTATGCATTTCTTCCCAGCACCTTCAGCATTTATTCTTTGTAGTTTTTGCTGATGGTTATTCTGAGTGGTGTGAGCTGATACCTCTTTGTGGTTGAATTTGCATGTGTCTCATAATGCGTTGAAATTGAGCTGTAAGACATGTCCTTTTTATTTTTCCAGCTGTGATGAGAGCTTATTTCTTCAAAGTGTTTTCTTAAAGTATGTGTCACCATTTGAAATATTTTGGCCATGATCTCCCTCAAGACATTTTGAGGGCAGGTTTCATTTACAGCCCTGCAGTACTTGTTCATGTGAAGTGACCATTAGCTCAGGCTTTAAACCTGCTTTTGCAGGTAACGGCCAGAGAGCGGCAATCTTTCTACGTTCCCCTTGCTGGTACTAGGGAAACAGACCTACCGGCCAGTGGTGTTCTTCGGTTATAAATTAGAGTGCAATGTGCCCGGATAAACCCACAAATGTTGATGTCTCCTTGCTTTTCTTTGTTTTTAAATTTAATTTATATTTATTATTAGAGTAATATTCCATTGTGTACGTGGACCACTTCTTCTTGGTGCATTCCTCGGTTGATGGACATTTTCATTGCTTCCAAGTGCTGGCTATGGTAAATATTGCTGGCATACTGGTTTGCCAGCCTGTGACTTTTTGATTCTCATTTTCTCAGGTGATAGGCCAAGCAGTGGTTGTGATTGATGGACTGGTAGCTCAATGTTTCCCTTTTCAAAGCACCTACGTTGTGTTTTCGTTAGTGGCTCTTTACATGCCCCCCCTTACAGCCGAGGGTACGCATTTCTCCACACTCCCTTCACCGTTTATTTTTTGCAGCATTTTTCCTAATGGCCATTCTGACTGCTGTGAGCTGATAGGGTTTTGTAATATGGGTATGCATGTCATGAAAATTTTTAAAATTCATCATATTCCTACGCCTTTTTCTTTTCTCTTAAAAGAAAAAAACCGTGAGTACAATATAGCTCTTGAAATTGTCTTCTTCGAAGGTTGCCCTCTTCTGAATTTTTTGGTCGATTTTTGACCCCAGAAATTTTCTGGAGGCCAGGCGCAATTTACAGAACTGCAAGTTGGTGAAAATTTAGTGACCTTTTGCAGTGGGTTCAAAGCTGCTGTTGTGGGAAACGTCCACAAGGAGGTAGCATTTCTCCATTCCCCAGTCCTGGTTCTAGGGCAGCAGAGCCTTTCTGGAAGTCATTGTCCTAGGTTGTAAATTAGAATGGAATTTGCCAGGAGAAATCCCCATAAGTTTATGTCTCATTACTTCTTCTTGGTTTTTAAAATTTTTTTAATCTGGGTAAAGTTTAGAATACTGTTTGTCCTAGGTGTACACAATCTGGTTCATTTGGACATTATGTATGTCTATTAATGTACAGATCCTCTTCCCATGTAAAATATTACACTGTTCCGTCGACCTCCCTTGTTATATGTTCGGTCTTTTTGATACATGTATATAATATGTATTTGAATATGTATAGTAACACTAATCTTCATTTCTCAATTTCCCCCCTCCTTTCCTTTTAGATGAGCATAGTTTGTGTTCTACGCCTGTGAGTGTCTTTCTCTTTAGAAATATGTTCATCTGTGTCAGTTATTAGATAATGCCATAAGTGATAATATAAGATATAGGTCTTTTGCTTTCCGACCTACTTCATGTTTTGTGATTATCTCCAGGCTCATCTATGGTGCCTCAAAGAGCAGTGCTTCAATGTTTTCCATGGCTAATATTCCATTGTGTACATGGACCACTTCTTCTTGGTGCATTCCTCTGTTGATGGACATTTTCGTTGCTTCCAAGTGTTGCCTATGGTAAATATTGCTGGAGTGCAGGATTGCCAGCCTGCGATTTTTGATTTTCATTTTCTCAGGTGATAGACCCAGCAGTGGGTATGATTGATTGATTGGTATGGTAGCTCAACGTTTACCTTTTCAAGGCACCTCAATTGTGCTTTCATTAGTGGCTCTTACCACGTCCCCCTTAGAATCGAGGGTACGCATTTCTCCACAATCACGTCAGCGTTTATCGTTTGCCGCATTTTTGTTGATGGCCATTCTGACTGGTGTGAGCTGATAGGTTTTTGTAATTTGGGTTTACATGTCTGTAAAAATTCCTACAATTCAGCCTTTTTCCACGCCTTTTCCTTTTCTGTTAAAAGAAAAAAGAAAAAAGGTGTGAGTACAATATACCTCTTCAAATTTTCTTTTTGGAAGGTTGCACTCTAGAGTTTTTTGGTCGATTTTCGACCTCAGTATCTTTTGGAGGGCAGGTGTCATTTACAGACCTGCAATTGGTGAATATTTAGTGACCTTTTGCAGTGGGTTTAAAGCTGCTGCTGTGGGAAACGGCCACAAGGATGCAGCATTTCTCCATTCCCAAATCTGGGTACTAGGGCAGCAGAGCCGTTCTGGAAGTCGTTTGCCTAGGTTGTAAATTTGAATGGAATGTGCCAGGAGAACCCCCCATAAGTTTATGTCTCATTACTCCTAGTTGGTTGTTTTAATTTTTTCAATTGGGGTAATGGTTAGAATGTTGCTTGTCCAAGGTGTACATACTCTGGTTCATCTACATATTCTATATACCTATTTATGTAGAGATCCTCTTCCCGTGTAAATTATTACACAGTGTTCCGTAAACCTTCCTTGCTATATGGTCGGTCTTTTTGATATATGTATATAATATGTATTTGTATACATATGGTAACGCTAATCTTCATTTATCCATTCCCCCCCACCTTTCCTTGTAGATAAGCATAGTTTTTTTTAATAAGTCTGTGATTGACTTTCTCTGTGGAAATATGTTCATTTGTGTCAGTTATTAGAGAACGCGTATAAGTGATATCATAGGATATAGGACTTTTGCTTTCCGACTTACCTCATGTTCTGTGATTATCTCCAAGATCATCTATGGTGTCTCAAAGAGCAGTGTTTCATTGTTTTCCATGGCTAGTATTCATTGTGTACATGGGCCGCTTCTTCTTTTTCCTTTCATCTGTTGATGGACATTTTGGTTGCTTCACTGTCTTGTCTATTGTGAATAAGGCTGCAGTGCAGCTTTTGCAGCCCGGGTCTTCTTCATTCTGGTCTTCTCAGGTGAGAGGCCCATTGGTGCGCCTGCTGGATTGAATGGTACCTCAATTTTTCCTTTTCAACGCAGCTCCTTTCTGTTCTCATTATTAGCGTTTAACCCTTTTACATCTCACCAGCAGCTAGAGGGTACACAGTTCTCTAAAACCTCTTCAGCATTGATTGTTTGTAGACTTTTTGCCAACGGTCAGTCGACGGGTGTGAGTTGAAAACTTTTTGTAGATTAGATTGCATGAGTCTAATACTTCCTGAGGTTGAGCTTTTATCCATTTTCCTTTCTTTAAAAAGAGAGTGAGTAAAACTTACCTCTTCATACGAGCTTCGTGAACATTTTGCCTGTTTTGAATTTTTTTTATCCATTCCCTACTTCAGCACAATTTGAGGGCAGGTGTCCTTTACAGCCCTGAGTCCTTGTGAATGGTAAGTGACCATTAGCTGTGGGTTAAAAGCTGCTGTTGCGGGAATCGGCCACAAGGCGGCAGCATTTCTCCTTTACCAAATCTGGTTACTAGGGCAACAGAGCCTTAGTGGAAGTGGTGTTCTAGGTTGTAAATTAGAATGGAATGTGCGAGGAAAAAGCCCTTTAAGTTTATGTCTCATTACTTCTTGTTGGTATTTTTAACTTAATTTTTATTTTTTATCACAGCAAACTTGATTACAATGTTTTGTTTGTTCTAGGTGTGCAAGATGTGGTTCTTTCACACATATACATATATCTATTTTTCTTCGGATCCTTTTCCCATGTCTGTTACGACACAATGTTGAGTAGTCTTCTCTTGGTATAGCGTAGGTCTTTGGTGATTATATATTTCACATGTGTTTGTATCTCTCTGTTAACCTCAATACGGTAATGTATCCAATCCTCACACCTTTCCATTTGGTGAACCATAAGTTTTTTAAATGAATCTATGATAGTGTTTCTCTGTGGAAATACCTTTGTTTGTATCATTTTTTCGGTAACACCTATATGTGATAGGATAGGATATGTGTCTTTCGCTTTCTCACTTACTCCAAGCTGCGTGATTACTTCTAGACTCATCTATGGTGCTGCAAATGGCATTGTTTCATTTTTTCACTAGCTCATATTCCATCTGTACATGGAGCAGTTCTTCTTTGTCCACCCATCTGTCGTTGGACTTTTTGGTTACTTCCATATCTTGGCGATTGTTATACTATGCAATGCAGATTTGCGTACCTGTGTCCTTCCAATTCTGTCTTCTTAGGTTATAGGTCCAGGAATAGGTCTGCTGGGTCATATGGTAGCTCAATGTTTACCTTTTAAAGGCACCTCTATTCCGTTCTCTTTAGTGGCTCTTTCCAGGTTACGTCCCACTTAAAGCGGAGGGTATGCATTTCTTCCCAGCACCTTCAGCATTTATTCTTTGTAGTTTTTGCTGATGGTTATTCTGAGTGGTGTGAGCTGATACCTCTTTGTGGTTGAATTTGCATGTGTCTCATAATGCGTTGAAATTGAGCTGTAAGACATGTCCTTTTTATTTTTCCAGCTGTGATGAGAGCTTATTTCTTCAAAGTGTTTTCTTAAAGTATGTGTCACCATTTGAAATATTTTGGCCATGATCTCCCTCAAGACATTTTGAGGGCAGGTTTCATTTACAGCCCTGCAGTACTTGTTCATGTGAAGTGACCATTAGCTCAGGCTTTAAACCTGCTTTTGCAGGTAACGGCCAGAGAGCGGCAATCTTTCTACGTTCCCCTTGCTGGTACTAGGGAAACAGACCTACCGGCCAGTGGTGTTCTTCGGTTATAAATTAGAGTGCAATGTGCCCGGATAAACCCACAAATGTTGATGTCTCCTTGCTTTTCTTTGTTTTTAAATTTAATTTATATTTATTATTAGAGTAATATTCCATTGTGTACGTGGACCACTTCTTCTTGGTGCATTCCTCGGTTGATGGACATTTTCATTGCTTCCAAGTGCTGGCTATGGTAAATATTGCTGGCATACTGGTTTGCCAGCCTGTGACTTTTTGATTCTCATTTTCTCAGGTGATAGGCCAAGCAGTGGTTGTGATTGATGGACTGGTAGCTCAATGTTTCCCTTTTCAAAGCACCTACGTTGTGTTTTCGTTAGTGGCTCTTTACATGCCCCCCCTTACAGCCGAGGGTACGCATTTCTCCACACTCCCTTCACCGTTTATTTTTTGCAGCATTTTTCCTAATGGCCATTCTGACTGCTGTGAGCTGATAGGGTTTTGTAATATGGGTATGCATGTCATGAAAATTTTTAAAATTCATCATATTCCTACGCCTTTTTCTTTTCTCTTAAAAGAAAAAAACCGTGAGTACAATATAGCTCTTGAAATTGTCTTCTTCGAAGGTTGCCCTCTTCTGAATTTTTTGGTCGATTTTTGACCCCAGAAATTTTCTGGAGGCCAGGCGCAATTTACAGAACTGCAAGTTGGTGAAAATTTAGTGACCTTTTGCAGTGGGTTCAAAGCTGCTGTTGTGGGAAACGTCCACAAGGAGGTAGCATTTCTCCATTCCCCAGTCCTGGTTCTAGGGCAGCAGAGCCTTTCTGGAAGTCATTGTCCTAGGTTGTAAATTAGAATGGAATTTGCCAGGAGAAATCCCCATAAGTTTATGTCTCATTACTTCTTCTTGGTTTTTAAAATTTTTTTAATCTGGGTAAAGTTTAGAATACTGTTTGTCCTAGGTGTACACAATCTGGTTCATTTGGACATTATGTATGTCTATTAATGTACAGATCCTCTTCCCATGTAAAATATTACACTGTTCCGTCGACCTCCCTTGTTATATGTTCGGTCTTTTTGATACATGTATATAATATGTATTTGAATATGTATAGTAACACTAATCTTCATTTCTCAATTTCCCCCCTCCTTTCCTTTTAGATGAGCATAGTTTGTGTTCTACGCCTGTGAGTGTCTTTCTCTTTAGAAATATGTTCATCTGTGTCAGTTATTAGATAATGCCATAAGTGATAATATAAGATATAGGTCTTTTGCTTTCCGACCTACTTCATGTTTTGTGATTATCTCCAGGCTCATCTATGGTGCCTCAAAGAGCAGTGCTTCAATGTTTTCCATGGCTAATATTCCATTGTGTACATGGACCACTTCTTCTTGGTGCATTCCTCTGTTGATGGACATTTTCGTTGCTTCCAGGTGTTGCCTATGGTAAATATTGCTGGAGTGCAGGATTGCCAGCCTGCGATTTTTGATTTTCATTTTCTCAGGTGATAGACCCAGCAGTGGGTATGATTGATTGATTGGTATGGTAGCTCAACGTTTACCTTTTCAAGGCACCTCAATTGTGCTTTCATTAGTGGCTCTTACCACGTCCCCCTTAGAATCGAGGGTACGCATTTCTCCACAATCACGTCAGCGTTTATCGTTTGCCGCATTTTTGTTGATGGCCATTCTGACTGGTGTGAGCTGATAGGTTTTTGTAATTTGGGTTTACATGTCTGTAAAAATTCCTACAATTCATCCTTTTTCCACGCCTTTTCCTTTTCTGTTAAAAGAAAAAAGAAAAAAGGTGTGAGTACAATATACCTCTTCAAATTTTCTTTTTGGAAGGTTGCACTCTAGAGTTTTTTGGTCGATTTTCGACCTCAGTATCTTTTGGAGGGCAGGTGTCATTTACAGACCTGCAATTGGTGAATATTTAGTGACCTTTTGCAGTGGGTTTAAAGCTGCTGCTGTGGGAAACGGCCACAAGGATGCAGCATTTCTCCATTCCCAAATCTGGGTACTAGGGCAGCAGAGCCGTTCTGGAAGTCGTTTGCCTAGGTTGTAAATTTGAATGGAATGTGCCAGGAGAACCCCCCATAAGTTTATGTCTCATTACTCCTAGTTGGTTGTTTTAATTTTTTCAATTGGGGTAATGGTTAGAATGTTGCTTGTCCAAGGTGTACATACTCTGGTTCATCTACATATTCTATATACCTATTTATGTAGAGATCCTCTTCCCGTGTAAATTATTACACAGTGTTCCGTAAACCTTCCTTGCTATATGGTCGGTCTTTTTGATATATGTATATAATATGTATTTGTATACATATGGTAACGCTAATCTTCATTTATCCATTCCCCCCCACCTTTCCTTGTAGATAAGCATAGTTTTTTTTAATAAGTCTGTGATTGACTTTCTCTGTGGAAATATGTTCATTTGTGTCAGTTATTAGAGAACGCGTATAAGTGATATCATAGGATATAGGACTTTTGCTTTCCGACTTACCTCATGTTCTGTGATTATCTCCAAGATCATCTATGGTGTCTCAAAGAGCAGTGTTTCATTGTTTTCCATGGCTAGTATTCATTGTGTACATGGGCCGCTTCTTCTTTTTCCTTTCATCTGTTGATGGACATTTTGGTTGCTTCACTGTCTTGTCTATTGTGAATAAGGCTGCAGTGCAGCTTTTGCAGCCCGGGTCTTCTTCATTCTGGTCTTCTCAGGTGAGAGGCCCATTGGTGCGCCTGCTGGATTGAATGGTACCTCAATTTTTCCTTTTCAACGCAGCTCCTTTCTGTTCTCATTATTAGCGTTTAACCCTTTTACATCTCACCAGCAGCTAGAGGGTACACAGTTCTCTAAAACCTCTTCAGCATTGATTGTTTGTAGACTTTTTGCCAACGGTCAGTCGACGGGTGTGAGTTGAAAACTTTTTGTAGATTAGATTGCATGAGTCTAATACTTCCTGAGGTTGAGCTTTTATCCATTTTCCTTTCTTTAAAAAGAGAGTGAGTAAAACTTACCTCTTCATACGAGCTTCGTGAACATTTTGCCTGTTTTGAATTTTTTTTATCCATTCCCTACTTCAGCACAATTTGAGGGCAGGTGTCCTTTACAGCCCTGAGTCCTTGTGAATGGTAAGTGACCATTAGCTGTGGGTTAAAAGCTGCTGTTGCGGGAATCGGCCACAAGGCGGCAGCATTTCTCCTTTACCAAATCTGGTTACTAGGGCAACAGAGCCTTAGTGGAAGTGGTGTTCTAGGTTGTAAATTAGAATGGAATGTGCGAGGAAAAAGCCCTTTAAGTTTATGTCTCATTACTTCTTGTTGGTATTTTTAACTTAATTTTTATTTTTTATCACAGCAAACTTGATTACAATGTTTTGTTTGTTCTAGGTGTGCAAGATGTGGTTCTTTCACACATATACATATATCTATTCTTCTTCGGATCCTTTTCCCATGTCTGTTACGACACAATGTTGAGTAGTCTTCTCTTGGTATAGCGTAGGTCTTTGGTGATTATATATTTCACATGTGTTTGTATCTCTCTGTTAACCTCAATACGGTAATGTATCCAATCCTCACACCTTTCCATTTGGTGAACCATAAGTTTTTTAAATGAATCTATGATAGTGTTTCTCTGTGGAAATACCTTTGTTTGTATCATTTTTTCGGTAACACCTATATGTGATAGGATAGGATATGTGTCTTTCGCTTTCTCACTTACTCCAAGCTGCGTGATTACTTCTAGACTCATCTATGGTGCTGCAAATGGCATTGTTTCATTTTTTCACTAGCTCATATTCCATCTGTACATGGAGCAGTTCTTCTTTGTCCACCCATCTGTCGTTGGACTTTTTGGTTACTTCCATATCTTGGCGATTGTTATACTATGCAATGCAGATTTGCGTACCTGTGTCCTTCCAATTCTGTCTTCTTAGGTTATAGGTCCAGGAATAGGTCTGCTGGGTCATATGGTAGCTCAATGTTTACCTTTTAAAGGCACCTCTATTCCGTTCTCTTTAGTGGCTCTTTCCAGGTTACGTCCCACTTAAAGCGGAGGGTATGCATTTCTTCCCAGCACCTTCAGCATTTATTCTTTGTAGTTTTTGCTGATGGTTATTCTGAGTGGTGTGAGCTGATACCTCTTTGTGGTTGAATTTGCATGTGTCTCATAATGCGTTGAAATTGAGCTGTAAGACATGTCCTTTTTATTTTTCCAGCTGTGATGAGAGCTTATTTCTTCAAAGTGTTTTCTTAAAGTATGTGTCACCATTTGAAATATTTTGGCCATGATCTCCCTCAAGACATTTTGAGGGCAGGTTTCATTTACAGCCCTGCAGTACTTGTTCATGTGAAGTGACCATTAGCTCAGGCTTTAAACCTGCTTTTGCAGGTAACGGCCAGAGAGCGGCAATCTTTCTACGTTCCCCTTGCTGGTACTAGGGAAACAGACCTACCGGCCAGTGGTGTTCTTCGGTTATAAATTAGAGTGCAATGTGCCCGGATAAACCCACAAATGTTGATGTCTCCTTGCTTTTCTTTGTTTTTAAATTTAATTTATATTTATTATTAGAGTAATATTCCATTGTGTACGTGGACCACTTCTTCTTGGTGCATTCCTCGGTTGATGGACATTTTCATTGCTTCCAAGTGCTGGCTATGGTAAATATTGCTGGCATACTGGTTTGCCAGCCTGTGACTTTTTGATTCTCATTTTCTCAGGTGATAGGCCAAGCAGTGGTTGTGATTGATGGACTGGTAGCTCAATGTTTCCCTTTTCAAAGCACCTACGTTGTGTTTTCGTTAGTGGCTCTTTACATGCCCCCCCTTACAGCCGAGGGTACGCATTTCTCCACACTCCCTTCACCGTTTATTTTTTGCAGCATTTTTCCTAATGGCCATTCTGACTGCTGTGAGCTGATAGGGTTTTGTAATATGGGTATGCATGTCATGAAAATTTTTAAAATTCATCATATTCCTACGCCTTTTTCTTTTCTCTTAAAAGAAAAAAACCGTGAGTACAATATAGCTCTTGAAATTGTCTTCTTCGAAGGTTGCCCTCTTCTGAATTTTTTGGTCGATTTTTGACCCCAGAAATTTTCTGGAGGCCAGGCGCAATTTACAGAACTGCAAGTTGGTGAAAATTTAGTGACCTTTTGCAGTGGGTTCAAAGCTGCTGTTGTGGGAAACGTCCACAAGGAGGTAGCATTTCTCCATTCCCCAGTCCTGGTTCTAGGGCAGCAGAGCCTTTCTGGAAGTCATTGTCCTAGGTTGTAAATTAGAATGGAATTTGCCAGGAGAAATCCCCATAAGTTTATGTCTCATTACTTCTTCTTGGTTTTTAAAATTTTTTTAATCTGGGTAAAGTTTAGAATACTGTTTGTCCTAGGTGTACACAATCTGGTTCATTTGGACATTATGTATGTCTATTAATGTACAGATCCTCTTCCCATGTAAAATATTACACTGTTCCGTCGACCTCCCTTGTTATATGTTCGGTCTTTTTGATACATGTATATAATATGTATTTGAATATGTATAGTAACACTAATCTTCATTTCTCAATTTCCCCCCTCCTTTCCTTTTAGATGAGCATAGTTTGTGTTCTACGCCTGTGAGTGTCTTTCTCTTTAGAAATATGTTCATCTGTGTCAGTTATTAGATAATGCCATAAGTGATAATATAAGATATAGGTCTTTTGCTTTCCGACCTACTTCATGTTTTGTGATTATCTCCAGGCTCATCTATGGTGCCTCAAAGAGCAGTGCTTCAATGTTTTCCATGGCTAATATTCCATTGTGTACATGGACCACTTCTTCTTGGTGCATTCCTCTGTTGATGGACATTTTCGTTGCTTCCAGGTGTTGCCTATGGTAAATATTGCTGGAGTGCAGGATTGCCAGCCTGCGATTTTTGATTTTCATTTTCTCAGGTGATAGACCCAGCAGTGGGTATGATTGATTGATTGGTATGGTAGCTCAACGTTTACCTTTTCAAGGCACCTCAATTGTGCTTTCATTAGTGGCTCTTACCACGTCCCCCTTAGAATCGAGGGTACGCATTTCTCCACAATCACGTCAGCGTTTATCGTTTGCCGCATTTTTGTTGATGGCCATTCTGACTGGTGTGAGCTGATAGGTTTTTGTAATTTGGGTTTACATGTCTGTAAAAATTCCTACAATTCATCCTTTTTCCACGCCTTTTCCTTTTCTGTTAAAAGAAAAAAGAAAAAAGGTGTGAGTACAATATACCTCTTCAAATTTTCTTTTTGGAAGGTTGCACTCTAGAGTTTTTTGGTCGATTTTCGACCTCAGTATCTTTTGGAGGGCAGGTGTCATTTACAGACCTGCAATTGGTGAATATTTAGTGACCTTTTGCAGTGGGTTTAAAGCTGCTGCTGTGGGAAACGGCCACAAGGATGCAGCATTTCTCCATTCCCAAATCTGGGTACTAGGGCAGCAGAGCCGTTCTGGAAGTCGTTTGCCTAGGTTGTAAATTTGAATGGAATGTGCCAGGAGAACCCCCCATAAGTTTATGTCTCATTACTCCTAGTTGGTTGTTTTAATTTTTTCAATTGGGGTAATGGTTAGAATGTTGCTTGTCCAAGGTGTACATACTCTGGTTCATCTACATATTCTATATACCTATTTATGTAGAGATCCTCTTCCCGTGTAAATTATTACACAGTGTTCCGTAAACCTTCCTTGCTATATGGTCGGTCTTTTTGATATATGTATATAATATGTATTTGTATACATATGGTAACGCTAATCTTCATTTATCCATTCCCCCCCACCTTTCCTTGTAGATAAGCATAGTTTTTTTTAATAAGTCTGTGATTGACTTTCTCTGTGGAAATATGTTCATTTGTGTCAGTTATTAGAGAACGCGTATAAGTGATATCATAGGATATAGGACTTTTGCTTTCCGACTTACCTCATGTTCTGTGATTATCTCCAAGATCATCTATGGTGTCTCAAAGAGCAGTGTTTCATTGTTTTCCATGGCTAGTATTCATTGTGTACATGGGCCGCTTCTTCTTTTTCCTTTCATCTGTTGATGGACATTTTGGTTGCTTCACTGTCTTGTCTATTGTGAATAAGGCTGCAGTGCAGCTTTTGCAGCCCGGGTCTTCTTCATTCTGGTCTTCTCAGGTGAGAGGCCCATTGGTGCGCCTGCTGGATTGAATGGTACCTCAATTTTTCCTTTTCAACGCAGCTCCTTTCTGTTCTCATTATTAGCGTTTAACCCTTTTACATCTCACCAGCAGCTAGAGGGTACACAGTTCTCTAAAACCTCTTCAGCATTGATTGTTTGTAGACTTTTTGCCAACGGTCAGTCGACGGGTGTGAGTTGAAAACTTTTTGTAGATTAGATTGCATGAGTCTAATACTTCCTGAGGTTGAGCTTTTATCCATTTTCCTTTCTTTAAAAAGAAAGTGAGTAAAACTTACCTCTTCATACGAGCTTCGTGAACATTTTGCCTGTTTTGAATTTTTTTTATCCATTCCCTACTTCAGCACAATTTGAGGGCAGGTGTCCTTTACAGCCCTGAGTCCTTGTGAATGGTAAGTGACCATTAGCTGTGGGTTAAAAGCTGCTGTTGCGGGAATCGGCCACAAGGCGGCAGCATTTCTCCTTTACCAAATCTGGTTACTAGGGCAACAGAGCCTTAGTGGAAGTGGTGTTCTAGGTTGTAAATTAGAATGGAATGTGCGAGGAAAAAGCCCTTTAAGTTTATGTCTCATTACTTCTTGTTGGTATTTTTAACTTAATTTTTATTTTTTATCACAGCAAACTTGATTACAATGTTTTGTTTGTTCTAGGTGTGCAAGATGTGGTTCTTTCACACATATACATATATCTATTCTTCTTCGGATCCTTTTCCCATGTCTGTTACGACACAATGTTGAGTAGTCTTCTCTTGGTATAGCGTAGGTCTTTGGTGATTATATATTTCACATGTGTTTGTATCTCTCTGTTAACCTCAATACGGTAATGTATCCAATCCTCACACCTTTCCATTTGGTGAACCATAAGTTTTTTAAATGAATCTATGATAGTGTTTCTCTGTGGAAATACCTTTGTTTGTATCATTTTTTCGGTAACACCTATATGTGATAGGATAGGATATGTGTCTTTCGCTTTCTCACTTACTCCAAGCTGCGTGATTACTTCTAGACTCATCTATGGTGCTGCAAATGGCATTGTTTCATTTTTTCACTAGCTCATATTCCATCTGTACATGGAGCAGTTCTTCTTTGTCCACCCATCTGTCGTTGGACTTTTTGGTTACTTCCATATCTTGGCGATTGTTATACTATGCAATGCAGATTTGCGTACCTGTGTCCTTCCAATTCTGTCTTCTTAGGTTATAGGTCCAGGAATAGGTCTGCTGGGTCATATGGTAGCTCAATGTTTACCTTTTAAAGGCACCTCTATTCCGTTCTCTTTAGTGGCTCTTTCCAGGTTACGTCCCACTTAAAGCGGAGGGTATGCATTTCTTCCCAGCACCTTCAGCATTTATTCTTTGTAGTTTTTGCTGATGGTTATTCTGAGTGGTGTGAGCTGATACCTCTTTGTGGTTGAATTTGCATGTGTCTCATAATGCGTTGAAATTGAGCTGTAAGACATGTCCTTTTTATTTTTCCAGCTGTGATGAGAGCTTATTTCTTCAAAGTGTTTTCTTAAAGTATGTGTCACCATTTGAAATATTTTGGCCATGATCTCCCTCAAGACATTTTGAGGGCAGGTTTCATTTACAGCCCTGCAGTACTTGTTCATATGAAGTGACCATTAGCTCAGGCTTTAAACCTGCTTTTGCAGGTAACGGCCAGAGAGCGGCAATCTTTCTACGTTCCCCTTGCTGGTACTAGGGAAACAGACCTACCGGCCAGTGGTGTTCTTCGGTTATAAATTAGAGTGCAATGTGCCCGGATAAACCCACAAATGTTGATGTCTCCTTGCTTTTCTTTGTTTTTAAATTTAATTTATATTTATTATTAGAGTAATATTCCATTGTGTACGTGGACCACTTCTTCTTGGTGCATTCCTCGGTTGATGGACATTTTCATTGCTTCCAAGTGCTGGCTATGGTAAATATTGCTGGCATACTGGTTTGCCAGCCTGTGACTTTTTGATTCTCATTTTCTCAGGTGATAGGCCAAGCAGTGGTTGTGATTGATGGACTGGTAGCTCAATGTTTCCCTTTTCAAAGCACCTACGTTGTGTTTTCGTTAGTGGCTCTTTACATGCCCCCCCTTACAGCCGAGGGTACGCATTTCTCCACACTCCCTTCACCGTTTATTTTTTGCAGCATTTTTCCTAATGGCCATTCTGACTGCTGTGAGCTGATAGGGTTTTGTAATATGGGTATGCATGTCATGAAAATTTTTAAAATTCATCATATTCCTACGCCTTTTTCTTTTCTCTTAAAAGAAAAAAACCGTGAGTACAATATAGCTCTTGAAATTGTCTTCTTCGAAGGTTGCCCTCTTCTGAATTTTTTGGTCGATTTTTGACCCCAGAAATTTTCTGGAGGCCAGGCGCAATTTACAGAACTGCAAGTTGGTGAAAATTTAGTGACCTTTTGCAGTGGGTTCAAAGCTGCTGTTGTGGGAAACGTCCACAAGGAGGTAGCATTTCTCCATTCCCCAGTCCTGGTTCTAGGGCAGCAGAGCCTTTCTGGAAGTCATTGTCCTAGGTTGTAAATTAGAATGGAATTTGCCAGGAGAAATCCCCATAAGTTTATGTCTCATTACTTCTTCTTGGTTTTTAAAATTTTTTTAATCTGGGTAAAGTTTAGAATACTGTTTGTCCTAGGTGTACACAATCTGGTTCATTTGGACATTATGTATGTCTATTAATGTACAGATCCTCTTCCCATGTAAAATATTACACTGTTCCGTCGACCTCCCTTGTTATATGTTCGGTCTTTTTGATACATGTATATAATATGTATTTGAATATGTATAGTAACACTAATCTTCATTTCTCAATTTCCCCCCTCCTTTCCTTTTAGATGAGCATAGTTTGTGTTCTACGCCTGTGAGTGTCTTTCTCTTTAGAAATATGTTCATCTGTGTCAGTTATTAGATAATGCCATAAGTGATAATATAAGATATAGGTCTTTTGCTTTCCGACCTACTTCATGTTTTGTGATTATCTCCAGGCTCATCTATGGTGCCTCAAAGAGCAGTGCTTCAATGTTTTCCATGGCTAATATTCCATTGTGTACATGGACCACTTCTTCTTGGTGCATTCCTCTGTTGATGGACATTTTCGTTGCTTCCAAGTGTTGCCTATGGTAAATATTGCTGGAGTGCAGGATTGCCAGCCTGCGATTTTTGATTTTCATTTTCTCAGGTGATAGACCCAGCAGTGGGTATGATTGATTGATTGGTATGGTAGCTCAACGTTTACCTTTTCAAGGCACCTCAATTGTGCTTTCATTAGTGGCTCTTACCACGTCCCCCTTAGAATCGAGGGTACGCATTTCTCCACAATCACGTCAGCGTTTATCGTTTGCCGCATTTTTGTTGATGGCCATTCTGACTGGTGTGAGCTGATAGGTTTTTGTAATTTGGGTTTACATGTCTGTAAAAATTCCTACAATTCATCCTTTTTCCACGCCTTTTCCTTTTCTGTTAAAAGAAAAAAGAAAAAAGGTGTGAGTACAATATACCTCTTCAAATTTTCTTTTTGGAAGGTTGCACTCTAGAGTTTTTTGGTCGATTTTCGACCTCAGTATCTTTTGGAGGGCAGGTGTCATTTACAGACCTGCAATTGGTGAATATTTAGTGACCTTTTGCAGTGGGTTTAAAGCTGCTGCTGTGGGAAACGGCCACAAGGATGCAGCATTTCTCCATTCCCAAATCTGGGTACTAGGGCAGCAGAGCCGTTCTGGAAGTCGTTTGCCTAGGTTGTAAATTTGAATGGAATGTGCCAGGAGAACCCCCCATAAGTTTATGTCTCATTACTCCTAGTTGGTTGTTTTAATTTTTTCAATTGGGGTAATGGTTAGAATGTTGCTTGTCCAAGGTGTACATACTCTGGTTCATCTACATATTCTATATACCTATTTATGTAGAGATCCTCTTCCCGTGTAAATTATTACACAGTGTTCCGTAAACCTTCCTTGCTATATGGTCGGTCTTTTTGATATATGTATATAATATGTATTTGTATACATATGGTAACGCTAATCTTCATTTATCCATTCCCCCCCACCTTTCCTTGTAGATAAGCATAGTTTTTTTTAATAAGTCTGTGATTGACTTTCTCTGTGGAAATATGTTCATTTGTGTCAGTTACTAGAGAACGCGTATAAGTGATATCATAGGATATAGGACTTTTGCTTTCCGACTTACCTCATGTTCTGTGATTATCTCCAAGATCATCTATGGTGTCTCAAAGAGCAGTGTTTCATTGTTTTCCATGGCTAGTATTCATTGTGTACATGGGCCGCTTCTTCCTTTTCCTTTCATCTGTTGATGGACATTTTGGTTGCTTCACTGTCTTGTCTATTGTGAATAAGGCTGCAGTGCAGCTTTTGCAGCCCGGGTCTTCTTCATTCTGGTCTTCTCAGGTGAGAGGCCCATTGGTGCGCCTGCTGGATTGAATGGTACCTCAATTTTTCCTTTTCAACGCAGCTCCTTTCTGTTCTCATTATTAGCGTTTAACCCTTTTACATCTCACCAGCAGCTAGAGGGTACACAGTTCTCTAAAACCTCTTCAGCATTGATTGTTTGTAGACTTTTTGCCAACGGTCAGTCGACGGGTGTGAGTTGAAAACTTTTTGTAGATTAGATTGCATGAGTCTAATACTTCCTGAGGTTGAGCTTTTATCCATTTTCCTTTCTTTAAAAAGAGAGTGAGTAAAACTTACCTCTTCATACGAGCTTCGTGAACATTTTGCCTGTTTTGAATTTTTTTTATCCATTCCCTACTTCAGCACAATTTGAGGGCAGGTGTCCTTTACAGCCCTGAGTCCTTGTGAATGGTAAGTGACCATTAGCTGTGGGTTAAAAGCTGCTGTTGCGGGAATCGGCCACAAGGCGGCAGCATTTCTCCTTTACCAAATCTGGTTACTAGGGCAACAGAGCCTTAGTGGAAGTGGTGTTCTAGGTTGTAAATTAGAATGGAATGTGCGAGGAAAAAGCCCTTTAAGTTTATGTCTCATTACTTCTTGTTGGTATTTTTAACTTAATTTTTATTTTTTATCACAGCAAACTTGATTACAATGTTTTGTTTGTTCTAGGTGTGCAAGATGTGGTTCTTTCACACATATACATATATCTATTTTTCTTCGGATCCTTTTCCCATGTCTGTTACGACACAATGTTGAGTAGTCTTCTCTTGGTATAGCGTAGGTCTTTGGTGATTATATATTTCACATGTGTTTGTATCTCTCTGTTAACCTCAATACGGTAATGTATCCAATCCTCACACCTTTCCATTTGGTGAACCATAAGTTTTTTAAATGAATCTATGATAGTGTTTCTCTGTGGAAATACCTTTGTTTGTATCATTTTTTCGGTAACACCTATATGTGATAGGATAGGATATGTGTCTTTCGCTTTCTCACTTACTCCAAGCTGCGTGATTACTTCTAGACTCATCTATGGTGCTGCAAATGGCATTGTTTCATTTTTTCACTAGCTCATATTCCATCTGTACATGGAGCAGTTCTTCTTTGTCCACCCATCTGTCGTTGGACTTTTTGGTTACTTCCATATCTTGGCGATTGTTATACTATGCAATGCAGATTTGCGTACCTGTGTCCTTCCAATTCTGTCTTCTTAGGTTATAGGTCCAGGAATAGGTCTGCTGGGTCATATGGTAGCTCAATGTTTACCTTTTAAAGGCACCTCTATTCCGTTCTCTTTAGTGGCTCTTTCCAGGTTACGTCCCACTTAAAGCGGAGGGTATGCATTTCTTCCCAGCACCTTCAGCATTTATTCTTTGTAGTTTTTGCTGATGGTTATTCTGAGTGGTGTGAGCTGATACCTCTTTGTGGTTGAATTTGCATGTGTCTCATAATGCGTTGAAATTGAGCTGTAAGACATGTCCTTTTTATTTTTCCAGCTGTGATGAGAGCTTATTTCTTCAAAGTGTTTTCTTAAAGTATGTGTCACCATTTGAAATATTTTGGCCATGATCTCCCTCAAGACATTTTGAGGGCAGGTTTCATTTACAGCCCTGCAGTACTTGTTCATGTGAAGTGACCATTAGCTCAGGCTTTAAACCTGCTTTTGCAGGTAACGGCCAGAGAGCGGCAATCTTTCTACGTTCCCCTTGCTGGTACTAGGGAAACAGACCTACCGGCCAGTGGTGTTCTTCGGTTATAAATTAGAGTGCAATGTGCCCGGATAAACCCACAAATGTTGATGTCTCCTTGCTTTTCTTTGTTTTTAAATTTAATTTATATTTATTATTAGAGTAATATTCCATTGTGTACGTGGACCACTTCTTCTTGGTGCATTCCTCGGTTGATGGACATTTTCATTGCTTCCAAGTGCTGGCTATGGTAAATATTGCTGGCATACTGGTTTGCCAGCCTGTGACTTTTTGATTCTCATTTTCTCAGGTGATAGGCCAAGCAGTGGTTGTGATTGATGGACTGGTAGCTCAATGTTTCCCTTTTCAAAGCACCTACGTTGTGTTTTCGTTAGTGGCTCTTTACATGCCCCCCCTTACAGCCGAGGGTACGCATTTCTCCACACTCCCTTCACCGTTTATTTTTTGCAGCATTTTTCCTAATGGCCATTCTGACTGCTGTGAGCTGATAGGGTTTTGTAATATGGGTATGCATGTCATGAAAATTTTTAAAATTCATCATATTCCTACGCCTTTTTCTTTTCTCTTAAAAGAAAAAAACCGTGAGTACAATATAGCTCTTGAAATTGTCTTCTTCGAAGGTTGCCCTCTTCTGAATTTTTTGGTCGATTTTTGACCCCAGAAATTTTCTGGAGGCCAGGCGCAATTTACAGAACTGCAAGTT
This sequence comes from Balaenoptera borealis, assembly GCF_965194805.1. Taxonomy (NCBI): domain Eukaryota; kingdom Metazoa; phylum Chordata; class Mammalia; order Artiodactyla; family Balaenopteridae; genus Balaenoptera; species Balaenoptera borealis. The sequence continues at coordinate 87,194 of NW_028123367.1, forward strand.
GGTGAAAATTTAGTGACCTTTTGCAGTGGGTTCAAAGCTGCTGTTGTGGGAAACGTCCACAAGGAGGTAGCATTTCTCCATTCCCCAGTCCTGGTTCTAGGGCAGCAGAGCCTTTCTGGAAGTCATTGTCCTAGGTTGTAAATTAGAATGGAATTTGCCAGGAGAAATCCCCATAAGTTTATGTCTCATTACTTCTTCTTGGTTTTTAAAATTTTTTTAATCTGGGTAAAGTTTAGAATACTGTTTGTCCTAGGTGTACACAATCTGGTTCATTTGGACATTATGTATGTCTATTAATGTACAGATCCTCTTCCCATGTAAAATATTACACTGTTCCATCGACCTCCCTTGTTATATGTTCGGTCTTTTTGATACATGTATATAATATGTATTTGAATATGTATAGTAACACTAATCTTCATTTCTCAATTTCCCCCCTCCTTTCCTTTTAGATGAGCATAGTTTGTGTTCTACGCCTGTGAGTGTCTTTCTCTTTAGAAATATGTTCATCTGTGTCAGTTATTAGATAATGCCATAAGTGATAATATAAGATATAGGTCTTTTGCTTTCCGACCTACTTCATGTTTTGTGATTATCTCCAGGCTCATCTATGGTGCCTCAAAGAGCAGTGCTTCAATGTTTTCCATGGCTAATATTCCATTGTGTACATGGACCACTTCTTCTTGGTGCATTCCTCTGTTGATGGACATTTTCGTTGCTTCCAAGTGTTGCCTATGGTAAATATTGCTGGAGTGCAGGATTGCCAGCCTGCGATTTTTGATTTTCATTTTCTCAGGTGATAGACCCAGCAGTGGGTATGATTGATTGATTGGTATGGTAGCTCAACGTTTACCTTTTCAAGGCACCTCAATTGTGCTTTCATTAGTGGCTCTTACCACGTCCCCCTTAGAATCGAGGGTACGCATTTCTCCACAATCACGTCAGCGTTTATCGTTTGCCGCATTTTTGTTGATGGCCATTCTGACTGGTGTGAGCTGATAGGTTTTTGTAATTTGGGTTTACATGTCTGTAAAAATTCCTACAATTCATCCTTTTTCCACGCCTTTTCCTTTTCTGTTAAAAGAAAAAAGAAAAAAGGTGTGAGTACAATATACCTCTTCAAATTTTCTTTTTGGAAGGTTGCACTCTAGAGTTTTTTGGTCGATTTTCGACCTCAGTATCTTTTGGAGGGCAGGTGTCATTTACAGACCTGCAATTGGTGAATATTTAGTGACCTTTTGCAGTGGGTTTAAAGCTGCTGCTGTGGGAAACGGCCACAAGGATGCAGCATTTCTCCATTCCCAAATCTGGGTACTAGGGCAGCAGAGCCGTTCTGGAAGTCGTTTGCCTAGGTTGTAAATTTGAATGGAATGTGCCAGGAGAACCCCCCATAAGTTTATGTCTCATTACTCCTAGTTGGTTGTTTTAATTTTTTCAATTGGGGTAATGGTTAGAATGTTGCTTGTCCAAGGTGTACATACTCTGGTTCATCTACATATTCTATATACCTATTTATGTAGAGATCCTCTTCCCGTGTAAATTATTACACAGTGTTCCGTAAACCTTCCTTGCTATATGGTCGGTCTTTTTGATATATGTATATAATATGTATTTGTATACATATGGTAACGCTAATCTTCATTTATCCATTCCCCCCCACCTTTCCTTGTAGATAAGCATAGTTTTTTTTAATAAGTCTGTGATTGACTTTCTCTGTGGAAATATGTTCATTTGTGTCAGTTACTAGAGAACGCGTATAAGTGATATCATAGGATATAGGACTTTTGCTTTCCGACTTACCTCATGTTCTGTGATTATCTCCAAGATCATCTATGGTGTCTCAAAGAGCAGTGTTTCATTGTTTTCCATGGCTAGTATTCATTGTGTACATGGGCCGCTTCTTCCTTTTCCTTTCATCTGTTGATGGACATTTTGGTTGCTTCACTGTCTTGTCTATTGTGAATAAGGCTGCAGTGCAGCTTTTGCAGCCCGGGTCTTCTTCATTCTGGTCTTCTCAGGTGAGAGGCCCATTGGTGCGCCTGCTGGATTGAATGGTACCTCAATTTTTCCTTTTCAACGCAGCTCCTTTCTGTTCTCATTATTAGCGTTTAACCCTTTTACATCTCACCAGCAGCTAGAGGGTACACAGTTCTCTAAAACCTCTTCAGCATTGATTGTTTGTAGACTTTTTGCCAACGGTCAGTCGACGGGTGTGAGTTGAAAACTTTTTGTAGATTAGATTGCATGAGTCTAATACTTCCTGAGGTTGAGCTTTTATCCATTTTCCTTTCTTTAAAAAGAGAGTGAGTAAAACTTACCTCTTCATACGAGCTTCGTGAACATTTTGCCTGTTTTGAATTTTTTTTATCCATTCCCTACTTCAGCACAATTTGAGGGCAGGTGTCCTTTACAGCCCTGAGTCCTTGTGAATGGTAAGTGACCATTAGCTGTGGGTTAAAAGCTGCTGTTGCGGGAATCGGCCACAAGGCGGCAGCATTTCTCCTTTACCAAATCTGGTTACTAGGGCAACAGAGCCTTAGTGGAAGTGGTGTTCTAGGTTGTAAATTAGAATGGAATGTGCGAGGAAAAAGCCCTTTAAGTTTATGTCTCATTACTTCTTGTTGGTATTTTTAACTTAATTTTTATTTTTTATCACAGCAAACTTGATTACAATGTTTTGTTTGTTCTAGGTGTGCAAGATGTGGTTCTTTCACACATATACATATATCTATTTTTCTTCGGATCCTTTTCCCATGTCTGTTACGACACAATGTTGAGTAGTCTTCTCTTGGTATAGCGTAGGTCTTTGGTGATTATATATTTCACATGTGTTTGTATCTCTCTGTTAACCTCAATACGGTAATGTATCCAATCCTCACACCTTTCCATTTGGTGAACCATAAGTTTTTTAAATGAATCTATGATAGTGTTTCTCTGTGGAAATACCTTTGTTTGTATCATTTTTTCGGTAACACCTATATGTGATAGGATAGGATATGTGTCTTTCGCTTTCTCACTTACTCCAAGCTGCGTGATTACTTCTAGACTCATCTATGGTGCTGCAAATGGCATTGTTTCATTTTTTCACTAGCTCATATTCCATCTGTACATGGAGCAGTTCTTCTTTGTCCACCCATCTGTCGTTGGACTTTTTGGTTACTTCCATATCTTGGCGATTGTTATACTATGCAATGCAGATTTGCGTACCTGTGTCCTTCCAATTCTGTCTTCTTAGGTTATAGGTCCAGGAATAGGTCTGCTGGGTCATATGGTAGCTCAATGTTTACCTTTTAAAGGCACCTCTATTCCGTTCTCTTTAGTGGCTCTTTCCAGGTTACGTCCCACTTAAAGCGGAGGGTATGCATTTCTTCCCAGCACCTTCAGCATTTATTCTTTGTAGTTTTTGCTGATGGTTATTCTGAGTGGTGTGAGCTGATACCTCTTTGTGGTTGAATTTGCATGTGTCTCATAATGCGTTGAAATTGAGCTGTAAGACATGTCCTTTTTATTTTTCCAGCTGTGATGAGAGCTTATTTCTTCAAAGTGTTTTCTTAAAGTATGTGTCACCATTTGAAATATTTTGGCCATGATCTCCCTCAAGACATTTTGAGGGCAGGTTTCATTTACAGCCCTGCAGTACTTGTTCATGTGAAGTGACCATTAGCTCAGGCTTTAAACCTGCTTTTGCAGGTAACGGCCAGAGAGCGGCAATCTTTCTACGTTCCCCTTGCTGGTACTAGGGAAACAGACCTACCGGCCAGTGGTGTTCTTCGGTTATAAATTAGAGTGCAATGTGCCCGGATAAACCCACAAATGTTGATGTCTCCTTGCTTTTCTTTGTTTTTAAATTTAATTTATATTTATTATTAGAGTAATATTCCATTGTGTACGTGGACCACTTCTTCTTGGTGCATTCCTCGGTTGATGGACATTTTCATTGCTTCCAAGTGCTGGCTATGGTAAATATTGCTGGCATACTGGTTTGCCAGCCTGTGACTTTTTGATTCTCATTTTCTCAGGTGATAGGCCAAGCAGTGGTTGTGATTGATGGACTGGTAGCTCAATGTTTCCCTTTTCAAAGCACCTACGTTGTGTTTTCGTTAGTGGCTCTTTACATGCCCCCCCTTACAGCCGAGGGTACGCATTTCTCCACACTCCCTTCACCGTTTATTTTTTGCAGCATTTTTCCTAATGGCCATTCTGACTGCTGTGAGCTGATAGGGTTTTGTAATATGGGTATGCATGTCATGAAAATTTTTAAAATTCATCATATTCCTACGCCTTTTTCTTTTCTCTTAAAAGAAAAAAACCGTGAGTACAATATAGCTCTTGAAATTGTCTTCTTCGAAGGTTGCCCTCTTCTGAATTTTTTGGTCGATTTTTGACCCCAGAAATTTTCTGGAGGCCAGGCGCAATTTACAGAACTGCAAGTTGGTGAAAATTTAGTGACCTTTTGCAGTGGGTTCAAAGCTGCTGTTGTGGGAAACGTCCACAAGGAGGTAGCATTTCTCCATTCCCCAGTCCTGGTTCTAGGGCAGCAGAGCCTTTCTGGAAGTCATTGTCCTAGGTTGTAAATTAGAATGGAATTTGCCAGGAGAAATCCCCATAAGTTTATGTCTCATTACTTCTTCTTGGTTTTTAAAATTTTTTTAATCTGGGTAAAGTTTAGAATACTGTTTGTCCTAGGTGTACACAATCTGGTTCATTTGGACATTATGTATGTCTATTAATGTACAGATCCTCTTCCCATGTAAAATATTACACTGTTCCGTCGACCTCCCTTGTTATATGTTCGGTCTTTTTGATACATGTATATAATATGTATTTGAATATGTATAGTAACACTAATCTTCATTTCTCAATTTCCCCCCTCCTTTCCTTTTAGATGAGCATAGTTTGTGTTCTACGCCTGTGAGTGTCTTTCTCTTTAGAAATATGTTCATCTGTGTCAGTTATTAGATAATGCCATAAGTGATAATATAAGATATAGGTCTTTTGCTTTCCGACCTACTTCATGTTTTGTGATTATCTCCAGGCTCATCTATGGTGCCTCAAAGAGCAGTGCTTCAATGTTTTCCATGGCTAATATTCCATTGTGTACATGGACCACTTCTTCTTGGTGCATTCCTCTGTTGATGGACATTTTCGTTGCTTCCAAGTGTTGCCTATGGTAAATATTGCTGGAGTGCAGGATTGCCAGCCTGCGATTTTTGATTTTCATTTTCTCAGGTGATAGACCCAGCAGTGGGTATGATTGATTGATTGGTATGGTAGCTCAACGTTTACCTTTTCAAGGCACCTCAATTGTGCTTTCATTAGTGGCTCTTACCACGTCCCCCTTAGAATCGAGGGTACGCATTTCTCCACAATCACGTCAGCGTTTATCGTTTGCCGCATTTTTGTTGATGGCCATTCTGACTGGTGTGAGCTGATAGGTTTTTGTAATTTGGGTTTACATGTCTGTAAAAATTCCTACAATTCATCCTTTTTCCACGCCTTTTCCTTTTCTGTTAAAAGAAAAAAGAAAAAAGGTGTGAGTACAATATACCTCTTCAAATTTTCTTTTTGGAAGGTTGCACTCTAGAGTTTTTTGGTCGATTTTCGACCTCAGTATCTTTTGGAGGGCAGGTGTCATTTACAGACCTGCAATTGGTGAATATTTAGTGACGTTTTGCAGTGGGTTTAAAGCTGCTGCTGTGGGAAACGGCCACAAGGATGCAGCATTTCTCCATTCCCAAATCTGGGTACTAGGGCAGCAGAGCCGTTCTGGAAGTCGTTTGCCTAGGTTGTAAATTTGAATGGAATGTGCCAGGAGAACCCCCCATAAGTTTATGTCTCATTACTCCTAGTTGGTTGTTTTAATTTTTTCAATTGGGGTAATGGTTAGAATGTTGCTTGTCCAAGGTGTACATACTCTGGTTCATCTACATATTCTATATACCTATTTATGTAGAGATCCTCTTCCCGTGTAAATTATTACACAGTGTTCCGTAAACCTTCCTTGCTATATGGTCGGTCTTTTTGATATATGTATATAATATGTATTTGTATACATATGGTAACGCTAATCTTCATTTATCCATTCCCCCCCACCTTTCCTTGTAGATAAGCATAGTTTTTTTTAATAAGTCTGTGATTGACTTTCTCTGTGGAAATATGTTCATTTGTGTCAGTTACTAGAGAACGCGTATAAGTGATATCATAGGATATAGGACTTTTGCTTTCCGACTTACCTCATGTTCTGTGATTATCTCCAAGATCATCTATGGTGTCTCAAAGAGCAGTGTTTCATTGTTTTCCATGGCTAGTATTCATTGTGTACATGGGCCGCTTCTTCTTTTTCCTTTCATCTGTTGATGGACATTTTGGTTGCTTCACTGTCTTGTCTATTGTGAATAAGGCTGCAGTGCAGCTTTTGCAGCCCGGGTCTTCTTCATTCTGGTCTTCTCAGGTGAGAGGCCCATTGGTGCGCCTGCTGGATTGAATGGTACCTCAATTTTTCCTTTTCAACGCAGCTCCTTTCTGTTCTCATTATTAGCGTTTAACCCTTTTACATCTCACCAGCAGCTAGAGGGTACACAGTTCTCTAAAACCTCTTCAGCATTGATTGTTTGTAGACTTTTTGCCAACGGTCAGTCGACGGGTGTGAGTTGAAAACTTTTTGTAGATTAGATTGCATGAGTCTAATACTTCCTGAGGTTGAGCTTTTATCCATTTTCCTTTCTTTAAAAAGAGAGTGAGTAAAACTTACCTCTTCATACGAGCTTCGTGAACATTTTGCCTGTTTTGAATTTTTTTTATCCATTCCCTACTTCAGCACAATTTGAGGGCAGGTGTCCTTTACAGCCCTGAGTCCTTGTGAATGGTAAGTGACCATTAGCTGTGGGTTAAAAGCTGCTGTTGCGGGAATCGGCCACAAGGCGGCAGCATTTCTCCTTTACCAAATCTGGTTACTAGGGCAACAGAGCCTTAGTGGAAGTGGTGTTCTAGGTTGTAAATTAGAATGGAATGTGCGAGGAAAAAGCCCTTTAAGTTTATGTCTCATTACTTCTTGTTGGTATTTTTAACTTAATTTTTATTTTTTATCACAGCAAACTTGATTACAATGTTTTGTTTGTTCTAGGTGTGCAAGATGTGGTTCTTTCACACATATACATATATCTATTTTTCTTCGGATCCTTTTCCCATGTCTGTTACGACACAATGTTGAGTAGTCTTCTCTTGGTATAGCGTAGGTCTTTGGTGATTATATATTTCACATGTGTTTGTATCTCTCTGTTAACCTCAATACGGTAATGTATCCAATCCTCACACCTTTCCATTTGGTGAACCATAAGTTTTTTAAATGAATCTATGATAGTGTTTCTCTGTGGAAATACCTTTGTTTGTATCATTTTTTCGGTAACACCTATATGTGATAGGATAGGATATGTGTCTTTCGCTTTCTCACTTACTCCAAGCTGCGTGATTACTTCTAGACTCATCTATGGTGCTGCAAATGGCATTGTTTCATTTTTTCACTAGCTCATATTCCATCTGTACATGGAGCAGTTCTTCTTTGTCCACCCATCTGTCGTTGGACTTTTTGGTTACTTCCATATCTTGGCGATTGTTATACTATGCAATGCAGATTTGCGTACCTGTGTCCTTCCAATTCTGTCTTCTTAGGTTATAGGTCCAGGAATAGGTCTGCTGGGTCATATGGTAGCTCAATGTTTACCTTTTAAAGGCACCTCTATTCCGTTCTCTTTAGTGGCTCTTTCCAGGTTACGTCCCACTTAAAGCGGAGGGTATGCATTTCTTCCCAGCACCTTCAGCATTTATTCTTTGTAGTTTTTGCTGATGGTTATTCTGAGTGGTGTGAGCTGATACCTCTTTGTGGTTGAATTTGCATGTGTCTCATAATGCGTTGAAATTGAGCTGTAAGACATGTCCTTTTTATTTTTCCAGCTGTGATGAGAGCTTATTTCTTCAAAGTGTTTTCTTAAAGTATGTGTCACCATTTGAAATATTTTGGCCATGATCTCCCTCAAGACATTTTGAGGGCAGGTTTCATTTACAGCCCTGCAGTACTTGTTCATGTGAAGTGACCATTAGCTCAGGCTTTAAACCTGCTTTTGCAGGTAACGGCCAGAGAGCGGCAATCTTTCTACGTTCCCCTTGCTGGTACTAGGGAAACAGACCTACCGGCCAGTGGTGTTCTTCGGTTATAAATTAGAGTGCAATGTGCCCGGATAAACCCACAAATGTTGATGTCTCCTTGCTTTTCTTTGTTTTTAAATTTAATTTATATTTATTATTAGAGTAATATTCCATTGTGTACGTGGACCACTTCTTCTTGGTGCATTCCTCGGTTGATGGACATTTTCATTGCTTCCAAGTGCTGGCTATGGTAAATATTGCTGGCATACTGGTTTGCCAGCCTGTGACTTTTTGATTCTCATTTTCTCAGGTGATAGGCCAAGCAGTGGTTGTGATTGATGGACTGGTAGCTCAATGTTTCCCTTTTCAAAGCACCTACGTTGTGTTTTCGTTAGTGGCTCTTTACATGCCCCCCCTTACAGCCGAGGGTACGCATTTCTCCACACTCCCTTCACCGTTTATTTTTTGCAGCATTTTTCCTAATGGCCATTCTGACTGCTGTGAGCTGATAGGGTTTTGTAATATGGGTATGCATGTCATGAAAATTTTTAAAATTCATCATATTCCTACGCCTTTTTCTTTTCTCTTAAAAGAAAAAAACCGTGAGTACAATATAGCTCTTGAAATTGTCTTCTTCGAAGGTTGCCCTCTTCTGAATTTTTTGGTCGATTTTTGACCCCAGAAATTTTCTGGAGGCCAGGCGCAATTTACAGAACTGCAAGTTGGTGAAAATTTAGTGACCTTTTGCAGTGGGTTCAAAGCTGCTGTTGTGGGAAACGTCCACAAGGAGGTAGCATTTCTCCATTCCCCAGTCCTGGTTCTAGGGCAGCAGAGCCTTTCTGGAAGTCATTGTCCTAGGTTGTAAATTAGAATGGAATTTGCCAGGAGAAATCCCCATAAGTTTATGTCTCATTACTTCTTCTTGGTTTTTAAAATTTTTTTAATCTGGGTAAAGTTTAGAATACTGTTTGTCCTAGGTGTACACAATCTGGTTCATTTGGACATTATGTATGTCTATTAATGTACAGATCCTCTTCCCATGTAAAATATTACACTGTTCCGTCGACCTCCCTTGTTATATGTTCGGTCTTTTTGATACATGTATATAATATGTATTTGAATATGTATAGTAACACTAATCTTCATTTCTCAATTTCCCCCCTCCTTTCCTTTTAGATGAGCATAGTTTGTGTTCTACGCCTGTGAGTGTCTTTCTCTTTAGAAATATGTTCATCTGTGTCAGTTATTAGATAATGCCATAAGTGATAATATAAGATATAGGTCTTTTGCTTTCCGACCTACTTCATGTTTTGTGATTATCTCCAGGCTCATCTATGGTGCCTCAAAGAGCAGTGCTTCAATGTTTTCCATGGCTAATATTCCATTGTGTACATGGACCACTTCTTCTTGGTGCATTCCTCTGTTGATGGACATTTTCGTTGCTTCCAAGTGTTGCCTATGGTAAATATTGCTGGAGTGCAGGATTGCCAGCCTGCGATTTTTGATTTTCATTTTCTCAGGTGATAGACCCAGCAGTGGGTATGATTGATTGATTGGTATGGTAGCTCAACGTTTACCTTTTCAAGGCACCTCAATTGTGCTTTCATTAGTGGCTCTTACCACGTCCCCCTTAGAATCGAGGGTACGCATTTCTCCACAATCACGTCAGCGTTTATCGTTTGCCGCATTTTTGTTGATGGCCATTCTGACTGGTGTGAGCTGATAGGTTTTTGTAATTTGGGTTTACATGTCTGTAAAAATTCCTACAATTCATCCTTTTTCCACGCCTTTTCCTTTTCTGTTAAAAGAAAAAAGAAAAAAGGTGTGAGTACAATATACCTCTTCAAATTTTCTTTTTGGAAGGTTGCACTCTAGAGTTTTTTGGTCGATTTTCGACCTCAGTATCTTTTGGAGGGCAGGTGTCATTTACAGACCTGCAATTGGTGAATATTTAGTGACCTTTTGCAGTGGGTTTAAAGCTGCTGCTGTGGGAAACGGCCACAAGGATGCAGCATTTCTCCATTCCCAAATCTGGGTACTAGGGCAGCAGAGCCGTTCTGGAAGTCGTTTGCCTAGGTTGTAAATTTGAATGGAATGTGCCAGGAGAACCCCCCATAAGTTTATGTCTCATTACTCCTAGTTGGTTGTTTTAATTTTTTCAATTGGGGTAATGGTTAGAATGTTGCTTGTCCAAGGTGTACATACTCTGGTTCATCTACATATTCTATATACCTATTTATGTAGAGATCCTCTTCCCGTGTAAATTATTACACAGTGTTCCGTAAACCTTCCTTGCTATATGGTCGGTCTTTTTGATATATGTATATAATATGTATTTGTATACATATGGTAACGCTAATCTTCATTTATCCATTCCCCCCCACCTTTCCTTGTAGATAAGCATAGTTTTTTTTAATAAGTCTGTGATTGACTTTCTCTGTGGAAATATGTTCATTTGTGTCAGTTACTAGAGAACGCGTATAAGTGATATCATAGGATATAGGACTTTTGCTTTCCGACTTACCTCATGTTCTGTGATTATCTCCAAGATCATCTATGGTGTCTCAAAGAGCAGTGTTTCATTGTTTTCCATGGCTAGTATTCATTGTGTACATGGGCCGCTTCTTCTTTTTCCTTTCATCTGTTGATGGACATTTTGGTTGCTTCACTGTCTTGTCTATTGTGAATAAGGCTGCAGTGCAGCTTTTGCAGCCCGGGTCTTCTTCATTCTGGTCTTCTCAGGTGAGAGGCCCATTGGTGCGCCTGCTGGATTGAATGGTACCTCAATTTTTCCTTTTCAACGCAGCTCCTTTCTGTTCTCATTATTAGCGTTTAACCCTTTTACATCTCACCAGCAGCTAGAGGGTACACAGTTCTCTAAAACCTCTTCAGCATTGATTGTTTGTAGACTTTTTGCCAACGGTCAGTCGACGGGTGTGAGTTGAAAACTTTTTGTAGATTAGATTGCATGAGTCTAATACTTCCTGAGGTTGAGCTTTTATCCATTTTCCTTTCTTTAAAAAGAGAGTGAGTAAAACTTACCTCTTCATACGAGCTTCGTGAACATTTTGCCTGTTTTGAATTTTTTTTATCCATTCCCTACTTCAGCACAATTTGAGGGCAGGTGTCCTTTACAGCCCTGAGTCCTTGTGAATGGTAAGTGACCATTAGCTGTGGGTTAAAAGCTGCTGTTGCGGGAATCGGCCACAAGGCGGCAGCATTTCTCCTTTACCAAATCTGGTTACTAGGGCAACAGAGCCTTAGTGGAAGTGGTGTTCTAGGTTGTAAATTAGAATGGAATGTGCGAGGAAAAAGCCCTTTAAGTTTATGTCTCATTACTTCTTGTTGGTATTTTTAACTTAATTTTTATTTTTTATCACAGCAAACTTGATTACAATGTTTTGTTTGTTCTAGGTGTGCAAGATGTGGTTCTTTCACACATATACATATATCTATTTTTCTTCGGATCCTTTTCCCATGTCTGTTACGACACAATGTTGAGTAGTCTTCTCTTGGTATAGCGTAGGTCTTTGGTGATTATATATTTCACATGTGTTTGTATCTCTCTGTTAACCTCAATACGGTAATGTATCCAATCCTCACACCTTTCCATTTGGTGAACCATAAGTTTTTTAAATGAATCTATGATAGTGTTTCTCTGTGGAAATACCTTTGTTTGTATCATTTTTTCGGTAACACCTATATGTGATAGGATAGGATATGTGTCTTTCGCTTTCTCACTTACTCCAAGCTGCGTGATTACTTCTAGACTCATCTATGGTGCTGCAAATGGCATTGTTTCATTTTTTCACTAGCTCATATTCCATCTGTACATGGAGCAGTTCTTCTTTGTCCACCCATCTGTCGTTGGACTTTTTGGTTACTTCCATATCTTGGCGATTGTTATACTATGCAATGCAGATTTGCGTACCTGTGTCCTTCCAATTCTGTCTTCTTAGGTTATAGGTCCAGGAATAGGTCTGCTGGGTCATATGGTAGCTCAATGTTTACCTTTTAAAGGCACCTCTATTCCGTTCTCTTTAGTGGCTCTTTCCAGGTTACGTCCCACTTAAAGCGGAGGGTATGCATTTCTTCCCAGCACCTTCAGCATTTATTCTTTGTAGTTTTTGCTGATGGTTATTCTGAGTGGTGTGAGCTGATACCTCTTTGTGGTTGAATTTGCATGTGTCTCATAATGCGTTGAAATTGAGCTGTAAGACATGTCCTTTTTATTTTTCCAGCTGTGATGAGAGCTTATTTCTTCAAAGTGTTTTCTTAAAGTATGTGTCACCATTTGAAATATTTTGGCCATGATCTCCCTCAAGACATTTTGAGGGCAGGTTTCATTTACAGCCCTGCAGTACTTGTTCATGTGAAGTGACCATTAGCTCAGGCTTTAAACCTGCTTTTGCAGGTAACGGCCAGAGAGCGGCAATCTTTCTACGTTCCCCTTGCTGGTACTAGGGAAACAGACCTACCGGCCAGTGGTGTTCTTCGGTTATAAATTAGAGTGCAATGTGCCCGGATAAACCCACAAATGTTGATGTCTCCTTGCTTTTCTTTGTTTTTAAATTTAATTTATATTTATTATTAGAGTAATATTCCATTGTGTACGTGGACCACTTCTTCTTGGTGCATTCCTCGGTTGATGGACATTTTCATTGCTTCCAAGTGCTGGCTATGGTAAATATTGCTGGCATACTGGTTTGCCAGCCTGTGACTTTTTGATTCTCATTTTCTCAGGTGATAGGCCAAGCAGTGGTTGTGATTGATGGACTGGTAGCTCAATGTTTCCCTTTTCAAAGCACCTACGTTGTGTTTTCGTTAGTGGCTCTTTACATGCCCCCCCTTACAGCCGAGGGTACGCATTTCTCCACACTCCCTTCACCGTTTATTTTTTGCAGCATTTTTCCTAATGGCCATTCTGACTGCTGTGAGCTGATAGGGTTTTGTAATATGGGTATGCATGTCATGAAAATTTTTAAAATTCATCATATTCCTACGCCTTTTTCTTTTCTCTTAAAAGAAAAAAACCGTGAGTACAATATAGCTCTTGAAATTGTCTTCTTCGAAGGTTGCCCTCTTCTGAATTTTTTGGTCGATTTTTGACCCCAGAAATTTTCTGGAGGCCAGGCGCAATTTACAGAACTGCAAGTTGGTGAAAATTTAGTGACCTTTTGCAGTGGGTTCAAAGCTGCTGTTGTGGGAAACGTCCACAAGGAGGTAGCATTTCTCCATTCCCCAGTCCTGGTTCTAGGGCAGCAGAGCCTTTCTGGAAGTCATTGTCCTAGGTTGTAAATTAGAATGGAATTTGCCAGGAGAAATCCCCATAAGTTTATGTCTCATTACTTCTTCTTGGTTTTTAAAATTTTTTTAATCTGGGTAAAGTTTAGAATACTGTTTGTCCTAGGTGTACACAATCTGGTTCATTTGGACATTATGTATGTCTATTAATGTACAGATCCTCTTCCCATGTAAAATATTACACTGTTCCGTCGACCTCCCTTGTTATATGTTCGGTCTTTTTGATACATGTATATAATATGTATTTGAATATGTATAGTAACACTAATCTTCATTTCTCAATTTCCCCCCTCCTTTCCTTTTAGATGAGCATAGTTTGTGTTCTACGCCTGTGAGTGTCTTTCTCTTTAGAAATATGTTCATCTGTGTCAGTTATTAGATAATGCCATAAGTGATAATATAAGATATAGGTCTTTTGCTTTCCGACCTACTTCATGTTTTGTGATTATCTCCAGGCTCATCTATGGTGCCTCAAAGAGCAGTGCTTCAATGTTTTCCATGGCTAATATTCCATTGTGTACATGGACCACTTCTTCTTGGTGCATTCCTCTGTTGATGGACATTTTCGTTGCTTCCAAGTGTTGCCTATGGTAAATATTGCTGGAGTGCAGGATTGCCAGCCTGCGATTTTTGATTTTCATTTTCTCAGGTGATAGACCCAGCAGTGGGTATGATTGATTGATTGGTATGGTAGCTCAACGTTTACCTTTTCAAGGCACCTCAATTGTGCTTTCATTAGTGGCTCTTACCACGTCCCCCTTAGAATCGAGGGTACGCATTTCTCCACAATCACGTCAGCGTTTATCGTTTGCCGCATTTTTGTTGATGGCCATTCTGACTGGTGTGAGCTGATAGGTTTTTGTAATTTGGGTTTACATGTCTGTAAAAATTCCTACAATTCATCCTTTTTCCACGCCTTTTCCTTTTCTGTTAAAAGAAAAAAGAAAAAAGGTGTGAGTACAATATACCTCTTCAAATTTTCTTTTTGGAAGGTTGCACTCTAGAGTTTTTTGGTCGATTTTCGACCTCAGTATCTTTTGGAGGGCAGGTGTCATTTACAGACCTGCAATTGGTGAATATTTAGTGACCTTTTGCAGTGGGTTTAAAGCTGCTGCTGTGGGAAACGGCCACAAGGATGCAGCATTTCTCCATTCCCAAATCTGGGTACTAGGGCAGCAGAGCCGTTCTGGAAGTCGTTTGCCTAGGTTGTAAATTTGAATGGAATGTGCCAGGAGAACCCCCCATAAGTTTATGTCTCATTACTCCTAGTTGGTTGTTTTAATTTTTTCAATTGGGGTAATGGTTAGAATGTTGCTTGTCCAAGGTGTACATACTCTGGTTCATCTACATATTCTATATACCTATTTATGTAGAGATCCTCTTCCCGTGTAAATTATTACACAGTGTTCCGTAAACCTTCCTTGCTATATGGTCGGTCTTTTTGATATATGTATATAATATGTATTTGTATACATATGGTAACGCTAATCTTCATTTATCCATTCCCCCCCACCTTTCCTTGTAGATAAGCATAGTTTTTTTTAATAAGTCTGTGATTGACTTTCTCTGTGGAAATATGTTCATTTGTGTCAGTTACTAGAGAACGCGTATAAGTGATATCATAGGATATAGGACTTTTGCTTTCCGACTTACCTCATGTTCTGTGATTATCTCCAAGATCATCTATGGTGTCTCAAAGAGCAGTGTTTCATTGTTTTCCATGGCTAGTATTCATTGTGTACATGGGCCGCTTCTTCTTTTTCCTTTCATCTGTTGATGGACATTTTGGTTGCTTCACTGTCTTGTCTATTGTGAATAAGGCTGCAGTGCAGCTTTTGCAGCCCGGGTCTTCTTCACTCTGGTCTTCTCAGGTGAGAGGCCCATTGGTGCGCCTGCTGGATTGAATGGTACCTCAATTTTTCCTTTTCAACGCAGCTCCTTTCTGTTCTCATTATTAGCGTTTAACCCTTTTACATCTCACCAGCAGCTAGAGGGTACACAGTTCTCTAAAACCTCTTCAGCATTGATTGTTTGTAGACTTTTTGCCAACGGTCAGTCGACGGGTGTGAGTTGAAAACTTTTTGTAGATTAGATTGCATGAGTCTAATACTTCCTGAGGTTGAGCTTTTATCCATTTTCCTTTCTTTAAAAAGAGAGTGAGTAAAACTTACCTCTTCATACGAGCTTCGTGAACATTTTGCCTGTTTTGAATTTTTTTTATCCATTCCCTACTTCAGCACAATTTGAGGGCAGGTGTCCTTTACAGCCCTGAGTCCTTGTGAATGGTAAGTGACCATTAGCTGTGGGTTAAAAGCTGCTGTTGCGGGAATCGGCCACAAGGCGGCAGCATTTCTCCTTTACCAAATCTGGTTACTAGGGCAACAGAGCCTTAGTGGAAGTGGTGTTCTAGGTTGTAAATTAGAATGGAATGTGCGAGGAAAAAGCCCTTTAAGTTTATGTCTCATTACTTCTTGTTGGTATTTTTAACTTAATTTTTATTTTTTATCACAGCAAACTTGATTACAATGTTTTGTTTGTTCTAGGTGTGCAAGATGTGGTTCTTTCACACATATACATATATCTATTTTTCTTCGGATCCTTTTCCCATGTCTGTTACGACACAATGTTGAGTAGTCTTCTCTTGGTATAGCGTAGGTCTTTGGTGATTATATATTTCACATGTGTTTGTATCTCTCTGTTAACCTCAATACGGTAATGTATCCAATCCTCACACCTTTCCATTTGGTGAACCATAAGTTTTTTAAATGAATCTATGATAGTGTTTCTCTGTGGAAATACCTTTGTTTGTATCATTTTTTCGGTAACACCTATATGTGATAGGATAGGATATGTGTCTTTCGCTTTCTCACTTACTCCAAGCTGCGTGATTACTTCTAGACTCATCTATGGTGCTGCAAATGGCATTGTTTCATTTTTTCACTAGCTCATATTCCATCTGTACATGGAGCAGTTCTTCTTTGTCCACCCATCTGTCGTTGGACTTTTTGGTTACTTCCATATCTTGGCGATTGTTATACTATGCAATGCAGATTTGCGTACCTGTGTCCTTCCAATTCTGTCTTCTTAGGTTATAGGTCCAGGAATAGGTCTGCTGGGTCATATGGTAGCTCAATGTTTACCTTTTAAAGGCACCTCTATTCCGTTCTCTTTAGTGGCTCTTTCCAGGTTACGTCCCACTTAAAGCGGAGGGTATGCATTTCTTCCCAGCACCTTCAGCATTTATTCTTTGTAGTTTTTGCTGATGGTTATTCTGAGTGGTGTGAGCTGATACCTCTTTGTGGTTGAATTTGCATGTGTCTCATAATGCGTTGAAATTGAGCTGTAAGACATGTCCTTTTTATTTTTCCAGCTGTGATGAGAGCTTATTTCTTCAAAGTGTTTTCTTAAAGTATGTGTCACCATTTGAAATATTTTGGCCATGATCTCCCTCAAGACATTTTGAGGGCAGGTTTCATTTACAGCCCTGCAGTACTTGTTCATGTGAAGTGACCATTAGCTCAGGCTTTAAACCTGCTTTTGCAGGTAACGGCCAGAGAGCGGCAATCTTTCTACGTTCCCCTTGCTGGTACTAGGGAAACAGACCTACCGGCCAGTGGTGTTCTTCGGTTATAAATTAGAGTGCAATGTGCCCGGATAAACCCACAAATGTTGATGTCTCCTTGCTTTTCTTTGTTTTTAAATTTAATTTATATTTATTATTAGAGTAATATTCCATTGTGTACGTGGACCACTTCTTCTTGGTGCATTCCTCGGTTGATGGACATTTTCATTGCTTCCAAGTGCTGGCTATGGTAAATATTGCTGGCATACTGGTTTGCCAGCCTGTGACTTTTTGATTCTCATTTTCTCAGGTGATAGGCCAAGCAGTGGTTGTGATTGATGGACTGGTAGCTCAATGTTTCCCTTTTCAAAGCACCTACGTTGTGTTTTCGTTAGTGGCTCTTTACATGCCCCCCCTTACAGCCGAGGGTACGCATTTCTCCACACTCCCTTCACCGTTTATTTTTTGCAGCATTTTTCCTAATGGCCATTCTGACTGCTGTGAGCTGATAGGGTTTTGTAATATGGGTATGCATGTCATGAAAATTTTTAAAATTCATCATATTCCTACGCCTTTTTCTTTTCTCTTAAAAGAAAAAAACCGTGAGTACAATATAGCTCTTGAAATTGTCTTCTTCGAAGGTTGCCCTCTTCTGAATTTTTTGGTCGATTTTTGACCCCAGAAATTTTCTGGAGGCCAGGCGCAATTTACAGAACTGCAAGTTGGTGAAAATTTAGTGACCTTTTGCAGTGGGTTCAAAGCTGCTGTTGTGGGAAACGTCCACAAGGAGGTAGCATTTCTCCATTCCCCAGTCCTGGTTCTAGGGCAGCAGAGCCTTTCTGGAAGTCATTGTCCTAGGTTGTAAATTAGAATGGAATTTGCCAGGAGAAATCCCCATAAGTTTATGTCTCATTACTTCTTCTTGGTTTTTAAAATTTTTTTAATCTGGGTAAAGTTTAGAATACTGTTTGTCCTAGGTGTACACAATCTGGTTCATTTGGACATTATGTATGTCTATTAATGTACAGATCCTCTTCCCATGTAAAATATTACACTGTTCCGTCGACCTCCCTTGTTATATGTTCGGTCTTTTTGATACATGTATATAATATGTATTTGAATATGTATAGTAACACTAATCTTCATTTCTCAATTTCCCCCCTCCTTTCCTTTTAGATGAGCATAGTTTGTGTTCTACGCCTGTGAGTGTCTTTCTCTTTAGAAATATGTTCATCTGTGTCAGTTATTAGATAATGCCATAAGTGATAATATAAGATATAGGTCTTTTGCTTTCCGACCTACTTCATGTTTTGTGATTATCTCCAGGCTCATCTATGGTGCCTCAAAGAGCAGTGCTTCAATGTTTTCCATGGCTAATATTCCATTGTGTACATGGACCACTTCTTCTTGGTGCATTCCTCTGTTGATGGACATTTTCGTTGCTTCCAAGTGTTGCCTATGGTAAATATTGCTGGAGTGCAGGATTGCCAGCCTGCGATTTTTGATTTTCATTTTCTCAGGTGATAGACCCAGCAGTGGGTATGATTGATTGATTGGTATGGTAGCTCAACGTTTACCTTTTCAAGGCACCTCAATTGTGCTTTCATTAGTGGCTCTTACCACGTCCCCCTTAGAATCGAGGGTACGCATTTCTCCACAATCACGTCAGCGTTTATCGTTTGCCGCATTTTTGTTGATGGCCATTCTGACTGGTGTGAGCTGATAGGTTTTTGTAATTTGGGTTTACATGTCTGTAAAAATTCCTACAATTCATCCTTTTTCCACGCCTTTTCCTTTTCTGTTAAAAGAAAAAAGAAAAAAGGTGTGAGTACAATATACCTCTTCAAATTTTCTTTTTGGAAGGTTGCACTCTAGAGTTTTTTGGTCGATTTTCGACCTCAGTATCTTTTGGAGGGCAGGTGTCATTTACAGACCTGCAATTGGTGAATATTTAGTGACCTTTTGCAGTGGGTTTAAAGCTGCTGCTGTGGGAAACGGCCACAAGGATGCAGCATTTCTCCATTCCCAAATCTGGGTACTAGGGCAGCAGAGCCGTTCTGGAAGTCGTTTGCCTAGGTTGTAAATTTGAATGGAATGTGCCAGGAGAACCCCCCATAAGTTTATGTCTCATTACTCCTAGTTGGTTGTTTTAATTTTTTCAATTGGGGTAATGGTTAGAATGTTGCTTGTCCAAGGTGTACATACTCTGGTTCATCTACATATTCTATATACCTATTTATGTAGAGATCCTCTTCCCGTGTAAATTATTACACAGTGTTCCGTAAACCTTCCTTGCTATATGGTCGGTCTTTTTGATATATGTATATAATATGTATTTGTATACATATGGTAACGCTAATCTTCATTTATCCATTCCCCCCCACCTTTCCTTGTAGATAAGCATAGTTTTTTTTAATAAGTCTGTGATTGACTTTCTCTGTGGAAATATGTTCATTTGTGTCAGTTACTAGAGAACGCGTATAAGTGATATCATAGGATATAGGACTTTTGCTTTCCGACTTACCTCATGTTCTGTGATTATCTCCAAGATCATCTATGGTGTCTCAAAGAGCAGTGTTTCATTGTTTTCCATGGCTAGTATTCATTGTGTACATGGGCCGCTTCTTCTTTTTCCTTTCATCTGTTGATGGACATTTTGGTTGCTTCACTGTCTTGTCTATTGTGAATAAGGCTGCAGTGCAGCTTTTGCAGCCCGGGTCTTCTTCATTCTGGTCTTCTCAGGTGAGAGGCCCATTGGTGCGCCTGCTGGATTGAATGGTACCTCAATTTTTCCTTTTCAACGCAGCTCCTTTCTGTTCTCATTATTAGCGTTTAACCCTTTTACATCTCACCAGCAGCTAGAGGGTACACAGTTCTCTAAAACCTCTTCAGCATTGATTGTTTGTAGACTTTTTGCCAACGGTCAGTCGACGGGTGTGAGTTGAAAACTTTTTGTAGATTAGATTGCATGAGTCTAATACTTCCTGAGGTTGAGCTTTTATCCATTTTCCTTTCTTTGAAAAGAGAGTGAGTAAAACTTACCTCTTCATACGAGCTTCGTGAACATTTTGCCTGTTTTGAATTTTTTTTATCCATTCCCTACTTCAGCACAATTTGAGGGCAGGTGTCCTTTACAGCCCTGAGTCCTTGTGAATGGTAAGTGACCATTAGCTGTGGGTTAAAAGCTGCTGTTGCGGGAATCGGCCACAAGGCGGCAGCATTTCTCCTTTACCAAATCTGGTTACTAGGGCAACAGAGCCTTAGTGGAAGTGGTGTTCTAGGTTGTAAATTAGAATGGAATGTGCGAGGAAAAAGCCCTTTAAGTTTATGTCTCATTACTTCTTGTTGGTATTTTTAACTTAATTTTTATTTTTTATCACAGCAAACTTGATTACAATGTTTTGTTTGTTCTAGGTGTGCAAGATGTGGTTCTTTCACACATATACATATATCTATTCTTCTTCGGATCCTTTTCCCATGTCTGTTACGACACAATGTTGAGTAGTCTTCTCTTGGTATAGCGTAGGTCTTTGGTGATTATATATTTCACATGTGTTTGTATCTCTCTGTTAACCTCAATACGGTAATGTATCCAATCCTCACACCTTTCCATTTGGTGAACCATAAGTTTTTTAAATGAATCTATGATAGTGTTTCTCTGTGGAAATACCTTTGTTTGTATCATTTTTTCGGTAACACCTATATGTGATAGGATAGGATATGTGTCTTTCGCTTTCTCACTTACTCCAAGCTGCGTGATTACTTCTAGACTCATCTATGGTGCTGCAAATGGCATTGTTTCATTTTTTCACTAGCTCATATTCCATCTGTACATGGAGCAGTTCTTCTTTGTCCACCCATCTGTCGTTGGACTTTTTGGTTACTTCCATATCTTGGCGATTGTTATACTATGCAATGCAGATTTGCGTACCTGTGTCCTTCCAATTCTGTCTTCTTAGGTTATAGGTCCAGGAATAGGTCTGCTGGGTCATATGGTAGCTCAATGTTTACCTTTTAAAGGCACCTCTATTCCGTTCTCTTTAGTGGCTCTTTCCAGGTTACGTCCCACTTAAAGCGGAGGGTATGCATTTCTTCCCAGCACCTTCAGCATTTATTCTTTGTAGTTTTTGCTGATGGTTATTCTGAGTGGTGTGAGCTGATACCTCTCTGTGGTTGAATTTGCATGTGTCTCATAATGCGTTGAAATTGAGCTGTAAGACATGTCCTTTTTATTTTTCCAGCTGTGATGAGAGCTTATTTCTTCAAAGTGTTTTCTTAAAGTATGTGTCACCATTTGAAATATTTTGGCCATGATCTCCCTCAAGACATTTTGAGGGCAGGTTTCATTTACAGCCCTGCAGTACTTGTTCATGTGAAGTGACCATTAGCTCAGGCTTTAAACCTGCTTTTGCAGGTAACGGCCAGAGAGCGGCAATCTTTCTACGTTCCCCTTGCTGGTACTAGGGAAACAGACCTACCGGCCAGTGGTGTTCTTCGGTTATAAATTAGAGTGCAATGTGCCCGGATAAACCCACAAATGTTGATGTCTCCTTGCTTTTCTTTGTTTTTAAATTTAATTTATATTTATTATTAGAGTAATATTCCATTGTGTACGTGGACCACTTCTTCTTGGTGCATTCCTCGGTTGATGGACATTTTCATTGCTTCCAAGTGCTGGCTATGGTAAATATTGCTGGCATACTGGTTTGCCAGCCTGTGACTTTTTGATTCTCATTTTCTCAGGTGATAGGCCAAGCAGTGGTTGTGATTGATGGACTGGTAGCTCAATGTTTCCCTTTTCAAAGCACCTACGTTGTGTTTTCGTTAGTGGCTCTTTACATGCCCCCCCTTACAGCCGAGGGTACGCATTTCTCCACACTCCCTTCACCGTTTATTTTTTGCAGCATTTTTCCTAATGGCCATTCTGACTGCTGTGAGCTGATAGGGTTTTGTAATATGGGTATGCATGTCATGAAAATTTTTAAAATTCATCATATTCCTACGCCTTTTTCTTTTCTCTTAAAAGAAAAAAACCGTGAGTACAATATAGCTCTTGAAATTGTCTTCTTCGAAGGTTGCCCTCTTCTGAATTTTTTGGTCGATTTTTGACCCCAGAAATTTTCTGGAGGCCAGGCGCAATTTACAGAACTGCAAGTTGGTGAAAATTTAGTGACCTTTTGCAGTGGGTTCAAAGCTGCTGTTGTGGGAAACGTCCACAAGGAGGTAGCATTTCTCCATTCCCCAGTCCTGGTTCTAGGGCAGCAGAGCCTTTCTGGAAGTCATTGTCCTAGGTTGTAAATTAGAATGGAATTTGCCAGGAGAAATCCCCATAAGTTTATGTCTCATTACTTCTTCTTGGTTTTTAAAATTTTTTTAATCTGGGTAAAGTTTAGAATACTGTTTGTCCTAGGTGTACACAATCTGGTTCATTTGGACATTATGTATGTCTATTAATGTACAGATCCTCTTCCCATGTAAAATATTACACTGTTCCGTCGACCTCCCTTGTTATATGTTCGGTCTTTTTGATACATGTATATAATATGTATTTGAATATGTATAGTAACACTAATCTTCATTTCTCAATTTCCCCCCTCCTTTCCTTTTAGATGAGCATAGTTTGTGTTCTACGCCTGTGAGTGTCTTTCTCTTTAGAAATATGTTCATCTGTGTCAGTTATTAGATAATGCCATAAGTGATAATATAAGATATAGGTCTTTTGCTTTCCGACCTACTTCATGTTTTGTGATTATCTCCAGGCTCATCTATGGTGCCTCAAAGAGCAGTGCTTCAATGTTTTCCATGGCTAATATTCCATTGTGTACATGGACCACTTCTTCTTGGTGCATTCCTCTGTTGATGGACATTTTCGTTGCTTCCAAGTGTTGCCTATGGTAAATATTGCTGGAGTGCAGGATTGCCAGCCTGCGATTTTTGATTTTCATTTTCTCAGGTGATAGACCCAGCAGTGGGTATGATTGATTGATTGGTATGGTAGCTCAACGTTTACCTTTTCAAGGCACCTCAATTGTGCTTTCATTAGTGGCTCTTACCACGTCCCCCTTAGAATCGAGGGTACGCATTTCTCCACAATCACGTCAGCGTTTATCGTTTGCCGCATTTTTGTTGATGGCCATTCTGACTGGTGTGAGCTGATAGGTTTTTGTAATTTGGGTTTACATGTCTGTAAAAATTCCTACAATTCATCCTTTTTCCACGCCTTTTCCTTTTCTGTTAAAAGAAAAAAGAAAAAAGGTGTGAGTACAATATACCTCTTCAAATTTTCTTTTTGGAAGGTTGCACTCTAGAGTTTTTTGGTCGATTTTCGACCTCAGTATCTTTTGGAGGGCAGGTGTCATTTACAGACCTGCAATTGGTGAATATTTAGTGACCTTTTGCAGTGGGTTTAAAGCTGCTGTTGTGGGAAACGGCCACAAGGATGCAGCATTTCTCCATTCCCAAATCTGGGTACTAGGGCAGCAGAGCCGTTCTGGAAGTCGTTTGCCTAGGTTGTAAATTTGAATGGAATGTGCCAGGAGAACCCCCCATAAGTTTATGTCTCATTACTCCTAGTTGGTTGTTTTAATTTTTTCAATTGGGGTAATGGTTAGAATGTTGCTTGTCCAAGGTGTACATACTCTGGTTCATCTACATATTCTATATACCTATTTATGTAGAGATCCTCTTCCCGTGTAAATTATTACACAGTGTTCCGTAAACCTTCCTTGCTATATGGTCGGTCTTTTTGATATATGTATATAATATGTATTTGTATACATATGGTAACGCTAATCTTCATTTATCCATTCCCCCCCACCTTTCCTTGTAGATAAGCATAGTTTTTTTTAATAAGTCTGTGATTGACTTTCTCTGTGGAAATATGTTCATTTGTGTCAGTTACTAGAGAACGCGTATAAGTGATATCATAGGATATAGGACTTTTGCTTTCCGACTTACCTCATGTTCTGTGATTATCTCCAAGATCATCTATGGTGCCTCAAAGAGCAGTGTTTCATTGTTTTCCATGGCTAGTATTCATTGTGTACATGGGCCGCTTCTTCTTTTTCCTTTCATCTGTTGATGGACATTTTGGTTGCTTCACTGTCTTGTCTATTGTGAATAAGGCTGCAGTGCAGCTTTTGCAGCCCGGGTCTTCTTCATTCTGGTCTTCTCAGGTGAGAGGCCCATTGGTGCGCCTGCTGGATTGAATGGTACCTCAATTTTTCCTTTTCAACGCAGCTCCTTTCTGTTCTCATTATTAGCGTTTAACCCTTTTACATCTCACCAGCAGCTAGAGGGTACACAGTTCTCTAAAACCTCTTCAGCATTGATTGTTTGTAGACTTTTTGCCAACGGTCAGTCGACGGGTGTGAGTTGAAAACTTTTTGTAGATTAGATTGCATGAGTCTAATACTTCCTGAGGTTGAGCTTTTATCCATTTTCCTTTCTTTGAAAAGAGAGTGAGTAAAACTTACCTCTTCATACGAGCTTCGTGAACATTTTGCCTGTTTTGAATTTTTTTTATCCATTCCCTACTTCAGCACAATTTGAGGGCAGGTGTCCTTTACAGCCCTGAGTCCTTGTGAATGGTAAGTGACCATTAGCTGTGGGTTAAAAGCTGCTGTTGCGGGAATCGGCCACAAGGCGGCAGCATTTCTCCTTTACCAAATCTGGTTACTAGGGCAACAGAGCCTTAGTGGAAGTGGTGTTCTAGGTTGTAAATTAGAATGGAATGTGCGAGGAAAAAGCCCTTTAAGTTTATGTCTCATTACTTCTTGTTGGTATTTTTAACTTAATTTTTATTTTTTATCACAGCAAACTTGATTACAATGTTTTGTTTGTTCTAGGTGTGCAAGATGTGGTTCTTTCACACATATACATATATCTATTCTTCTTCGGATCCTTTTCCCATGTCTGTTACGACACAATGTTGAGTAGTCTTCTCTTGGTATAGCGTAGGTCTTTGGTGATTATATATTTCACATGTGTTTGTATCTCTCTGTTAACCTCAATACGGTAATGTATCCAATCCTCACACCTTTCCATTTGGTGAACCATAAGTTTTTTAAATGAATCTATGATAGTGTTTCTCTGTGGAAATACCTTTGTTTGTATCATTTTTTCGGTAACACCTATATGTGATAGGATAGGATATGTGTCTTTCGCTTTCTCACTTACTCCAAGCTGCGTGATTACTTCTAGACTCATCTATGGTGCTGCAAATGGCATTGTTTCATTTTTTCACTAGCTCATATTCCATCTGTACATGGAGCAGTTCTTCTTTGTCCACCCATCTGTCGTTGGACTTTTTGGTTACTTCCATATCTTGGCGATTGTTATACTATGCAATGCAGATTTGCGTACCTGTGTCCTTCCAATTCTGTCTTCTTAGGTTATAGGTCCAGGAATAGGTCTGCTGGGTCATATGGTAGCTCAATGTTTACCTTTTAAAGGCACCTCTATTCCGTTCTCTTTAGTGGCTCTTTCCAGGTTACGTCCCACTTAAAGCGGAGGGTATGCATTTCTTCCCAGCACCTTCAGCATTTATTCTTTGTAGTTTTTGCTGATGGTTATTCTGAGTGGTGTGAGCTGATACCTCTCTGTGGTTGAATTTGCATGTGTCTCATAATGCGTTGAAATTGAGCTGTAAGACATGTCCTTTTTATTTTTCCAGCTGTGATGAGAGCTTATTTCTTCAAAGTGTTTTCTTAAAGTATGTGTCACCATTTGAAATATTTTGGCCATGATCTCCCTCAAGACATTTTGAGGGCAGGTTTCATTTACAGCCCTGCAGTACTTGTTCATGTGAAGTGACCATTAGCTCAGGCTTTAAACCTGCTTTTGCAGGTAACGGCCAGAGAGCGGCAATCTTTCTACGTTCCCCTTGCTGGTACTAGGGAAACAGACCTACCGGCCAGTGGTGTTCTTCGGTTATAAATTAGAGTGCAATGTGCCCGGATAAACCCACAAATGTTGATGTCTCCTTGCTTTTCTTTGTTTTTAAATTTAATTTATATTTATTATTAGAGTAATATCCCATTGTGTACGTGGACCACTTCTTCTTGGTGCATTCCTCGGTTGATGGACATTTTCATTGCTTCCAAGTGCTGGCTATGGTAAATATTGCTGGCATACTGGTTTGCCAGCCTGTGACTTTTTGATTCTCATTTTCTCAGGTGATAGGCCAAGCAGTGGTTGTGATTGATGGACTGGTAGCTCAATGTTTCCCTTTTCAAAGCACCTACGTTGTGTTTTCGTTAGTGGCTCTTTACATGCCCCCCCTTACAGCCGAGGGTACGCATTTCTCCACACTCCCTTCACCGTTTATTTTTTGCAGCATTTTTCCTAATGGCCATTCTGACTGCTGTGTGCTGATAGGGTTTTGTAATATGGGTATGCATGTCATGAAAATTTTTAAAATTCATCATATTCCTACGCCTTTTTCTTTTCTCTTAAAAGAAAAAAACCGTGAGTACAATATAGCTCTTGAAATTGTCTTCTTCGAAGGTTGCCCTCTTCTGAATTTTTTGGTCGATTTTTGACCCCAGAAATTTTCTGGAGGCCAGGCGCAATTTACAGAACTGCAAGTTGGTGAAAATTTAGTGACCTTTTGCAGTGGGTTCAAAGCTGCTGTTGTGGGAAACGTCCACAAGGAGGTAGCATTTCTCCATTCCCCAGTCCTGGTTCTAGGGCAGCAGAGCCTTTCTGGAAGTCATTGTCCTAGGTTGTAAATTAGAATGGAATTTGCCAGGAGAAATCCCCATAAGTTTATGTCTCATTACTTCTTCTTGGTTTTTAAAATTTTTTTAATCTGGGTAAAGTTTAGAATACTGTTTGTCCTAGGTGTACACAATCTGGTTCATTTGGACATTATGTATGTCTATTAATGTACAGATCCTCTTCCCATGTAAAATATTACACTGTTCCGTCGACCTCCCTTGTTATATGTTCGGTCTTTTTGATACATGTATATAATATGTATTTGAATATGTATAGTAACACTAATCTTCATTTCTCAATTTCCCCCCTCCTTTCCTTTTAGATGAGCATAGTTTGTGTTCTACGCCTGTGAGTGTCTTTCTCTTTAGAAATATGTTCATCTGTGTCAGTTATTAGATAATGCCATAAGTGATAATATAAGATATAGGTCTTTTGCTTTCCGACCTACTTCATGTTTTGTGATTATCTCCAGGCTCATCTATGGTGCCTCAAAGAGCAGTGCTTCAATGTTTTCCATGGCTAATATTCCATTGTGTACATGGACCACTTCTTCTTGGTGCATTCCTCTGTTGATGGACATTTTCGTTGCTTCCAAGTGTTGCCTATGGTAAATATTGCTGGAGTGCAGGATTGCCAGCCTGCGATTTTTGATTTTCATTTTCTCAGGTGATAGACCCAGCAGTGGGTATGATTGATTGATTGGTATGGTAGCTCAACGTTTACCTTTTCAAGGCACCTCAATTGTGCTTTCATTAGTGGCTCTTACCACGTCCCCCTTAGAATCGAGGGTACGCATTTCTCCACAATCACGTCAGCGTTTATCGTTTGCCGCATTTTTGTTGATGGCCATTCTGACTGGTGTGAGCTGATAGGTTTTTGTAATTTGGGTTTACATGTCTGTAAAAATTCCTACAATTCATCCTTTTTCCACGCCTTTTCCTTTTCTGTTAAAAGAAAAAAGAAAAAAGGTGTGAGTACAATATACCTCTTCAAATTTTCTTTTTGGAAGGTTGCACTCTAGAGTTTTTTGGTCGATTTTCGACCTCAGTATCTTTTGGAGGGCAGGTGTCATTTACAGACCTGCAATTGGTGAATATTTAGTGACCTTTTGCAGTGGGTTTAAAGCTGCTGCTGTGGGAAACGGCCACAAGGATGCAGCATTTCTCCATTCCCAAATCTGGGTACTAGGGCAGCAGAGCCGTTCTGGAAGTCGTTTGCCTAGGTTGTAAATTTGAATGGAATGTGCCAGGAGAACCCCCCATAAGTTTATGTCTCATTACTCCTAGTTGGTTGTTTTAATTTTTTCAATTGGGGTAATGGTTAGAATGTTGCTTGTCCAAGGTGTACATACTCTGGTTCATCTACATATTCTATATACCTATTTATGTAGAGATCCTCTTCCCGTGTAAATTATTACACAGTGTTCCGTAAACCTTCCTTGCTATATGGTCGGTCTTTTTGATATATGTATATAATATGTATTTGTATACATATGGTAACGCTAATCTTCATTTATCCATTCCCCCCCACCTTTCCTTGTAGATAAGCATAGTTTTTTTTAATAAGTCTGTGATTGACTTTCTCTGTGGAAATATGTTCATTTGTGTCAGTTACTAGAGAACGCGTATAAGTGATATCATAGGATATAGGACTTTTGCTTTCCGACTTACCTCATGTTCTGTGATTATCTCCAAGATCATCTATGGTGTCTCAAAGAGCAGTGTTTCATTGTTTTCCATGGCTAGTATTCATTGTGTACATGGGCCGCTTCTTCTTTTTCCTTTCATCTGTTGATGGACATTTTGGTTGCTTCACTGTCTTGTCTATTGTGAATAAGGCTGCAGTGCAGCTTTTGCAGCCCGGGTCTTCTTCATTCTGGTCTTCTCAGGTGAGAGGCCCATTGGTGCGCCTGCTGGATTGAATGGTACCTCAATTTTTCCTTTTCAACGCAGCTCCTTTCTGTTCTCATTATTAGCGTTTAACCCTTTTACATCTCACCAGCAGCTAGAGGGTACACAGTTCTCTAAAACCTCTTCAGCATTGATTGTTTGTAGACTTTTTGCCAACGGTCAGTCGACGGGTGTGAGTTGAAAACTTTTTGTAGATTAGATTGCATGAGTCTAATACTTCCTGAGGTTGAGCTTTTATCCATTTTCCTTTCTTTGAAAAGAGAGTGAGTAAAACTTACCTCTTCATACGAGCTTCGTGAACATTTTGCCTGTTTTGAATTTTTTTTATCCATTCCCTACTTCAGCACAATTTGAGGGCAGGTGTCCTTTACAGCCCTGAGTCCTTGTGAATGGTAAGTGACCATTAGCTGTGGGTTAAAAGCTGCTGTTGCGGGAATCGGCCACAAGGCGGCAGCATTTCTCCTTTACCAAATCTGGTTACTAGGGCAACAGAGCCTTAGTGGAAGTGGTGTTCTAGGTTGTAAATTAGAATGGAATGTGCGAGGAAAAAGCCCTTTAAGTTTATGTCTCATTACTTCTTGTTGGTATTTTTAACTTAATTTTTATTTTTTATCACAGCAAACTTGATTACAATGTTTTGTTTGTTCTAGGTGTGCAAGATGTGGTTCTTTCACACATATACATATATCTATTCTTCTTCGGATCCTTTTCCCATGTCTGTTACGACACAATGTTGAGTAGTCTTCTCTTGGTATAGCGTAGGTCTTTGGTGATTATATATTTCACATGTGTTTGTATCTCTCTGTTAACCTCAATACGGTAATGTATCCAATCCTCACACCTTTCCATTTGGTGAACCATAAGTTTTTTAAATGAATCTATGATAGTGTTTCTCTGTGGAAATACCTTTGTTTGTATCATTTTTTCGGTAACACCTATATGTGATAGGATAGGATATGTGTCTTTCGCTTTCTCACTTACTCCAAGCTGCGTGATTACTTCTAGACTCATCTATGGTGCTGCAAATGGCATTGTTTCATTTTTTCACTAGCTCATATTCCATCTGTACATGGAGCAGTTCTTCTTTGTCCACCCATCTGTCGTTGGACTTTTTGGTTACTTCCATATCTTGGCGATTGTTATACTATGCAATGCAGATTTGCGTACCTGTGTCCTTCCAATTCTGTCTTCTTAGGTTATAGGTCCAGGAATAGGTCTGCTGGGTCATATGGTAGCTCAATGTTTACCTTTTAAAGGCACCTCTATTCCGTTCTCTTTAGTGGCTCTTTCCAGGTTACGTCCCACTTAAAGCGGAGGGTATGCATTTCTTCCCAGCACCTTCAGCATTTATTCTTTGTAGTTTTTGCTGATGGTTATTCTGAGTGGTGTGAGCTGATACCTCTCTGTGGTTGAATTTGCATGTGTCTCATAATGCGTTGAAATTGAGCTGTAAGACATGTCCTTTTTATTTTTCCAGCTGTGATGAGAGCTTATTTCTTCAAAGTGTTTTCTTAAAGTATGTGTCACCATTTGAAATATTTTGGCCATGATCTCCCTCAAGACATTTTGAGGGCAGGTTTCATTTACAGCCCTGCAGTACTTGTTCATGTGAAGTGACCATTAGCTCAGGCTTTAAACCTGCTTTTGCAGGTAACGGCCAGAGAGCGGCAATCTTTCTACGTTCCCCTTGCTGGTACTAGGGAAACAGACCTACCGGCCAGTGGTGTTCTTCGGTTATAAATTAGAGTGCAATGTGCCCGGATAAACCCACAAATGTTGATGTCTCCTTGCTTTTCTTTGTTTTTAAATTTAATTTATATTTATTATTAGAGTAATATCCCATTGTGTACGTGGACCACTTCTTCTTGGTGCATTCCTCGGTTGATGGACATTTTCATTGCTTCCAAGTGCTGGCTATGGTAAATATTGCTGGCATACTGGTTTGCCAGCCTGTGACTTTTTGATTCTCATTTTCTCAGGTGATAGGCCAAGCAGTGGTTGTGATTGATGGACTGGTAGCTCAATGTTTCCCTTTTCAAAGCACCTACGTTGTGTTTTCGTTAGTGGCTCTTTACATGCCCCCCCTTACAGCCGAGGGTACGCATTTCTCCACACTCCCTTCACCGTTTATTTTTTGCAGCATTTTTCCTAATGGCCATTCTGACTGCTGTGTGCTGATAGGGTTTTGTAATATGGGTATGCATGTCATGAAAATTTTTAAAATTCATCATATTCCTACGCCTTTTTCTTTTCTCTTAAAAGAAAAAAACCGTGAGTACAATATAGCTCTTGAAATTGTCTTCTTCGAAGGTTGCCCTCTTCTGAATTTTTTGGTCGATTTTTGACCCCAGAAATTTTCTGGAGGCCAGGCGCAATTTACAGAACTGCAAGTTGGTGAAAATTTAGTGACCTTTTGCAGTGGGTTCAAAGCTGCTGTTGTGGGAAACGTCCACAAGGAGGTAGCATTTCTCCATTCCCCAGTCCTGGTTCTAGGGCAGCAGAGCCTTTCTGGAAGTCATTGTCCTAGGTTGTAAATTAGAATGGAATTTGCCAGGAGAAATCCCCATAAGTTTATGTCTCATTACTTCTTCTTGGTTTTTAAAATTTTTTTTAATCTGGGTAAAGTTTAGAATACTGTTTGTCCTAGGTGTACACAATCTGGTTCATTTGGACATTATGTATGTCTATTAATGTACAGATCCTCTTCCCATGTAAAATATTACACTGTTCCGTCGACCTCCCTTGTTATATGTTCGGTCTTTTTGATACATGTATATAATATGTATTTGAATATGTATAGTAACACTAATCTTCATTTCTCAATTTCCCCCCTCCTTTCCTTTTAGATGAGCATAGTTTGTGTTCTACGCCTGTGAGTGTCTTTCTCTTTAGAAATATGTTCATCTGTGTCAGTTATTAGATAATGCCATAAGTGATAATATAAGATATAGGTCTTTTGCTTTCCGACCTACTTCATGTTTTGTGATTATCTCCAGGCTCATCTATGGTGCCTCAAAGAGCAGTGCTTCAATGTTTTCCATGGCTAATATTCCATTGTGTACATGGACCACTTCTTCTTGGTGCATTCCTCTGTTGATGGACATTTTCGTTGCTTCCAAGTGTTGCCTATGGTAAATATTGCTGGAGTGCAGGATTGCCAGCCTGCGATTTTTGATTTTCATTTTCTCAGGTGATAGACCCAGCAGTGGGTATGATTGATTGATTGGTATGGTAGCTCAACGTTTACCTTTTCAAGGCACCTCAATTGTGCTTTCATTAGTGGCTCTTACCACGTCCCCCTTAGAATCGAGGGTACGCATTTCTCCACAATCACGTCAGCGTTTATCGTTTGCCGCATTTTTGTTGATGGCCATTCTGACTGGTGTGAGCTGATAGGTTTTTGTAATTTGGGTTTACATGTCTGTAAAAATTCCTACAATTCATCCTTTTTCCACGCCTTTTCCTTTTCTGTTAAAAGAAAAAAGAAAAAAGGTGTGAGTACAATATACCTCTTCAAATTTTCTTTTTGGAAGGTTGCACTCTAGAGTTTTTTGGTCGATTTTCGACCTCAGTATCTTTTGGAGGGCAGGTGTCATTTACAGACCTGCAATTGGTGAATATTTAGTGACCTTTTGCAGTGGGTTTAAAGCTGCTGCTGTGGGAAACGGCCACAAGGATGCAGCATTTCTCCATTCCCAAATCTGGGTACTAGGGCAGCAGAGCCGTTCTGGAAGTCGTTTGCCTAGGTTGTAAATTTGAATGGAATGTGCCAGGAGAACCCCCCATAAGTTTATGTCTCATTACTCCTAGTTGGTTGTTTTAATTTTTTCAATTGGGGTAATGGTTAGAATGTTGCTTGTCCAAGGTGTACATACTCTGGTTCATCTACATATTCTATATACCTATTTATGTAGAGATCCTCTTCCCGTGTAAATTATTACACAGTGTTCCGTAAACCTTCCTTGCTATATGGTCGGTCTTTTTGATATATGTATATAATATGTATTTGTATACATATGGTAACGCTAATCTTCATTTATCCATTCCCCCCCACCTTTCCTTGTAGATAAGCATAGTTTTTTTTAATAAGTCTGTGATTGACTTTCTCTGTGGAAATATGTTCATTTGTGTCAGTTACTAGAGAACGCGTATAAGTGATATCATAGGATATAGGACTTTTGCTTTCCGACTTACCTCATGTTCTGTGATTATCTCCAAGATCATCTATGGTGTCTCAAAGAGCAGTGTTTCATTGTTTTCCATGGCTAGTATTCATTGTGTACATGGGCCGCTTCTTCTTTTTCCTTTCATCTGTTGATGGACATTTTGGTTGCTTCACTGTCTTGTCTATTGTGAATAAGGCTGCAGTGCAGCTTTTGCAGCCCGGGTCTTCTTCATTCTGGTCTTCTCAGGTGAGAGGCCCATTGGTGCGCCTGCTGGATTGAATGGTACCTCAATTTTTCCTTTTCAACGCAGCTCCTTTCTGTTCTCATTATTAGCGTTTAACCCTTTTACATCTCACCAGCAGCTAGAGGGTACACAGTTCTCTAAAACCTCTTCAGCATTGATTGTTTGTAGACTTTTTGCCAACGGTCAGTCGACGGGTGTGAGTTGAAAACTTTTTGTAGATTAGATTGCATGAGTCTAATACTTCCTGAGGTTGAGCTTTTATCCATTTTCCTTTCTTTGAAAAGAGAGTGAGTAAAACTTACCTCTTCATACGAGCTTCGTGAACATTTTGCCTGTTTTGAATTTTTTTTATCCATTCCCTACTTCAGCACAATTTGAGGGCAGGTGTCCTTTACAGCCCTGAGTCCTTGTGAATGGTAAGTGACCATTAGCTGTGGGTTAAAAGCTGCTGTTGCGGGAATCGGCCACAAGGCGGCAGCATTTCTCCTTTACCAAATCTGGTTACTAGGGCAACAGAGCCTTAGTGGAAGTGGTGTTCTAGGTTGTAAATTAGAATGGAATGTGCGAGGAAAAAGCCCTTTAAGTTTATGTCTCATTACTTCTTGTTGGTATTTTTAACTTAATTTTTATTTTTTATCACAGCAAACTTGATTACAATGTTTTGTTTGTTCTAGGTGTGCAAGATGTGGTTCTTTCACACATATACATATATCTATTCTTCTTCGGATCCTTTTCCCATGTCTGTTACGACACAATGTTGAGTAGTCTTCTCTTGGTATAGCGTAGGTCTTTGGTGATTATATATTTCACATGTGTTTGTATCTCTCTGTTAACCTCAATACGGTAATGTATCCAATCCTCACACCTTTCCATTTGGTGAACCATAAGTTTTTTAAATGAATCTATGATAGTGTTTCTCTGTGGAAATACCTTTGTTTGTATCATTTTTTCGGTAACACCTATATGTGATAGGATAGGATATGTGTCTTTCGCTTTCTCACTTACTCCAAGCTGCGTGATTACTTCTAGACTCATCTATGGTGCTGCAAATGGCATTGTTTCATTTTTTCACTAGCTCATATTCCATCTGTACATGGAGCAGTTCTTCTTTGTCCACCCATCTGTCGTTGGACTTTTTGGTTACTTCCATATCTTGGCGATTGTTATACTATGCAATGCAGATTTGCGTACCTGTGTCCTTCCAATTCTGTCTTCTTAGGTTATAGGTCCAGGAATAGGTCTGCTGGGTCATATGGTAGCTCAATGTTTACCTTTTAAAGGCACCTCTATTCCGTTCTCTTTAGTGGCTCTTTCCAGGTTACGTCCCACTTAAAGCGGAGGGTATGCATTTCTTCCCAGCACCTTCAGCATTTATTCTTTGTAGTTTTTGCTGATGGTTATTCTGAGTGGTGTGAGCTGATACCTCTTTGTGCTTGAATTTGCATGTGTCTCATAATGCGTTGAAATTGAGCTGTAAGACATGTCCTTTTTATTTTTCCAGCTGTGATGAGAGCTTATTTCTTCAAAGTGTTTTCTTAAAGTATGTGTCACCATTTGAAATATTTTGGCCATGATCTCCCTCAAGACATTTTGAGGGCAGGTTTCATTTACAGCCCTGCAGTACTTGTTCATATGAAGTGACCATTAGCTCAGGCTTTAAACCTGCTTTTGCAGGTAACGGCCAGAGAGCGGCAATCTTTCTACGTTCCCCTTGCTGGTACTAGGGAAACAGACCTACCGGCCAGTGGTGTTCTTCGGTTATAAATTAGAGTGCAATGTGCCCGGATAAACCCACAAATGTTGATGTCTCCTTGCTTTTCTTTGTTTTTAAATTTAATTTATATTTATTATTAGAGTAATATCCCATTGTGTACGTGGACCACTTCTTCTTGGTGCATTCCTCGGTTGATGGACATTTTCATTGCTTCCAAGTGCTGGCTATGGTAAATATTGCTGGCATACTGGTTTGCCAGCCTGTGACTTTTTGATTCTCATTTTCTCAGGTGATAGGCCAAGCAGTGGTTGTGATTGATGGACTGGTAGCTCAATGTTTCCCTTTTCAAAGCACCTACGTTGTGTTTTCGTTAGTGGCTCTTTACATGCCCCCCCTTACAGCCGAGGGTACGCATTTCTCCACACTCCCTTCACCGTTTATTTTTTGCAGCATTTTTCCTAATGGCCATTCTGACTGCTGTGAGCTGATAGGGTTTTGTAATATGGGTATGCATGTCATGAAAATTTTTAAAATTCATCATATTCCTACGCCTTTTTCTTTTCTCTTAAAAGAAAAAAACCGTGAGTACAATATAGCTCTTGAAATTGTCTTCTTCGAAGGTTGCCCTCTTCTGAATTTTTTGGTCGATTTTTGACCCCAGAAATTTTCTGGAGGCCAGGCGCAATTTACAGAACTGCAAGTTGGTGAAAATTTAGTGACCTTTTGCAGTGGGTTCAAAGCTGCTGTTGTGGGAAACGTCCACAAGGAGGTAGCATTTCTCCATTCCCCAGTCCTGGTTCTAGGGCAGCAGAGCCTTTCTGGAAGTCATTGTCCTAGGTTGTAAATTAGAATGGAATTTGCCAGGAGAAATCCCCATAAGTTTATGTCTCATTACTTCTTCTTGGTTTTTAAAAATTTTTTTAATCTGGGTAAAGTTTAGAATACTGTTTGTCCTAGGTGTACACAATCTGGTTCATTTGGACATTATGTATGTCTATTAATGTACAGATCCTCTTCCCATGTAAAATATTACACTGTTCCGTCGACCTCCCTTGTTATATGTTCGGTCTTTTTGATACATGTATATAATATGTATTTGAATATGTATAGTAACACTAATCTTCATTTCTCAATTTCCCCCCTCCTTTCCTTTTAGATGAGCATAGTTTGTGTTCTACGCCTGTGAGTGTCTTTCTCTTTAGAAATATGTTCATCTGTGTCAGTTATTAGATAATGCCATAAGTGATAATATAAGATATAGGTCTTTTGCTTTCCGACCTACTTCATGTTTTGTGATTATCTCCAGGCTCATCTATGGTGCCTCAAAGAGCAGTGCTTCAATGTTTTCCATGGCTAATATTCCATTGTGTACATGGACCACTTCTTCTTGGTGCATTCCTCTGTTGATGGACATTTTCGTTGCTTCCAAGTGTTGCCTATGGTAAATATTGCTGGAGTGCAGGATTGCCAGCCTGCGATTTTTGATTTTCATTTTCTCAGGTGATAGACCCAGCAGTGGGTATGATTGATTGATTGGTATGGTAGCTCAACGTTTACCTTTTCAAGGCACCTCAATTGTGCTTTCATTAGTGGCTCTTACCACGTCCCCCTTAGAATCGAGGGTACGCATTTCTCCACAATCACGTCAGCGTTTATCGTTTGCCGCATTTTTGTTGATGGCCATTCTGACTGGTGTGAGCTGATAGGTTTTTGTAATTTGGGTTTACATGTCTGTAAAAATTCCTACAATTCATCCTTTTTCCACGCCTTTTCCTTTTCTGTTAAAAGAAAAAAGAAAAAAGGTGTGAGTACAATATACCTCTTCAAATTTTCTTTTTGGAAGGTTGCACTCTAGAGTTTTTTGGTCGATTTTCGACCTCAGTATCTTTTGGAGGGCAGGTGTCATTTACAGACCTGCAATTGGTGAATATTTAGTGACCTTTTGCAGTGGGTTTAAAGCTGCTGCTGTGGGAAACGGCCACAAGGATGCAGCATTTCTCCATTCCCAAATCTGGGTACTAGGGCAGCAGAGCCGTTCTGGAAGTCGTTTGCCTAGGTTGTAAATTTGAATGGAATGTGCCAGGAGAACCCCCCATAAGTTTATGTCTCATTACTCCTAGTTGGTTGTTTTAATTTTTTCAATTGGGGTAATGGTTAGAATGTTGCTTGTCCAAGGTGTACATACTCTGGTTCATCTACATATTCTATATACCTATTTATGTAGAGATCCTCTTCCCGTGTAAATTATTACACAGTGTTCCGTAAACCTTCCTTGCTATATGGTCGGTCTTTTTGATATATGTATATAATATGTATTTGTATACATATGGTAACGCTAATCTTCATTTATCCATTCCCCCCCACCTTTCCTTGTAGATAA
This sequence comes from Balaenoptera borealis, assembly GCF_965194805.1. Lineage (NCBI taxonomy): Eukaryota > Metazoa > Chordata > Mammalia > Artiodactyla > Balaenopteridae > Balaenoptera > Balaenoptera borealis. The sequence continues at coordinate 124,336 of NW_028123367.1, forward strand.
GCATAGTTTTTTTTAATAAGTCTGTGATTGACTTTCTCTGTGGAAATATGTTCATTTGTGTCAGTTACTAGAGAACGCGTATAAGTGATATCATAGGATATAGGACTTTTGCTTTCCGACTTACCTCATGTTCTGTGATTATCTCCAAGATCATCTATGGTGTCTCAAAGAGCAGTGTTTCATTGTTTTCCATGGCTAGTATTCATTGTGTACATGGGCCGCTTCTTCTTTTTCCTTTCATCTGTTGATGGACATTTTGGTTGCTTCACTGTCTTGTCTATTGTGAATAAGGCTGCAGTGCAGCTTTTGCAGCCCGGGTCTTCTTCATTCTGGTCTTCTCAGGTGAGAGGCCCATTGGTGCGCCTGCTGGATTGAATGGTACCTCAATTTTTCCTTTTCAACGCAGCTCCTTTCTGTTCTCATTATTAGCGTTTAACCCTTTTACATCTCACCAGCAGCTAGAGGGTACACAGTTCTCTAAAACCTCTTCAGCATTGATTGTTTGTAGACTTTTTGCCAACGGTCAGTCGACGGGTGTGAGTTGAAAACTTTTTGTAGATTAGATTGCATGAGTCTAATACTTCCTGAGGTTGAGCTTTTATCCATTTTCCTTTCTTTGAAAAGAGAGTGAGTAAAACTTACCTCTTCATACGAGCTTCGTGAACATTTTGCCTGTTTTGAATTTTTTTTATCCATTCCCTACTTCAGCACAATTTGAGGGCAGGTGTCCTTTACAGCCCTGAGTCCTTGTGAATGGTAAGTGACCATTAGCTGTGGGTTAAAAGCTGCTGTTGCGGGAATCGGCCACAAGGCGGCAGCATTTCTCCTTTACCAAATCTGGTTACTAGGGCAACAGAGCCTTAGTGGAAGTGGTGTTCTAGGTTGTAAATTAGAATGGAATGTGCGAGGAAAAAGCCCTTTAAGTTTATGTCTCATTACTTCTTGTTGGTATTTTTAACTTAATTTTTATTTTTTATCACAGCAAACTTGATTACAATGTTTTGTTTGTTCTAGGTGTGCAAGATGTGGTTCTTTCACACATATACATATATCTATTCTTCTTCGGATCCTTTTCCCATGTCTGTTACGACACAATGTTGAGTAGTCTTCTCTTGGTATAGCGTAGGTCTTTGGTGATTATATATTTCACATGTGTTTGTATCTCTCTGTTAACCTCAATACGGTAATGTATCCAATCCTCACACCTTTCCATTTGGTGAACCATAAGTTTTTTAAATGAATCTATGATAGTGTTTCTCTGTGGAAATACCTTTGTTTGTATCATTTTTTCGGTAACACCTATATGTGATAGGATAGGATATGTGTCTTTCGCTTTCTCACTTACTCCAAGCTGCGTGATTACTTCTAGACTCATCTATGGTGCTGCAAATGGCATTGTTTCATTTTTTCACTAGCTCATATTCCATCTGTACATGGAGCAGTTCTTCTTTGTCCACCCATCTGTCGTTGGACTTTTTGGTTACTTCCATATCTTGGCGATTGTTATACTATGCAATGCAGATTTGCGTACCTGTGTCCTTCCAATTCTGTCTTCTTAGGTTATAGGTCCAGGAATAGGTCTGCTGGGTCATATGGTAGCTCAATGTTTACCTTTTAAAGGCACCTCTATTCCGTTCTCTTTAGTGGCTCTTTCCAGGTTACGTCCCACTTAAAGCGGAGGGTATGCATTTCTTCCCAGCACCTTCAGCATTTATTCTTTGTAGTTTTTGCTGATGGTTATTCTGAGTGGTGTGAGCTGATACCTCTTTGTGGTTGAATTTGCATGTGTCTCATAATGCGTTGAAATTGAGCTGTAAGACATGTCCTTTTTATTTTTCCAGCTGTGATGAGAGCTTATTTCTTCAAAGTGTTTTCTTAAAGTATGTGTCACCATTTGAAATATTTTGGCCATGATCTCCCTCAAGACATTTTGAGGGCAGGTTTCATTTACAGCCCTGCAGTACTTGTTCATGTGAAGTGACCATTAGCTCAGGCTTTAAACCTGCTTTTGCAGGTAACGGCCAGAGAGCGGCAATCTTTCTACGTTCCCCTTGCTGGTACTAGGGAAACAGACCTACCGGCCAGTGGTGTTCTTCGGTTATAAATTAGAGTGCAATGTGCCCGGATAAACCCACAAATGTTGATGTCTCCTTGCTTTTCTTTGTTTTTAAATTTAATTTATATTTATTATTAGAGTAATATCCCATTGTGTACGTGGACCACTTCTTCTTGGTGCATTCCTCGGTTGATGGACATTTTCATTGCTTCCAAGTGCTGGCTATGGTAAATATTGCTGGCATACTGGTTTGCCAGCCTGTGACTTTTTGATTCTCATTTTCTCAGGTGATAGGCCAAGCAGTGGTTGTGATTGATGGACTGGTAGCTCAATGTTTCCCTTTTCAAAGCACCTACGTTGTGTTTTCGTTAGTGGCTCTTTACATGCCCCCCCTTACAGCCGAGGGTACGCATTTCTCCACACTCCCTTCACCGTTTATTTTTTGCAGCATTTTTCCTAATGGCCATTCTGACTGCTGTGAGCTGATAGGGTTTTGTAATATGGGTATGCATGTCATGAAAATTTTTAAAATTCATCATATTCCTACGCCTTTTTCTTTTCTCTTAAAAGAAAAAAACCGTGAGTACAATATAGCTCTTGAAATTGTCTTCTTCGAAGGTTGCCCTCTTCTGAATTTTTTGGTCGATTTTTGACCCCAGAAATTTTCTGGAGGCCAGGCGCAATTTACAGAACTGCAAGTTGGTGAAAATTTAGTGACCTTTTGCAGTGGGTTCAAAGCTGCTGTTGTGGGAAACGTCCACAAGGAGGTAGCATTTCTCCATTCCCCAGTCCTGGTTCTAGGGCAGCAGAGCCTTTCTGGAAGTCATTGTCCTAGGTTGTAAATTAGAATGGAATTTGCCAGGAGAAATCCCCATAAGTTTATGTCTCATTACTTCTTCTTGGTTTTTAAAATTTTTTTTAATCTGGGTAAAGTTTAGAATACTGTTTGTCCTAGGTGTACACAATCTGGTTCATTTGGACATTATGTATGTCTATTAATGTACAGATCCTCTTCCCATGTAAAATATTACACTGTTCCGTCGACCTCCCTTGTTATATGTTCGGTCTTTTTGATACATGTATATAATATGTATTTGAATATGTATAGTAACACTAATCTTCATTTCTCAATTTCCCCCCTCCTTTCCTTTTAGATGAGCATAGTTTGTGTTCTACGCCTGTGAGTGTCTTTCTCTTTAGAAATATGTTCATCTGTGTCAGTTATTAGATAATGCCATAAGTGATAATATAAGATATAGGTCTTTTGCTTTCCGACCTACTTCATGTTTTGTGATTATCTCCAGGCTCATCTATGGTGCCTCAAAGAGCAGTGCTTCAATGTTTTCCATGGCTAATATTCCATTGTGTACATGGACCACTTCTTCTTGGTGCATTCCTCTGTTGATGGACATTTTCGTTGCTTCCAAGTGTTGCCTATGGTAAATATTGCTGGAGTGCAGGATTGCCAGCCTGCGATTTTTGATTTTCATTTTCTCAGGTGATAGACCCAGCAGTGGGTATGATTGATTGATTGGTATGGTAGCTCAACGTTTACCTTTTCAAGGCACCTCAATTGTGCTTTCATTAGTGGCTCTTACCACGTCCCCCTTAGAATCGAGGGTACGCATTTCTCCACAATCACGTCAGCGTTTATCGTTTGCCGCATTTTTGTTGATGGCCATTCTGACTGGTGTGAGCTGATAGGTTTTTGTAATTTGGGTTTACATGTCTGTAAAAATTCCTACAATTCATCCTTTTTCCACGCCTTTTCCTTTTCTGTTAAAAGAAAAAAGAAAAAAGGTGTGAGTACAATATACCTCTTCAAATTTTCTTTTTGGAAGGTTGCACTCTAGAGTTTTTTGGTCGATTTTCGACCTCAGTATCTTTTGGAGGGCAGGTGTCATTTACAGACCTGCAATTGGTGAATATTTAGTGACCTTTTGCAGTGGGTTTAAAGCTGCTGCTGTGGGAAACGGCCACAAGGATGCAGCATTTCTCCATTCCCAAATCTGGGTACTAGGGCAGCAGAGCCGTTCTGGAAGTCGTTTGCCTAGGTTGTAAATTTGAATGGAATGTGCCAGGAGAACCCCCCATAAGTTTATGTCTCATTACTCCTAGTTGGTTGTTTTAATTTTTTCAATTGGGGTAATGGTTAGAATGTTGCTTGTCCAAGGTGTACATACTCTGGTTCATCTACATATTCTATATACCTATTTATGTAGAGATCCTCTTCCCGTGTAAATTATTACACAGTGTTCCGTAAACCTTCCTTGCTATATGGTCGGTCTTTTTGATATATGTATATAATATGTATTTGTATACATATGGTAACGCTAATCTTCATTTATCCATTCCCCCCCACCTTTCCTTGTAGATAAGCATAGTTTTTTTTAATAAGTCTGTGATTGACTTTCTCTGTGGAAATATGTTCATTTGTGTCAGTTACTAGAGAACGCGTATAAGTGATATCATAGGATATAGGACTTTTGCTTTCCGACTTACCTCATGTTCTGTGATTATCTCCAAGATCATCTATGGTGTCTCAAAGAGCAGTGTTTCATTGTTTTCCATGGCTAGTATTCATTGTGTACATGGGCCGCTTCTTCTTTTTCCTTTCATCTGTTGATGGACATTTTGGTTGCTTCACTGTCTTGTCTATTGTGAATAAGGCTGCAGTGCAGCTTTTGCAGCCCGGGTCTTCTTCATTCTGGTCTTCTCAGGTGAGAGGCCCATTGGTGCGCCTGCTGGATTGAATGGTACCTCAATTTTTCCTTTTCAACGCAGCTCCTTTCTGTTCTCATTATTAGCGTTTAACCCTTTTACATCTCACCAGCAGCTAGAGGGTACACAGTTCTCTAAAACCTCTTCAGCATTGATTGTTTGTAGACTTTTTGCCAACGGTCAGTCGACGGGTGTGAGTTGAAAACTTTTTGTAGATTAGATTGCATGAGTCTAATACTTCCTGAGGTTGAGCTTTTATCCATTTTCCTTTCTTTGAAAAGAGAGTGAGTAAAACTTACCTCTTCATACGAGCTTCGTGAACATTTTGCCTGTTTTGAATTTTTTTTATCCATTCCCTACTTCAGCACAATTTGAGGGCAGGTGTCCTTTACAGCCCTGAGTCCTTGTGAATGGTAAGTGACCATTAGCTGTGGGTTAAAAGCTGCTGTTGCGGGAATCGGCCACAAGGCGGCAGCATTTCTCCTTTACCAAATCTGGTTACTAGGGCAACAGAGCCTTAGTGGAAGTGGTGTTCTAGGTTGTAAATTAGAATGGAATGTGCGAGGAAAAAGCCCTTTAAGTTTATGTCTCATTACTTCTTGTTGGTATTTTTAACTTAATTTTTATTTTTTATCACAGCAAACTTGATTACAATGTTTTGTTTGTTCTAGGTGTGCAAGATGTGGTTCTTTCACACATATACATATATCTATTCTTCTTCGGATCCTTTTCCCATGTCTGTTACGACACAATGTTGAGTAGTCTTCTCTTGGTATAGCGTAGGTCTTTGGTGATTATATATTTCACATGTGTTTGTATCTCTCTGTTAACCTCAATACGGTAATGTATCCAATCCTCACACCTTTCCATTTGGTGAACCATAAGTTTTTTAAATGAATCTATGATAGTGTTTCTCTGTGGAAATACCTTTGTTTGTATCATTTTTTCGGTAACACCTATATGTGATAGGATAGGATATGTGTCTTTCGCTTTCTCACTTACTCCAAGCTGCGTGATTACTTCTAGACTCATCTATGGTGCTGCAAATGGCATTGTTTCATTTTTTCACTAGCTCATATTCCATCTGTACATGGAGCAGTTCTTCTTTGTCCACCCATCTGTCGTTGGACTTTTTGGTTACTTCCATATCTTGGCGATTGTTATACTATGCAATGCAGATTTGCGTACCTGTGTCCTTCCAATTCTGTCTTCTTAGGTTATAGGTCCAGGAATAGGTCTGCTGGGTCATATGGTAGCTCAATGTTTACCTTTTAAAGGCACCTCTATTCCGTTCTCTTTAGTGGCTCTTTCCAGGTTACGTCCCACTTAAAGCGGAGGGTATGCATTTCTTCCCAGCACCTTCAGCATTTATTCTTTGTAGTTTTTGCTGATGGTTATTCTGAGTGGTGTGAGCTGATACCTCTTTGTGGTTGAATTTGCATGTGTCTCATAATGCGTTGAAATTGAGCTGTAAGACATGTCCTTTTTATTTTTCCAGCTGTGATGAGAGCTTATTTCTTCAAAGTGTTTTCTTAAAGTATGTGTCACCATTTGAAATATTTTGGCCATGATCTCCCTCAAGACATTTTGAGGGCAGGTTTCATTTACAGCCCTGCAGTACTTGTTCATGTGAAGTGACCATTAGCTCAGGCTTTAAACCTGCTTTTGCAGGTAACGGCCAGAGAGCGGCAATCTTTCTACGTTCCCCTTGCTGGTACTAGGGAAACAGACCTACCGGCCAGTGGTGTTCTTCGGTTATAAATTAGAGTGCAATGTGCCCGGATAAACCCACAAATGTTGATGTCTCCTTGCTTTTCTTTGTTTTTAAATTTAATTTATATTTATTATTAGAGTAATATCCCATTGTGTACGTGGACCACTTCTTCTTGGTGCATTCCTCGGTTGATGGACATTTTCATTGCTTCCAAGTGCTGGCTATGGTAAATATTGCTGGCATACTGGTTTGCCAGCCTGTGACTTTTTGATTCTCATTTTCTCAGGTGATAGGCCAAGCAGTGGTTGTGATTGATGGACTGGTAGCTCAATGTTTCCCTTTTCAAAGCACCTACGTTGTGTTTTCGTTAGTGGCTCTTTACATGCCCCCCCTTACAGCCGAGGGTACGCATTTCTCCACACTCCCTTCACCGTTTATTTTTTGCAGCATTTTTCCTAATGGCCATTCTGACTGCTGTGAGCTGATAGGGTTTTGTAATATGGGTATGCATGTCATGAAAATTTTTAAAATTCATCATATTCCTACGCCTTTTTCTTTTCTCTTAAAAGAAAAAAACCGTGAGTACAATATAGCTCTTGAAATTGTCTTCTTCGAAGGTTGCCCTCTTCTGAATTTTTTGGTCGATTTTTGACCCCAGAAATTTTCTGGAGGCCAGGCGCAATTTACAGAACTGCAAGTTGGTGAAAATTTAGTGACCTTTTGCAGTGGGTTCAAAGCTGCTGTTGTGGGAAACGTCCACAAGGAGGTAGCATTTCTCCATTCCCCAGTCCTGGTTCTAGGGCAGCAGAGCCTTTCTGGAAGTCATTGTCCTAGGTTGTAAATTAGAATGGAATTTGCCAGGAGAAATCCCCATAAGTTTATGTCTCATTACTTCTTCTTGGTTTTTAAAATTTTTTTTAATCTGGGTAAAGTTTAGAATACTGTTTGTCCTAGGTGTACACAATCTGGTTCATTTGGACATTATGTATGTCTATTAATGTACAGATCCTCTTCCCATGTAAAATATTACACTGTTCCGTCGACCTCCCTTGTTATATGTTCGGTCTTTTTGATACATGTATATAATATGTATTTGAATATGTATAGTAACACTAATCTTCATTTCTCAATTTCCCCCCTCCTTTCCTTTTAGATGAGCATAGTTTGTGTTCTACGCCTGTGAGTGTCTTTCTCTTTAGAAATATGTTCATCTGTGTCAGTTATTAGATAATGCCATAAGTGATAATATAAGATATAGGTCTTTTGCTTTCCGACCTACTTCATGTTTTGTGATTATCTCCAGGCTCATCTATGGTGCCTCAAAGAGCAGTGCTTCAATGTTTTCCATGGCTAATATTCCATTGTGTACATGGACCACTTCTTCTTGGTGCATTCCTCTGTTGATGGACATTTTCGTTGCTTCCAAGTGTTGCCTATGGTAAATATTGCTGGAGTGCAGGATTGCCAGCCTGCGATTTTTGATTTTCATTTTCTCAGGTGATAGACCCAGCAGTGGGTATGATTGATTGATTGGTATGGTAGCTCAACGTTTACCTTTTCAAGGCACCTCAATTGTGCTTTCATTAGTGGCTCTTACCACGTCCCCCTTAGAATCGAGGGTACGCATTTCTCCACAATCACGTCAGCGTTTATCGTTTGCCGCATTTTTGTTGATGGCCATTCTGACTGGTGTGAGCTGATAGGTTTTTGTAATTTGGGTTTACATGTCTGTAAAAATTCCTACAATTCATCCTTTTTCCACGCCTTTTCCTTTTCTGTTAAAAGAAAAAAGAAAAAAGGTGTGAGTACAATATACCTCTTCAAATTTTCTTTTTGGAAGGTTGCACTCTAGAGTTTTTTGGTCGATTTTCGACCTCAGTATCTTTTGGAGGGCAGGTGTCATTTACAGACCTGCAATTGGTGAATATTTAGTGACCTTTTGCAGTGGGTTTAAAGCTGCTGCTGTGGGAAACGGCCACAAGGATGCAGCATTTCTCCATTCCCAAATCTGGGTACTAGGGCAGCAGAGCCGTTCTGGAAGTCGTTTGCCTAGGTTGTAAATTTGAATGGAATGTGCCAGGAGAACCCCCCATAAGTTTATGTCTCATTACTCCTAGTTGGTTGTTTTAATTTTTTCAATTGGGGTAATGGTTAGAATGTTGCTTGTCCAAGGTGTACATACTCTGGTTCATCTACATATTCTATATACCTATTTATGTAGAGATCCTCTTCCCGTGTAAATTATTACACAGTGTTCCGTAAACCTTCCTTGCTATATGGTCGGTCTTTTTGATATATGTATATAATATGTATTTGTATACATATGGTAACGCTAATCTTCATTTATCCATTCCCCCCCACCTTTCCTTGTAGATAAGCATAGTTTTTTTTAATAAGTCTGTGATTGACTTTCTCTGTGGAAATATGTTCATTTGTGTCAGTTACTAGAGAACGCGTATAAGTGATATCATAGGATATAGGACTTTTGCTTTCCGACTTACCTCATGTTCTGTGATTATCTCCAAGATCATCTATGGTGTCTCAAAGAGCAGTGTTTCATTGTTTTCCATGGCTAGTATTCATTGTGTACATGGGCCGCTTCTTCTTTTTCCTTTCATCTGTTGATGGACATTTTGGTTGCTTCACTGTCTTGTCTATTGTGAATAAGGCTGCAGTGCAGCTTTTGCAGCCCGGGTCTTCTTCATTCTGGTCTTCTCAGGTGAGAGGCCCATTGGTGCGCCTGCTGGATTGAATGGTACCTCAATTTTTCCTTTTCAACGCAGCTCCTTTCTGTTCTCATTATTAGCGTTTAACCCTTTTACATCTCACCAGCAGCTAGAGGGTACACAGTTCTCTAAAACCTCTTCAGCATTGATTGTTTGTAGACTTTTTGCCAACGGTCAGTCGACGGGTGTGAGTTGAAAACTTTTTGTAGATTAGATTGCATGAGTCTAATACTTCCTGAGGTTGAGCTTTTATCCATTTTCCTTTCTTTGAAAAGAGAGTGAGTAAAACTTACCTCTTCATACGAGCTTCGTGAACATTTTGCCTGTTTTGAATTTTTTTTATCCATTCCCTACTTCAGCACAATTTGAGGGCAGGTGTCCTTTACAGCCCTGAGTCCTTGTGAATGGTAAGTGACCATTAGCTGTGGGTTAAAAGCTGCTGTTGCGGGAATCGGCCACAAGGCGGCAGCATTTCTCCTTTACCAAATCTGGTTACTAGGGCAACAGAGCCTTAGTGGAAGTGGTGTTCTAGGTTGTAAATTAGAATGGAATGTGCGAGGAAAAAGCCCTTTAAGTTTATGTCTCATTACTTCTTGTTGGTATTTTTAACTTAATTTTTATTTTTTATCACAGCAAACTTGATTACAATGTTTTGTTTGTTCTAGGTGTGCAAGATGTGGTTCTTTCACACATATACATATATCTATTCTTCTTCGGATCCTTTTCCCATGTCTGTTACGACACAATGTTGAGTAGTCTTCTCTTGGTATAGCGTAGGTCTTTGGTGATTATATATTTCACATGTGTTTGTATCTCTCTGTTAACCTCAATACGGTAATGTATCCAATCCTCACACCTTTCCATTTGGTGAACCATAAGTTTTTTAAATGAATCTATGATAGTGTTTCTCTGTGGAAATACCTTTGTTTGTATCATTTTTTCGGTAACACCTATATGTGATAGGATAGGATATGTGTCTTTCGCTTTCTCACTTACTCCAAGCTGCGTGATTACTTCTAGACTCATCTATGGTGCTGCAAATGGCATTGTTTCATTTTTTCACTAGCTCATATTCCATCTGTACATGGAGCAGTTCTTCTTTGTCCACCCATCTGTCGTTGGACTTTTTGGTTACTTCCATATCTTGGCGATTGTTATACTATGCAATGCAGATTTGCGTACCTGTGTCCTTCCAATTCTGTCTTCTTAGGTTATAGGTCCAGGAATAGGTCTGCTGGGTCATATGGTAGCTCAATGTTTACCTTTTAAAGGCACCTCTATTCCGTTCTCTTTAGTGGCTCTTTCCAGGTTACGTCCCACTTAAAGCGGAGGGTATGCATTTCTTCCCAGCACCTTCAGCATTTATTCTTTGTAGTTTTTGCTGATGGTTATTCTGAGTGGTGTGAGCTGATACCTCTTTGTGGTTGAATTTGCATGTGTCTCATAATGCGTTGAAATTGAGCTGTAAGACATGTCCTTTTTATTTTTCCAGCTGTGATGAGAGCTTATTTCTTCAAAGTGTTTTCTTAAAGTATGTGTCACCATTTGAAATATTTTGGCCATGATCTCCCTCAAGACATTTTGAGGGCAGGTTTCATTTACAGCCCTGCAGTACTTGTTCATGTGAAGTGACCATTAGCTCAGGCTTTAAACCTGCTTTTGCAGGTAACGGCCAGAGAGCGGCAATCTTTCTACGTTCCCCTTGCTGGTACTAGGGAAACAGACCTACCGGCCAGTGGTGTTCTTCGGTTATAAATTAGAGTGCAATGTGCCCGGATAAACCCACAAATGTTGATGTCTCCTTGCTTTTCTTTGTTTTTAAATTTAATTTATATTTATTATTAGAGTAATATCCCATTGTGTACGTGGACCACTTCTTCTTGGTGCATTCCTCGGTTGATGGACATTTTCATTGCTTCCAAGTGCTGGCTATGGTAAATATTGCTGGCATACTGGTTTGCCAGCCTGTGACTTTTTGATTCTCATTTTCTCAGGTGATAGGCCAAGCAGTGGTTGTGATTGATGGACTGGTAGCTCAATGTTTCCCTTTTCAAAGCACCTACGTTGTGTTTTCGTTAGTGGCTCTTTACATGCCCCCCCTTACAGCCGAGGGTACGCATTTCTCCACACTCCCTTCACCGTTTATTTTTTGCAGCATTTTTCCTAATGGCCATTCTGACTGCTGTGAGCTGATAGGGTTTTGTAATATGGGTATGCATGTCATGAAAATTTTTAAAATTCATCATATTCCTACGCCTTTTTCTTTTCTCTTAAAAGAAAAAAACCGTGAGTACAATATAGCTCTTGAAATTGTCTTCTTCGAAGGTTGCCCTCTTCTGAATTTTTTGGTCGATTTTTGACCCCAGAAATTTTCTGGAGGCCAGGCGCAATTTACAGAACTGCAAGTTGGTGAAAATTTAGTGACCTTTTGCAGTGGGTTCAAAGCTGCTGTTGTGGGAAACGTCCACAAGGAGGTAGCATTTCTCCATTCCCCAGTCCTGGTTCTAGGGCAGCAGAGCCTTTCTGGAAGTCATTGTCCTAGGTTGTAAATTAGAATGGAATTTGCCAGGAGAAATCCCCATAAGTTTATGTCTCATTACTTCTTCTTGGTTTTTAAAATTTTCTTAATCTGGGTAAAGTTTAGAATACTGTTTGTCCTAGGTGTACACAATCTGGTTCATTTGGACATTATGTATGTCTATTAATGTACAGATCCTCTTCCCATGTAAAATATTACACTGTTCCGTCGACCTCCCTTGTTATATGTTCGGTCTTTTTGATACATGTATATAATATGTATTTGAATATGTATAGTAACACTAATCTTCATTTCTCAATTTCCCCCCTCCTTTCCTTTTAGATGAGCATAGTTTGTGTTCTACGCCTGTGAGTGTCTTTCTCTTTAGAAATATGTTCATCTGTGTCAGTTATTAGATAATGCCATAAGTGATAATATAAGATATAGGTCTTTTGCTTTCCGACCTACTTCATGTTTTGTGATTATCTCCAGGCTCATCTATGGTGCCTCAAAGAGCAGTGCTTCAATGTTTTCCATGGCTAATATTCCATTGTGTACATGGACCACTTCTTCTTGGTGCATTCCTCTGTTGATGGACATTTTCGTTGCTTCCAAGTGTTGCCTATGGTAAATATTGCTGGAGTGCAGGATTGCCAGCCTGCGATTTTTGATTTTCATTTTCTCAGGTGATAGACCCAGCAGTGGGTATGATTGATTGATTGGTATGGTAGCTCAACGTTTACCTTTTCAAGGCACCTCAATTGTGCTTTCATTAGTGGCTCTTACCACGTCCCCCTTAGAATCGAGGGTACGCATTTCTCCACAATCACGTCAGCGTTTATCGTTTGCCGCATTTTTGTTGATGGCCATTCTGACTGGTGTGAGCTGATAGGTTTTTGTAATTTGGGTTTACATGTCTGTAAAAATTCCTACAATTCATCCTTTTTCCACGCCTTTTCCTTTTCTGTTAAAAGAAAAAAGAAAAAAGGTGTGAGTACAATATACCTCTTCAAATTTTCTTTTTGGAAGGTTGCACTCTAGAGTTTTTTGGTCGATTTTCGACCTCAGTATCTTTTGGAGGGCAGGTGTCATTTACAGACCTGCAATTGGTGAATATTTAGTGACCTTTTGCAGTGGGTTTAAAGCTGCTGTTGTGGGAAACGGCCACAAGGATGCAGCATTTCTCCATTCCCAAATCTGGGTACTAGGGCAGCAGAGCCGTTCTGGAAGTCGTTTGCCTAGGTTGTAAATTTGAATGGAATGTGCCAGGAGAACCCCCCATAAGTTTATGTCTCATTACTCCTAGTTGGTTGTTTTAATTTTTTCAATTGGGGTAATGGTTAGAATGTTGCTTGTCCAAGGTGTACATACTCTGGTTCATCTACATATTCTATATACCTATTTATGTAGAGATCCTCTTCCCGTGTAAATTATTACACAGTGTTCCGTAAACCTTCCTTGCTATATGGTCGGTCTTTTTGATATATGTATATAATATGTATTTGTATACATATGGTAACGCTAATCTTCATTTATCCATTCCCCCCCACCTTTCCTTGTAGATAAGCATAGTTTTTTTTAATAAGTCTGTGATTGACTTTCTCTGTGGAAATATGTTCATTTGTGTCAGTTACTAGAGAACGCGTATAAGTGATATCATAGGATATAGGACTTTTGCTTTCCGACTTACCTCATGTTCTGTGATTATCTCCAAGATCATCTATGGTGTCTCAAAGAGCAGTGTTTCATTGTTTTCCATGGCTAGTATTCATTGTGTACATGGGCCGCTTCTTCTTTTTCCTTTCATCTGTTGATGGACATTTTGGTTGCTTCACTGTCTTGTCTATTGTGAATAAGGCTGCAGTGCAGCTTTTGCAGCCCGGGTCTTCTTCATTCTGGTCTTCTCAGGTGAGAGGCCCATTGGTGCGCCTGCTGGATTGAATGGTACCTCAATTTTTCCTTTTCAACGCAGCTCCTTTCTGTTCTCATTATTAGCGTTTAACCCTTTTACATCTCACCAGCAGCTAGAGGGTACACAGTTCTCTAAAACCTCTTCAGCATTGATTGTTTGTAGACTTTTTGCCAACGGTCAGTCGACGGGTGTGAGTTGAAAACTTTTTGTAGATTAGATTGCATGAGTCTAATACTTCCTGAGGTTGAGCTTTTATCCATTTTCCTTTCTTTGAAAAGAGAGTGAGTAAAACTTACCTCTTCATACGAGCTTCGTGAACATTTTGCCTGTTTTGAATTTTTTTTATCCATTCCCTACTTCAGCACAATTTGAGGGCAGGTGTCCTTTACAGCCCTGAGTCCTTGTGAATGGTAAGTGACCATTAGCTGTGGGTTAAAAGCTGCTGTTGCGGGAATCGGCCACAAGGCGGCAGCATTTCTCCTTTACCAAATCTGGTTACTAGGGCAACAGAGCCTTAGTGGAAGTGGTGTTCTAGGTTGTAAATTAGAATGGAATGTGCGAGGAAAAAGCCCTTTAAGTTTATGTCTCATTACTTCTTGTTGGTATTTTTAACTTAATTTTTATTTTTTATCACAGCAAACTTGATTACAATGTTTTGTTTGTTCTAGGTGTGCAAGATGTGGTTCTTTCACACATATACATATATCTATTCTTCTTCGGATCCTTTTCCCATGTCTGTTACGACACAATGTTGAGTAGTCTTCTCTTGGTATAGCGTAGGTCTTTGGTGATTATATATTTCACATGTGTTTGTATCTCTCTGTTAACCTCAATACGGTAATGTATCCAATCCTCACACCTTTCCATTTGGTGAACCATAAGTTTTTTAAATGAATCTATGATAGTGTTTCTCTGTGGAAATACCTTTGTTTGTATCATTTTTTCGGTAACACCTATATGTGATAGGATAGGATATGTGTCTTTCGCTTTCTCACTTACTCCAAGCTGCGTGATTACTTCTAGACTCATCTATGGTGCTGCAAATGGCATTGTTTCATTTTTTCACTAGCTCATATTCCATCTGTACATGGAGCAGTTCTTCTTTGTCCACCCATCTGTCGTTGGACTTTTTGGTTACTTCCATATCTTGGCGATTGTTATACTATGCAATGCAGATTTGCGTACCTGTGTCCTTCCAATTCTGTCTTCTTAGGTTATAGGTCCAGGAATAGGTCTGCTGGGTCATATGGTAGCTCAATGTTTACCTTTTAAAGGCACCTCTATTCCGTTCTCTTTAGTGGCTCTTTCCAGGTTACGTCCCACTTAAAGCGGAGGGTATGCATTTCTTCCCAGCACCTTCAGCATTTATTCTTTGTAGTTTTTGCTGATGGTTATTCTGAGTGGTGTGAGCTGATACCTCTTTGTGGTTGAATTTGCATGTGTCTCATAATGCGTTGAAATTGAGCTGTAAGACATGTCCTTTTTATTTTTCCAGCTGTGATGAGAGCTTATTTCTTCAAAGTGTTTTCTTAAAGTATGTGTCACCATTTGAAATATTTTGGCCATGATCTCCCTCAAGACATTTTGAGGGCAGGTTTCATTTACAGCCCTGCAGTACTTGTTCATGTGAAGTGACCATTAGCTCAGGCTTTAAACCTGCTTCTGCAGGTAACGGCCAGAGAGCGGCAATCTTTCTACGTTCCCCTTGCTGGTACTAGGGAAACAGACCTACCGGCCAGTGGTGTTCTTCGGTTATAAATTAGAGTGCAATGTGCCCGGATAAACCCACAAATGTTGATGTCTCCTTGCTTTTCTTTGTTTTTAAATTTAATTTATATTTATTATTAGAGTAATATCCCATTGTGTACGTGGACCACTTCTTCTTGGTGCATTCCTCGGTTGATGGACATTTTCATTGCTTCCAAGTGCTGGCTATGGTAAATATTGCTGGCATACTGGTTTGCCAGCCTGTGACTTTTTGATTCTCATTTTCTCAGGTGATAGGCCAAGCAGTGGTTGTGATTGATGGACTGGTAGCTCAATGTTTCCCTTTTCAAAGCACCTACGTTGTGTTTTCGTTAGTGGCTCTTTACATGCCCCCCCTTACAGCCGAGGGTACGCATTTCTCCACACTCCCTTCACCGTTTATTTTTTGCAGCATTTTTCCTAATGGCCATTCTGACTGCTGTGTGCTGATAGGGTTTTGTAATATGGGTATGCATGTCATGAAAATTTTTAAAATTCATCATATTCCTACGCCTTTTTCTTTTCTCTTAAAAGAAAAAAACCGTGAGTACAATATAGCTCTTGAAATTGTCTTCTTCGAAGGTTGCCCTCTTCTGAATTTTTTGGTCGATTTTTGACCCCAGAAATTTTCTGGAGGCCAGGCGCAATTTACAGAACTGCAAGTTGGTGAAAATTTAGTGACCTTTTGCAGTGGGTTCAAAGCTGCTGTTGTGGGAAACGTCCACAAGGAGGTAGCATTTCTCCATTCCCCAGTCCTGGTTCTAGGGCAGCAGAGCCTTTCTGGAAGTCATTGTCCTAGGTTGTAAATTAGAATGGAATTTGCCAGGAGAAATCCCCATAAGTTTATGTCTCATTACTTCTTCTTGGTTTTTAAAATTTTTTTAATCTGGGTAAAGTTTAGAATACTGTTTGTCCTAGGTGTACACAATCTGGTTCATTTGGACATTATGTATGTCTATTAATGTACAGATCCTCTTCCCATGTAAAATATTACACTGTTCCGTCGACCTCCCTTGTTATATGTTCGGTCTTTTTGATACATGTATATAATATGTATTTGAATATGTATAGTAACACTAATCTTCATTTCTCAATTTCCCCCCTCCTTTCCTTTTAGATGAGCATAGTTTGTGTTCTACGCCTGTGAGTGTCTTTCTCTTTAGAAATATGTTCATCTGTGTCAGTTATTAGATAATGCCATAAGTGATAATATAAGATATAGGTCTTTTGCTTTCCGACCTACTTCATGTTTTGTGATTATCTCCAGGCTCATCTATGGTGCCTCAAAGAGCAGTGCTTCAATGTTTTCCATGGCTAATATTCCATTGTGTACATGGACCACTTCTTCTTGGTGCATTCCTCTGTTGATGGACATTTTCGTTGCTTCCAAGTGTTGCCTATGGTAAATATTGCTGGAGTGCAGGATTGCCAGCCTGCGATTTTTGATTTTCATTTTCTCAGGTGATAGACCCAGCAGTGGGTATGATTGATTGATTGGTATGGTAGCTCAACGTTTACCTTTTCAAGGCACCTCAATT
The DNA here is from genome assembly GCF_965194805.1 of Balaenoptera borealis. NCBI lineage: Eukaryota > Metazoa > Chordata > Mammalia > Artiodactyla > Balaenopteridae > Balaenoptera > Balaenoptera borealis. Next base: position 141,267 of record NW_028123367.1, read on the forward strand.
GTGCTTTCATTAGTGGCTCTTACCACGTCCCCCTTAGAATCGAGGGTACGCATTTCTCCACAATCACGTCAGCGTTTATCGTTTGCCGCATTTTTGTTGATGGCCATTCTGACTGGTGTGAGCTGATAGGTTTTTGTAATTTGGGTTTACATGTCTGTAAAAATTCCTACAATTCATCCTTTTTCCACGCCTTTTCCTTTTCTGTTAAAAGAAAAAAGAAAAAAGGTGTGAGTACAATATACCTCTTCAAATTTTCTTTTTGGAAGGTTGCACTCTAGAGTTTTTTGGTCGATTTTCGACCTCAGTATCTTTTGGAGGGCAGGTGTCATTTACAGACCTGCAATTGGTGAATATTTAGTGACCTTTTGCAGTGGGTTTAAAGCTGCTGTTGTGGGAAACGGCCACAAGGATGCAGCATTTCTCCATTCCCAAATCTGGGTACTAGGGCAGCAGAGCCGTTCTGGAAGTCGTTTGCCTAGGTTGTAAATTTGAATGGAATGTGCCAGGAGAACCCCCCATAAGTTTATGTCTCATTACTCCTAGTTGGTTGTTTTAATTTTTTCAATTGGGGTAATGGTTAGAATGTTGCTTGTCCAAGGTGTACATACTCTGGTTCATCTACATATTCTATATACCTATTTATGTAGAGATCCTCTTCCCGTGTAAATTATTACACAGTGTTCCGTAAACCTTCCTTGCTATATGGTCGGTCTTTTTGATATATGTATATAATATGTATTTGTATACATATGGTAACGCTAATCTTCATTTATCCATTCCCCCCCACCTTTCCTTGTAGATAAGCATAGTTTTTTTTAATAAGTCTGTGACTGACTTTCTCTGTGGAAATATGTTCATTTGTGTCAGTTACTAGAGAACGCGTATAAGTGATATCATAGGATATAGGACTTTTGCTTTCCGACTTACCTCATGTTCTGTGATTATCTCCAAGATCATCTATGGTGTCTCAAAGAGCAGTGTTTCATTGTTTTCCATGGCTAGTATTCATTGTGTACATGGGCCGCTTCTTCTTTTTCCTTTCATCTGTTGATGGACATTTTGGTTGCTTCACTGTCTTGTCTATTGTGAATAAGGCTGCAGTGCAGCTTTTGCAGCCCGGGTCTTCTTCATTCTGGTCTTCTCAGGTGAGAGGCCCATTGGTGCGCCTGCTGGATTGAATGGTACCTCAATTTTTCCTTTTCAACGCAGCTCCTTTCTGTTCTCATTATTAGCGTTTAACCCTTTTACATCTCACCAGCAGCTAGAGGGTACACAGTTCTCTAAAACCTCTTCAGCATTGATTGTTTGTAGACTTTTTGCCAACGGTCAGTCGACGGGTGTGAGTTGAAAACTTTTTGTAGATTAGATTGCATGAGTCTAATACTTCCTGAGGTTGAGCTTTTATCCATTTTCCTTTCTTTAAAAAGAGAGTGAGTAAAACTTACCTCTTCATACGAGCTTCGTGAACATTTTGCCTGTTTTGAATTTTTTTATCCATTCCCTACTTCAGCACAATTTGAGGGCAGGTGTCCTTTACAGCCCTGAGTCCTTGTGAATGGTAAGTGACCATTAGCTGTGGGTTAAAAGCTGCTGTTGCGGGAATCGGCCACAAGGCGGCAGCATTTCTCCTTTACCAAATCTGGTTACTAGGGCAACAGAGCCTTAGTGGAAGTGGTGTTCTAGGTTGTAAATTAGAATGGAATGTGCGAGGAAAAAGCCCTTTAAGTTTATGTCTCATTACTTCTTGTTGGTATTTTTAACTTAATTTTTATTTTTTATCACAGCAAACTTGATTACAATGTTTTGTTTGTTCTAGGTGTGCAAGATGTGGTTCTTTCACACATATACATATATCTATTCTTCTTCGGATCCTTTTCCCATGTCTGTTACGACACAATGTTGAGTAGTCTTCTCTTGGTATAGCGTAGGTCTTTGGTGATTATATATTTCACATGTGTTTGTATCTCTCTGTTAACCTCAATACGGTAATGTATCCAATCCTCACACCTTTCCATTTGGTGAACCATAAGTTTTTTAAATGAATCTATGATAGTGTTTCTCTGTGGAAATACCTTTGTTTGTATCATTTTTTCGGTAACACCTATATGTGATAGGATAGGATATGTGTCTTTCGCTTTCTCACTTACTCCAAGCTGCGTGATTACTTCTAGACTCATCTATGGTGCTGCAAATGGCATTGTTTCATTTTTTCACTAGCTCATATTCCATCTGTACATGGAGCAGTTCTTCTTTGTCCACCCATCTGTCGTTGGACTTTTTGGTTACTTCCATATCTTGGCGATTGTTATACTATGCAATGCAGATTTGCGTACCTGTGTCCTTCCAATTCTGTCTTCTTAGGTTATAGGTCCAGGAATAGGTCTGCTGGGTCATATGGTAGCTCAATGTTTACCTTTTAAAGGCACCTCTATTCCGTTCTCTTTAGTGGCTCTTTCCAGGTTACGTCCCACTTAAAGCGGAGGGTATGCATTTCTTCCCAGCACCTTCAGCATTTATTCTTTGTAGTTTTTGCTGATGGTTATTCTGAGTGGTGTGAGCTGATACCTCTTTGTGGTTGAATTTGCATGTGTCTCATAATGCGTTGAAATTGAGCTGTAAGACATGTCCTTTTTATTTTTCCAGCTGTGATGAGAGCTTATTTCTTCAAAGTGTTTTCTTAAAGTATGTGTCACCATTTGAAATATTTTGGCCATGATCTCCCTCAAGACATTTTGAGGGCAGGTTTCATTTACAGCCCTGCAGTACTTGTTCATATGAAGTGACCATTAGCTCAGGCTTTAAACCTGCTTTTGCAGGTAACGGCCAGAGAGCGGCAATCTTTCTACGTTCCCCTTGCTGGTACTAGGGAAACAGACCTACCGGCCAGTGGTGTTCTTCGGTTATAAATTAGAGTGCAATGTGCCCGGATAAACCCACAAATGTTGATGTCTCCTTGCTTTTCTTTGTTTTTAAATTTAATTTATATTTATTATTAGAGTAATATCCCATTGTGTACGTGGACCACTTCTTCTTGGTGCATTCCTCGGTTGATGGACATTTTCATTGCTTCCAAGTGCTGGCTATGGTAAATATTGCTGGCATACTGGTTTGCCAGCCTGTGACTTTTTGATTCTCATTTTCTCAGGTGATAGGCCAAGCAGTGGTTGTGATTGATGGACTGGTAGCTCAATGTTTCCCTTTTCAAAGCACCTACGTTGTGTTTTCGTTAGTGGCTCTTTACATGCCCCCCCTTACAGCCGAGGGTACGCATTTCTCCACACTCCCTTCACCGTTTATTTTTTGCAGCATTTTTCCTAATGGCCATTCTGACTGCTGTGTGCTGATAGGGTTTTGTAATATGGGTATGCATGTCATGAAAATTTTTAAAATTCATCATATTCCTACGCCTTTTTCTTTTCTCTTAAAAGAAAAAAACCGTGAGTACAATATAGCTCTTGAAATTGTCTTCTTCGAAGGTTGCCCTCTTCTGAATTTTTTGGTCGATTTTTGACCCCAGAAATTTTCTGGAGGCCAGGCGCAATTTACAGAACTGCAAGTTGGTGAAAATTTAGTGACCTTTTGCAGTGGGTTCAAAGCTGCTGTTGTGGGAAACGTCCACAAGGAGGTAGCATTTCTCCATTCCCCAGTCCTGGTTCTAGGGCAGCAGAGCCTTTCTGGAAGTCATTGTCCTAGGTTGTAAATTAGAATGGAATTTGCCAGGAGAAATCCCCATAAGTTTATGTCTCATTACTTCTTCTTGGTTTTTAAAATTTTTTTAATCTGGGTAAAGTTTAGAATACTGTTTGTCCTAGGTGTACACAATCTGGTTCATTTGGACATTATGTATGTCTATTAATGTACAGATCCTCTTCCCATGTAAAATATTACACTGTTCCGTCGACCTCCCTTGTTATATGTTCGGTCTTTTTGATACATGTATATAATATGTATTTGAATATGTATAGTAACACTAATCTTCATTTCTCAATTTCCCCCCTCCTTTCCTTTTAGATGAGCATAGTTTGTGTTCTACGCCTGTGAGTGTCTTTCTCTTTAGAAATATGTTCATCTGTGTCAGTTATTAGATAATGCCATAAGTGATAATATAAGATATAGGTCTTTTGCTTTCCGACCTACTTCATGTTTTGTGATTATCTCCAGGCTCATCTATGGTGCCTCAAAGAGCAGTGCTTCAATGTTTTCCATGGCTAATATTCCATTGTGTACATGGACCACTTCTTCTTGGTGCATTCCTCTGTTGATGGACATTTTCGTTGCTTCCAAGTGTTGCCTATGGTAAATATTGCTGGAGTGCAGGATTGCCAGCCTGCGATTTTTGATTTTCATTTTCTCAGGTGATAGACCCAGCAGTGGGTATGATTGATTGATTGGTATGGTAGCTCAACGTTTACCTTTTCAAGGCACCTCAATTGTGCTTTCATTAGTGGCTCTTACCACGTCCCCCTTAGAATCGAGGGTACGCATTTCTCCACAATCACGTCAGCGTTTATCGTTTGCCGCATTTTTGTTGATGGCCATTCTGACTGGTGTGAGCTGATAGGTTTTTGTAATTTGGGTTTACATGTCTGTAAAAATTCCTACAATTCATCCTTTTTCCACGCCTTTTCCTTTTCTGTTAAAAGAAAAAAGAAAAAAGGTGTGAGTACAATATACCTCTTCAAATTTTCTTTTTGGAAGGTTGCACTCTAGAGTTTTTTGGTCGATTTTCGACCTCAGTATCTTTTGGAGGGCAGGTGTCATTTACAGACCTGCAATTGGTGAATATTTAGTGACCTTTTGCAGTGGGTTTAAAGCTGCTGTTGTGGGAAACGGCCACAAGGATGCAGCATTTCTCCATTCCCAAATCTGGGTACTAGGGCAGCAGAGCCGTTCTGGAAGTCGTTTGCCTAGGTTGTAAATTTGAATGGAATGTGCCAGGAGAACCCCCCATAAGTTTATGTCTCATTACTCCTAGTTGGTTGTTTTAATTTTTTCAATTGGGGTAATGGTTAGAATGTTGCTTGTCCAAGGTGTACATACTCTGGTTCATCTACATATTCTATATACCTATTTATGTAGAGATCCTCTTCCCGTGTAAATTATTACACAGTGTTCCGTAAACCTTCCTTGCTATATGGTCGGTCTTTTTGATATATGTATATAATATGTATTTGTATACATATGGTAACGCTAATCTTCATTTATCCATTCCCCCCCACCTTTCCTTGTAGATAAGCATAGTTTTTTTTAATAAGTCTGTGATTGACTTTCTCTGTGGAAATATGTTCATTTGTGTCAGTTACTAGAGAACGCGTATAAGTGATATCATAGGATATAGGACTTTTGCTTTCCGACTTACCTCATGTTCTGTGATTATCTCCAAGATCATCTATGGTGTCTCAAAGAGCAGTGTTTCATTGTTTTCCATGGCTAGTATTCATTGTGTACATGGGCCGCTTCTTCTTTTTCCTTTCATCTGTTGATGGACATTTTGGTTGCTTCACTGTCTTGTCTATTGTGAATAAGGCTGCAGTGCAGCTTTTGCAGCCCGGGTCTTCTTCATTCTGGTCTTCTCAGGTGAGAGGCCCATTGGTGCGCCTGCTGGATTGAATGGTACCTCAATTTTTCCTTTTCAACGCAGCTCCTTTCTGTTCTCATTATTAGCGTTTAACCCTTTTACATCTCACCAGCAGCTAGAGGGTACACAGTTCTCTAAAACCTCTTCAGCATTGATTGTTTGTAGACTTTTTGCCAACGGTCAGTCGACGGGTGTGAGTTGAAAACTTTTTGTAGATTAGATTGCATGAGTCTAATACTTCCTGAGGTTGAGCTTTTATCCATTTTCCTTTCTTTAAAAAGAGAGTGAGTAAAACTTACCTCTTCATACGAGCTTCGTGAACATTTTGCCTGTTTTGAATTTTTTTTATCCATTCCCTACTTCAGCACAATTTGAGGGCAGGTGTCCTTTACAGCCCTGAGTCCTTGTGAATGGTAAGTGACCATTAGCTGTGGGTTAAAAGCTGCTGTTGCGGGAATCGGCCACAAGGCGGCAGCATTTCTCCTTTACCAAATCTGGTTACTAGGGCAACAGAGCCTTAGTGGAAGTGGTGTTCTAGGTTGTAAATTAGAATGGAATGTGCGAGGAAAAAGCCCTTTAAGTTTATGTCTCATTACTTCTTGTTGGTATTTTTAACTTAATTTTTATTTTTTATCACAGCAAACTTGATTACAATGTTTTGTTTGTTCTAGGTGTGCAAGATGTGGTTCTTTCACACATATACATATATCTATTCTTCTTCGGATCCTTTTCCCATGTCTGTTACGACACAATGTTGAGTAGTCTTCTCTTGGTATAGCGTAGGTCTTTGGTGATTATATATTTCACATGTGTTTGTATCTCTCTGTTAACCTCAATACGGTAATGTATCCAATCCTCACACCTTTCCATTTGGTGAACCATAAGTTTTTTAAATGAATCTATGATAGTGTTTCTCTGTGGAAATACCTTTGTTTGTATCATTTTTTCGGTAACACCTATATGTGATAGGATAGGATATGTGTCTTTCGCTTTCTCACTTACTCCAAGCTGCGTGATTACTTCTAGACTCATCTATGGTGCTGCAAATGGCATTGTTTCATTTTTTCACTAGCTCATATTCCATCTGTACATGGAGCAGTTCTTCTTTGTCCACCCATCTGTCGTTGGACTTTTTGGTTACTTCCATATCTTGGCGATTGTTATACTATGCAATGCAGATTTGCGTACCTGTGTCCTTCCAATTCTGTCTTCTTAGGTTATAGGTCCAGGAATAGGTCTGCTGGGTCATATGGTAGCTCAATGTTTACCTTTTAAAGGCACCTCTATTCCGTTCTCTTTAGTGGCTCTTTCCAGGTTACGTCCCACTTAAAGCGGAGGGTATGCATTTCTTCCCAGCACCTTCAGCATTTATTCTTTGTAGTTTTTGCTGATGGTTATTCTGAGTGGTGTGAGCTGATACCTCTTTGTGGTTGAATTTGCATGTGTCTCATAATGCGTTGAAATTGAGCTGTAAGACATGTCCTTTTTATTTTTCCAGCTGTGATGAGAGCTTATTTCTTCAAAGTGTTTTCTTAAAGTATGTGTCACCATTTGAAATATTTTGGCCATGATCTCCCTCAAGACATTTTGAGGGCAGGTTTCATTTACAGCCCTGCAGTACTTGTTCATATGAAGTGACCATTAGCTCAGGCTTTAAACCTGCTTTTGCAGGTAACGGCCAGAGAGCGGCAATCTTTCTACGTTCCCCTTGCTGGTACTAGGGAAACAGACCTACCGGCCAGTGGTGTTCTTCGGTTATAAATTAGAGTGCAATGTGCCCGGATAAACCCACAAATGTTGATGTCTCCTTGCTTTTCTTTGTTTTTAAATTTAATTTATATTTATTATTAGAGTAATATCCCATTGTGTACGTGGACCACTTCTTCTTGGTGCATTCCTCGGTTGATGGACATTTTCATTGCTTCCAAGTGCTGGCTATGGTAAATATTGCTGGCATACTGGTTTGCCAGCCTGTGACTTTTTGATTCTCATTTTCTCAGGTGATAGGCCAAGCAGTGGTTGTGATTGATGGACTGGTAGCTCAATGTTTCCCTTTTCAAAGCACCTACGTTGTGTTTTCGTTAGTGGCTCTTTACATGCCCCCCCTTACAGCCGAGGGTACGCATTTCTCCACACTCCCTTCACCGTTTATTTTTTGCAGCATTTTTCCTAATGGCCATTCTGACTGCTGTGTGCTGATAGGGTTTTGTAATATGGGTATGCATGTCATGAAAATTTTTAAAATTCATCATATTCCTACGCCTTTTTCTTTTCTCTTAAAAGAAAAAAACCGTGAGTACAATATAGCTCTTGAAATTGTCTTCTTCGAAGGTTGCCCTCTTCTGAATTTTTTGGTCGATTTTTGACCCCAGAAATTTTCTGGAGGCCAGGCGCAATTTACAGAACTGCAAGTTGGTGAAAATTTAGTGACCTTTTGCAGTGGGTTCAAAGCTGCTGTTGTGGGAAACGTCCACAAGGAGGTAGCATTTCTCCATTCCCCAGTCCTGGTTCTAGGGCAGCAGAGCCTTTCTGGAAGTCATTGTCCTAGGTTGTAAATTAGAATGGAATTTGCCAGGAGAAATCCCCATAAGTTTATGTCTCATTACTTCTTCTTGGTTTTTAAAATTTTCTTAATCTGGGTAAAGTTTAGAATACTGTTTGTCCTAGGTGTACACAATCTGGTTCATTTGGACATTATGTATGTCTATTAATGTACAGATCCTCTTCCCATGTAAAATATTACACTGTTCCGTCGACCTCCCTTGTTATATGTTCGGTCTTTTTGATACATGTATATAATATGTATTTGAATATGTATAGTAACACTAATCTTCATTTCTCAATTTCCCCCCTCCTTTCCTTTTAGATGAGCATAGTTTGTGTTCTACGCCTGTGAGTGTCTTTCTCTTTAGAAATATGTTCATCTGTGTCAGTTATTAGATAATGCCATAAGTGATAATATAAGATATAGGTCTTTTGCTTTCCGACCTACTTCATGTTTTGTGATTATCTCCAGGCTCATCTATGGTGCCTCAAAGAGCAGTGCTTCAATGTTTTCCATGGCTAATATTCCATTGTGTACATGGACCACTTCTTCTTGGTGCATTCCTCTGTTGATGGACATTTTCGTTGCTTCCAAGTGTTGCCTATGGTAAATATTGCTGGAGTGCAGGATTGCCAGCCTGCGATTTTTGATTTTCATTTTCTCAGGTGATAGACCCAGCAGTGGGTATGATTGATTGATTGGTATGGTAGCTCAACGTTTACCTTTTCAAGGCACCTCAATTGTGCTTTCATTAGTGGCTCTTACCACGTCCCCCTTAGAATCGAGGGTACGCATTTCTCCACAATCACGTCAGCGTTTATCGTTTGCCGCATTTTTGTTGATGGCCATTCTGACTGGTGTGAGCTGATAGGTTTTTGTAATTTGGGTTTACATGTCTGTAAAAATTCCTACAATTCATCCTTTTTCCACGCCTTTTCCTTTTCTGTTAAAAGAAAAAAGAAAAAAGGTGTGAGTACAATATACCTCTTCAAATTTTCTTTTTGGAAGGTTGCACTCTAGAGTTTTTTGGTCGATTTTCGACCTCAGTATCTTTTGGAGGGCAGGTGTCATTTACAGACCTGCAATTGGTGAATATTTAGTGACCTTTTGCAGTGGGTTTAAAGCTGCTGTTGTGGGAAACGGCCACAAGGATGCAGCATTTCTCCATTCCCAAATCTGGGTACTAGGGCAGCAGAGCCGTTCTGGAAGTCGTTTGCCTAGGTTGTAAATTTGAATGGAATGTGCCAGGAGAACCCCCCATAAGTTTATGTCTCATTACTCCTAGTTGGTTGTTTTAATTTTTTCAATTGGGGTAATGGTTAGAATGTTGCTTGTCCAAGGTGTACATACTCTGGTTCATCTACATATTCTATATACCTATTTATGTAGAGATCCTCTTCCCGTGTAAATTATTACACAGTGTTCCGTAAACCTTCCTTGCTATATGGTCGGTCTTTTTGATATATGTATATAATATGTATTTGTATACATATGGTAACGCTAATCTTCATTTATCCATTCCCCCCCACCTTTCCTTGTAGATAAGCATAGTTTTTTTTAATAAGTCTGTGATTGACTTTCTCTGTGGAAATATGTTCATTTGTGTCAGTTACTAGAGAACGCGTATAAGTGATATCATAGGATATAGGACTTTTGCTTTCCGACTTACCTCATGTTCTGTGATTATCTCCAAGATCATCTATGGTGTCTCAAAGAGCAGTGTTTCATTGTTTTCCATGGCTAGTATTCATTGTGTACATGGGCCGCTTCTTCTTTTTCCTTTCATCTGTTGATGGACATTTTGGTTGCTTCACTGTCTTGTCTATTGTGAATAAGGCTGCAGTGCAGCTTTTGCAGCCCGGGTCTTCTTCATTCTGGTCTTCTCAGGTGAGAGGCCCATTGGTGCGCCTGCTGGATTGAATGGTACCTCAATTTTTCCTTTTCAACGCAGCTCCTTTCTGTTCTCATTATTAGCGTTTAACCCTTTTACATCTCACCAGCAGCTAGAGGGTACACAGTTCTCTAAAACCTCTTCAGCATTGATTGTTTGTAGACTTTTTGCCAACGGTCAGTCGACGGGTGTGAGTTGAAAACTTTTTGTAGATTAGATTGCATGAGTCTAATACTTCCTGAGGTTGAGCTTTTATCCATTTTCCTTTCTTTAAAAAGAGAGTGAGTAAAACTTACCTCTTCATACGAGCTTCGTGAACATTTTGCCTGTTTTGAATTTTTTTATCCATTCCCTACTTCAGCACAATTTGAGGGCAGGTGTCCTTTACAGCCCTGAGTCCTTGTGAATGGTAAGTGACCATTAGCTGTGGGTTAAAAGCTGCTGTTGCGGGAATCGGCCACAAGGCGGCAGCATTTCTCCTTTACCAAATCTGGTTACTAGGGCAACAGAGCCTTAGTGGAAGTGGTGTTCTAGGTTGTAAATTAGAATGGAATGTGCGAGGAAAAAGCCCTTTAAGTTTATGTCTCATTACTTCTTGTTGGTATTTTTAACTTAATTTTTATTTTTTATCACAGCAAACTTGATTACAATGTTTTGTTTGTTCTAGGTGTGCAAGATGTGGTTCTTTCACACATATACATATATCTATTCTTCTTCGGATCCTTTTCCCATGTCTGTTACGACACAATGTTGAGTAGTCTTCTCTTGGTATAGCGTAGGTCTTTGGTGATTATATATTTCACATGTGTTTGTATCTCTCTGTTAACCTCAATACGGTAATGTATCCAATCCTCACACCTTTCCATTTGGTGAACCATAAGTTTTTTAAATGAATCTATGATAGTGTTTCTCTGTGGAAATACCTTTGTTTGTATCATTTTTTCGGTAACACCTATATGTGATAGGATAGGATATGTGTCTTTCACTTTCTCACTTACTCCAAGCTGCGTGATTACTTCTAGACTCATCTATGGTGCTGCAAATGGCATTGTTTCATTTTTTCACTAGCTCATATTCCATCTGTACATGGAGCAGTTCTTCTTTGTCCACCCATCTGTCGTTGGACTTTTTGGTTACTTCCATATCTTGGCGATTGTTATACTATGCAATGCAGATTTGCGTACCTGTGTCCTTCCAATTCTGTCTTCTTAGGTTATAGGTCCAGGAATAGGTCTGCTGGGTCATATGGTAGCTCAATGTTTACCTTTTAAAGGCACCTCTATTCCGTTCTCTTTAGTGGCTCTTTCCAGGTTACGTCCCACTTAAAGCGGAGGGTATGCATTTCTTCCCAGCACCTTCAGCATTTATTCTTTGTAGTTTTTGCTGATGGTTATTCTGAGTGGTGTGAGCTGATACCTCTTTGTGCTTGAATTTGCATGTGTCTCATAATGCGTTGAAATTGAGCTGTAAGACATGTCCTTTTTATTTTTCCAGCTGTGATGAGAGCTTATTTCTTCAAAGTGTTTTCTTAAAGTATGTGTCACCATTTGAAATATTTTGGCCATGATCTCCCTCAAGACATTTTGAGGGCAGGTTTCATTTACAGCCCTGCAGTACTTGTTCATATGAAGTGACCATTAGCTCAGGCTTTAAACCTGCTTTTGCAGGTAACGGCCAGAGAGCGGCAATCTTTCTACGTTCCCCTTGCTGGTACTAGGGAAACAGACCTACCGGCCAGTGGTGTTCTTCGGTTATAAATTAGAGTGCAATGTGCCCGGATAAACCCACAAATGTTGATGTCTCCTTGCTTTTCTTTGTTTTTAAATTTAATTTATATTTATTATTAGAGTAATATCCCATTGTGTACGTGGACCACTTCTTCTTGGTGCATTCCTCGGTTGATGGACATTTTCATTGCTTCCAAGTGCTGGCTATGGTAAATATTGCTGGCATACTGGTTTGCCAGCCTGTGACTTTTTGATTCTCATTTTCTCAGGTGATAGGCCAAGCAGTGGTTGTGATTGATGGACTGGTAGCTCAATGTTTCCCTTTTCAAAGCACCTACGTTGTGTTTTCGTTAGTGGCTCTTTACATGCCCCCCCTTACAGCCGAGGGTACGCATTTCTCCACACTCCCTTCACCGTTTATTTTTTGCAGCATTTTTCCTAATGGCCATTCTGACTGCTGTGTGCTGATAGGGTTTTGTAATATGGGTATGCATGTCATGAAAATTTTTAAAATTCATCATATTCCTACGCCTTTTTCTTTTCTCTTAAAAGAAAAAAACCGTGAGTACAATATAGCTCTTGAAATTGTCTTCTTCGAAGGTTGCCCTCTTCTGAATTTTTTGGTCGATTTTTGACCCCAGAAATTTTCTGGAGGCCAGGCGCAATTTACAGAACTGCAAGTTGGTGAAAATTTAGTGACCTTTTGCAGTGGGTTCAAAGCTGCTGTTGTGGGAAACGTCCACAAGGAGGTAGCATTTCTCCATTCCCCAGTCCTGGTTCTAGGGCAGCAGAGCCTTTCTGGAAGTCATTGTCCTAGGTTGTAAATTAGAATGGAATTTGCCAGGAGAAATCCCCATAAGTTTATGTCTCATTACTTCTTCTTGGTTTTTAAAATTTTTTTAATCTGGGTAAAGTTTAGAATACTGTTTGTCCTAGGTGTACACAATCTGGTTCATTTGGACATTATGTATGTCTATTAATGTACAGATCCTCTTCCCATGTAAAATATTACACTGTTCCGTCGACCTCCCTTGTTATATGTTCGGTCTTTTTGATACATGTATATAATATGTATTTGAATATGTATAGTAACACTAATCTTCATTTCTCAATTTCCCCCCTCCTTTCCTTTTAGATGAGCATAGTTTGTGTTCTACGCCTGTGAGTGTCTTTCTCTTTAGAAATATGTTCATCTGTGTCAGTTATTAGATAATGCCATAAGTGATAATATAAGATATAGGTCTTTTGCTTTCCGACCTACTTCATGTTTTGTGATTATCTCCAGGCTCATCTATGGTGCCTCAAAGAGCAGTGCTTCAATGTTTTCCATGGCTAATATTCCATTGTGTACATGGACCACTTCTTCTTGGTGCATTCCTCTGTTGATGGACATTTTCGTTGCTTCCAAGTGTTGCCTATGGTAAATATTGCTGGAGTGCAGGATTGCCAGCCTGCGATTTTTGATTTTCATTTTCTCAGGTGATAGACCCAGCAGTGGGTATGATTGATTGATTGGTATGGTAGCTCAACGTTTACCTTTTCAAGGCACCTCAATTGTGCTTTCATTAGTGGCTCTTACCACGTCCCCCTTAGAATCGAGGGTACGCATTTCTCCACAATCACGTCAGCGTTTATCGTTTGCCGCATTTTTGTTGATGGCCATTCTGACTGGTGTGAGCTGATAGGTTTTTGTAATTTGGGTTTACATGTCTGTAAAAATTCCTACAATTCATCCTTTTTCCACGCCTTTTCCTTTTCTGTTAAAAGAAAAAAGAAAAAAGGTGTGAGTACAATATACCTCTTCAAATTTTCTTTTTGGAAGGTTGCACTCTAGAGTTTTTTGGTCGATTTTCGACCTCAGTATCTTTTGGAGGGCAGGTGTCATTTACAGACCTGCAATTGGTGAATATTTAGTGACCTTTTGCAGTGGGTTTAAAGCTGCTGTTGTGGGAAACGGCCACAAGGATGCAGCATTTCTCCATTCCCAAATCTGGGTACTAGGGCAGCAGAGCCGTTCTGGAAGTCGTTTGCCTAGGTTGTAAATTTGAATGGAATGTGCCAGGAGAACCCCCCATAAGTTTATGTCTCATTACTCCTAGTTGGTTGTTTTAATTTTTTCAATTGGGGTAATGGTTAGAATGTTGCTTGTCCAAGGTGTACATACTCTGGTTCATCTACATATTCTATATACCTATTTATGTAGAGATCCTCTTCCCGTGTAAATTATTACACAGTGTTCCGTAAACCTTCCTTGCTATATGGTCGGTCTTTTTGATATATGTATATAATATGTATTTGTATACATATGGTAACGCTAATCTTCATTTATCCATTCCCCCCCACCTTTCCTTGTAGATAAGCATAGTTTTTTTTAATAAGTCTGTGATTGACTTTCTCTGTGGAAATATGTTCATTTGTGTCAGTTACTAGAGAACGCGTATAAGTGATATCATAGGATATAGGACTTTTGCTTTCCGACTTACCTCATGTTCTGTGATTATCTCCAAGATCATCTATGGTGTCTCAAAGAGCAGTGTTTCATTGTTTTCCATGGCTAGTATTCATTGTGTACATGGGCCGCTTCTTCTTTTTCCTTTCATCTGTTGATGGACATTTTGGTTGCTTCACTGTCTTGTCTATTGTGAATAAGGCTGCAGTGCAGCTTTTGCAGCCCGGGTCTTCTTCATTCTGGTCTTCTCAGGTGAGAGGCCCATTGGTGCGCCTGCTGGATTGAATGGTACCTCAATTTTTCCTTTTCAACGCAGCTCCTTTCTGTTCTCATTATTAGCGTTTAACCCTTTTACATCTCACCAGCAGCTAGAGGGTACACAGTTCTCTAAAACCTCTTCAGCATTGATTGTTTGTAGACTTTTTGCCAACGGTCAGTCGACGGGTGTGAGTTGAAAACTTTTTGTAGATTAGATTGCATGAGTCTAATACTTCCTGAGGTTGAGCTTTTATCCATTTTCCTTTCTTTAAAAAGAGAGTGAGTAAAACTTACCTCTTCATACGAGCTTCGTGAACATTTTGCCTGTTTTGAATTTTTTTTATCCATTCCCTACTTCAGCACAATTTGAGGGCAGGTGTCCTTTACAGCCCTGAGTCCTTGTGAATGGTAAGTGACCATTAGCTGTGGGTTAAAAGCTGCTGTTGCGGGAATCGGCCACAAGGCGGCAGCATTTCTCCTTTACCAAATCTGGTTACTAGGGCAACAGAGCCTTAGTGGAAGTGGTGTTCTAGGTTGTAAATTAGAATGGAATGTGCGAGGAAAAAGCCCTTTAAGTTTATGTCTCATTACTTCTTGTTGGTATTTTTAACTTAATTTTTATTTTTTATCACAGCAAACTTGATTACAATGTTTTGTTTGTTCTAGGTGTGCAAGATGTGGTTCTTTCACACATATACATATATCTATTCTTCTTCGGATCCTTTTCCCATGTCTGTTACGACACAATGTTGAGTAGTCTTCTCTTGGTATAGCGTAGGTCTTTGGTGATTATATATTTCACATGTGTTTGTATCTCTCTGTTAACCTCAATACGGTAATGTATCCAATCCTCACACCTTTCCATTTGGTGAACCATAAGTTTTTTAAATGAATCTATGATAGTGTTTCTCTGTGGAAATACCTTTGTTTGTATCATTTTTTCGGTAACACCTATATGTGATAGGATAGGATATGTGTCTTTCGCTTTCTCACTTACTCCAAGCTGCGTGATTACTTCTAGACTCATCTATGGTGCTGCAAATGGCATTGTTTCATTTTTTCACTAGCTCATATTCCATCTGTACATGGAGCAGTTCTTCTTTGTCCACCCATCTGTCGTTGGACTTTTTGGTTACTTCCATATCTTGGCGATTGTTATACTATGCAATGCAGATTTGCGTACCTGTGTCCTTCCAATTCTGTCTTCTTAGGTTATAGGTCCAGGAATAGGTCTGCTGGGTCATATGGTAGCTCAATGTTTACCTTTTAAAGGCACCTCTATTCCGTTCTCTTTAGTGGCTCTTTCCAGGTTACGTCCCACTTAAAGCGGAGGGTATGCATTTCTTCCCAGCACCTTCAGCATTTATTCTTTGTAGTTTTTGCTGATGGTTATTCTGAGTGGTGTGAGCTGATACCTCTTTGTGGTTGAATTTGCATGTGTCTCATAATGCGTTGAAATTGAGCTGTAAGACATGTCCTTTTTATTTTTCCAGCTGTGATGAGAGCTTATTTCTTCAAAGTGTTTTCTTAAAGTATGTGTCACCATTTGAAATATTTTGGCCATGATCTCCCTCAAGACATTTTGAGGGCAGGTTTCATTTACAGCCCTGCAGTACTTGTTCATATGAAGTGACCATTAGCTCAGGCTTTAAACCTGCTTTTGCAGGTAACGGCCAGAGAGCGGCAATCTTTCTACGTTCCCCTTGCTGGTACTAGGGAAACAGACCTACCGGCCAGTGGTGTTCTTCGGTTATAAATTAGAGTGCAATGTGCCCGGATAAACCCACAAATGTTGATGTCTCCTTGCTTTTCTTTGTTTTTAAATTTAATTTATATTTATTATTAGAGTAATATCCCATTGTGTACGTGGACCACTTCTTCTTGGTGCATTCCTCGGTTGATGGACATTTTCATTGCTTCCAAGTGCTGGCTATGGTAAATATTGCTGGCATACTGGTTTGCCAGCCTGTGACTTTTTGATTCTCATTTTCTCAGGTGATAGGCCAAGCAGTGGTTGTGATTGATGGACTGGTAGCTCAATGTTTCCCTTTTCAAAGCACCTACGTTGTGTTTTCGTTAGTGGCTCTTTACATGCCCCCCCTTACAGCCGAGGGTACGCATTTCTCCACACTCCCTTCACCGTTTATTTTTTGCAGCATTTTTCCTAATGGCCATTCTGACTGCTGTGTGCTGATAGGGTTTTGTAATATGGGTATGCATGTCATGAAAATTTTTAAAATTCATCATATTCCTACGCCTTTTTCTTTTCTCTTAAAAGAAAAAAACCGTGAGTACAATATAGCTCTTGAAATTGTCTTCTTCGAAGGTTGCCCTCTTCTGAATTTTTTGGTCGATTTTTGACCCCAGAAATTTTCTGGAGGCCAGGCGCAATTTACAGAACTGCAAGTTGGTGAAAATTTAGTGACCTTTTGCAGTGGGTTCAAAGCTGCTGTTGTGGGAAACGTCCACAAGGAGGTAGCATTTCTCCATTCCCCAGTCCTGGTTCTAGGGCAGCAGAGCCTTTCTGGAAGTCATTGTCCTAGGTTGTAAATTAGAATGGAATTTGCCAGGAGAAATCCCCATAAGTTTATGTCTCATTACTTCTTCTTGGTTTTTAAAATTTTTTTAATCTGGGTAAAGTTTAGAATACTGTTTGTCCTAGGTGTACACAATCTGGTTCATTTGGACATTATGTATGTCTATTAATGTACAGATCCTCTTCCCATGTAAAATATTACACTGTTCCGTCGACCTCCCTTGTTATATGTTCGGTCTTTTTGATACATGTATATAATATGTATTTGAATATGTATAGTAACACTAATCTTCATTTCTCAATTTCCCCCCTCCTTTCCTTTTAGATGAGCATAGTTTGTGTTCTACGCCTGTGAGTGTCTTTCTCTTTAGAAATATGTTCATCTGTGTCAGTTATTAGATAATGCCATAAGTGATAATATAAGATATAGGTCTTTTGCTTTCCGACCTACTTCATGTTTTGTGATTATCTCCAGGCTCATCTATGGTGCCTCAAAGAGCAGTGCTTCAATGTTTTCCATGGCTAATATTCCATTGTGTACATGGACCACTTCTTCTTGGTGCATTCCTCTGTTGATGGACATTTTCGTTGCTTCCAAGTGTTGCCTATGGTAAATATTGCTGGAGTGCAGGATTGCCAGCCTGCGATTTTTGATTTTCATTTTCTCAGGTGATAGACCCAGCAGTGGGTATGATTGATTGATTGGTATGGTAGCTCAACGTTTACCTTTTCAAGGCACCTCAATTGTGCTTTCATTAGTGGCTCTTACCACGTCCCCCTTAGAATCGAGGGTACGCATTTCTCCACAATCACGTCAGCGTTTATCGTTTGCCGCATTTTTGTTGATGGCCATTCTGACTGGTGTGAGCTGATAGGTTTTTGTAATTTGGGTTTACATGTCTGTAAAAATTCCTACAATTCATCCTTTTTCCACGCCTTTTCCTTTTCTGTTAAAAGAAAAAAGAAAAAAGGTGTGAGTACAATATACCTCTTCAAATTTTCTTTTTGGAAGGTTGCACTCTAGAGTTTTTTGGTCGATTTTCGACCTCAATATCTTTTGGAGGGCAGGTGTCATTTACAGACCTGCAATTGGTGAATATTTAGTGACCTTTTGCAGTGGGTTTAAAGCTGCTGTTGTGGGAAACGGCCACAAGGATGCAGCATTTCTCCATTCCCAAATCTGGGTACTAGGGCAGCAGAGCCGTTCTGGAAGTCGTTTGCCTAGGTTGTAAATTTGAATGGAATGTGCCAGGAGAACCCCCCATAAGTTTATGTCTCATTACTCCTAGTTGGTTGTTTTAATTTTTTCAATTGGGGTAATGGTTAGAATGTTGCTTGTCCAAGGTGTACATACTCTGGTTCATCTACATATTCTATATACCTATTTATGTAGAGATCCTCTTCCCGTGTAAATTATTACACAGTGTTCCGTAAACCTTCCTTGCTATATGGTCGGTCTTTTTGATATATGTATATAATATGTATTTGTATACATATGGTAACGCTAATCTTCATTTATCCATTCCCCCCCACCTTTCCTTGTAGATAAGCATAGTTTTTTTTAATAAGTCTGTGATTGACTTTCTCTGTGGAAATATGTTCATTTGTGTCAGTTACTAGAGAACGCGTATAAGTGATATCATAGGATATAGGACTTTTGCTTTCCGACTTACCTCATGTTCTGTGATTATCTCCAAGATCATCTATGGTGTCTCAAAGAGCAGTGTTTCATTGTTTTCCATGGCTAGTATTCATTGTGTACATGGGCCGCTTCTTCTTTTTCCTTTCATCTGTTGATGGACATTTTGGTTGCTTCACTGTCTTGTCTATTGTGAATAAGGCTGCAGTGCAGCTTTTGCAGCCCGGGTCTTCTTCATTCTGGTCTTCTCAGGTGAGAGGCCCATTGGTGCGCCTGCTGGATTGAATGGTACCTCAATTTTTCCTTTTCAACGCAGCTCCTTTCTGTTCTCATTATTAGCGTTTAACCCTTTTACATCTCACCAGCAGCTAGAGGGTACACAGTTCTCTAAAACCTCTTCAGCATTGATTGTTTGTAGACTTTTTGCCAACGGTCAGTCGACGGGTGTGAGTTGAAAACTTTTTGTAGATTAGATTGCATGAGTCTAATACTTCCTGAGGTTGAGCTTTTATCCATTTTCCTTTCTTTAAAAAGAGAGTGAGTAAAACTTACCTCTTCATACGAGCTTCGTGAACATTTTGCCTGTTTTGAATTTTTTTTATCCATTCCCTACTTCAGCACAATTTGAGGGCAGGTGTCCTTTACAGCCCTGAGTCCTTGTGAATGGTAAGTGACCATTAGCTGTGGGTTAAAAGCTGCTGTTGCGGGAATCGGCCACAAGGCGGCAGCATTTCTCCTTTACCAAATCTGGTTACTAGGGCAACAGAGCCTTAGTGGAAGTGGTGTTCTAGGTTGTAAATTAGAATGGAATGTGCGAGGAAAAAGCCCTTTAAGTTTATGTCTCATTACTTCTTGTTGGTATTTTTAACTTAATTTTTATTTTTTATCACAGCAAACTTGATTACAATGTTTTGTTTGTTCTAGGTGTGCAAGATGTGGTTCTTTCACACATATACATATATCTATTCTTCTTCGGATCCTTTTCCCATGTCTGTTACGACACAATGTTGAGTAGTCTTCTCTTGGTATAGCGTAGGTCTTTGGTGATTATATATTTCACATGTGTTTGTATCTCTCTGTTAACCTCAATACGGTAATGTATCCAATCCTCACACCTTTCCATTTGGTGAACCATAAGTTTTTTAAATGAATCTATGATAGTGTTTCTCTGTGGAAATACCTTTGTTTGTATCATTTTTTCGGTAACACCTATATGTGATAGGATAGGATATGTGTCTTTCGCTTTCTCACTTACTCCAAGCTGCGTGATTACTTCTAGACTCATCTATGGTGCTGCAAATGGCATTGTTTCATTTTTTCACTAGCTCATATTCCATCTGTACATGGAGCAGTTCTTCTTTGTCCACCCATCTGTCGTTGGACTTTTTGGTTACTTCCATATCTTGGCGATTGTTATACTATGCAATGCAGATTTGCGTACCTGTGTCCTTCCAATTCTGTCTTCTTAGGTTATAGGTCCAGGAATAGGTCTGCTGGGTCATATGGTAGCTCAATGTTTACCTTTTAAAGGCACCTCTATTCCGTTCTCTTTAGTGGCTCTTTCCAGGTTACGTCCCACTTAAAGCGGAGGGTATGCATTTCTTCCCAGCACCTTCAGCATTTATTCTTTGTAGTTTTTGCTGATGGTTATTCTGAGTGGTGTGAGCTGATACCTCTTTGTGGTTGAATTTGCATGTGTCTCATAATGCGTTGAAATTGAGCTGTAAGACATGTCCTTTTTATTTTTCCAGCTGTGATGAGAGCTTATTTCTTCAAAGTGTTTTCTTAAAGTATGTGTCACCATTTGAAATATTTTGGCCATGATCTCCCTCAAGACATTTTGAGGGCAGGTTTCATTTACAGCCCTGCAGTACTTGTTCATATGAAGTGACCATTAGCTCAGGCTTTAAACCTGCTTTTGCAGGTAACGGCCAGAGAGCGGCAATCTTTCTACGTTCCCCTTGCTGGTACTAGGGAAACAGACCTACCGGCCAGTGGTGTTCTTCGGTTATAAATTAGAGTGCAATGTGCCCGGATAAACCCACAAATGTTGATGTCTCCTTGCTTTTCTTTGTTTTTAAATTTAATTTATATTTATTATTAGAGTAATATCCCATTGTGTACGTGGACCACTTCTTCTTGGTGCATTCCTCGGTTGATGGACATTTTCATTGCTTCCAAGTGCTGGCTATGGTAAATATTGCTGGCATACTGGTTTGCCAGCCTGTGACTTTTTGATTCTCATTTTCTCAGGTGATAGGCCAAGCAGTGGTTGTGATTGATGGACTGGTAGCTCAATGTTTCCCTTTTCAAAGCACCTACGTTGTGTTTTCGTTAGTGGCTCTTTACATGCCCCCCCTTACAGCCGAGGGTACGCATTTCTCCACACTCCCTTCACCGTTTATTTTTTGCAGCATTTTTCCTAATGGCCATTCTGACTGCTGTGTGCTGATAGGGTTTTGTAATATGGGTATGCATGTCATGAAAATTTTTAAAATTCATCATATTCCTACGCCTTTTTCTTTT
The DNA here is from genome assembly GCF_965194805.1 of Balaenoptera borealis. NCBI lineage: Eukaryota > Metazoa > Chordata > Mammalia > Artiodactyla > Balaenopteridae > Balaenoptera > Balaenoptera borealis. Next base: position 162,416 of record NW_028123367.1, read on the forward strand.
CTCTTAAAAGAAAAAAACCGTGAGTACAATATAGCTCTTGAAATTGTCTTCTTCGAAGGTTGCCCTCTTCTGAATTTTTTGGTCGATTTTTGACCCCAGAAATTTTCTGGAGGCCAGGCGCAATTTACAGAACTGCAAGTTGGTGAAAATTTAGTGACCTTTTGCAGTGGGTTCAAAGCTGCTGTTGTGGGAAACGTCCACAAGGAGGTAGCATTTCTCCATTCCCCAGTCCTGGTTCTAGGGCAGCAGAGCCTTTCTGGAAGTCATTGTCCTAGGTTGTAAATTAGAATGGAATTTGCCAGGAGAAATCCCCATAAGTTTATGTCTCATTACTTCTTCTTGGTTTTTAAAATTTTTTTAATCTGGGTAAAGTTTAGAATACTGTTTGTCCTAGGTGTACACAATCTGGTTCATTTGGACATTATGTATGTCTATTAATGTACAGATCCTCTTCCCATGTAAAATATTACACTGTTCCGTCGACCTCCCTTGTTATATGTTCGGTCTTTTTGATACATGTATATAATATGTATTTGAATATGTATAGTAACACTAATCTTCATTTCTCAATTTCCCCCCTCCTTTCCTTTTAGATGAGCATAGTTTGTGTTCTACGCCTGTGAGTGTCTTTCTCTTTAGAAATATGTTCATCTGTGTCAGTTATTAGATAATGCCATAAGTGATAATATAAGATATAGGTCTTTTGCTTTCCGACCTACTTCATGTTTTGTGATTATCTCCAGGCTCATCTATGGTGCCTCAAAGAGCAGTGCTTCAATGTTTTCCATGGCTAATATTCCATTGTGTACATGGACCACTTCTTCTTGGTGCATTCCTCTGTTGATGGACATTTTCGTTGCTTCCAAGTGTTGCCTATGGTAAATATTGCTGGAGTGCAGGATTGCCAGCCTGCGATTTTTGATTTTCATTTTCTCAGGTGATAGACCCAGCAGTGGGTATGATTGATTGATTGGTATGGTAGCTCAACGTTTACCTTTTCAAGGCACCTCAATTGTGCTTTCATTAGTGGCTCTTACCACGTCCCCCTTAGAATCGAGGGTACGCATTTCTCCACAATCACGTCAGCGTTTATCGTTTGCCGCATTTTTGTTGATGGCCATTCTGACTGGTGTGAGCTGATAGGTTTTTGTAATTTGGGTTTACATGTCTGTAAAAATTCCTACAATTCATCCTTTTTCCACGCCTTTTCCTTTTCTGTTAAAAGAAAAAAGAAAAAAGGTGTGAGTACAATATACCTCTTCAAATTTTCTTTTTGGAAGGTTGCACTCTAGAGTTTTTTGGTCGATTTTCGACCTCAGTATCTTTTGGAGGGCAGGTGTCATTTACAGACCTGCAATTGGTGAATATTTAGTGACCTTTTGCAGTGGGTTTAAAGCTGCTGTTGTGGGAAACGGCCACAAGGATGCAGCATTTCTCCATTCCCAAATCTGGGTACTAGGGCAGCAGAGCCGTTCTGGAAGTCGTTTGCCTAGGTTGTAAATTTGAATGGAATGTGCCAGGAGAACCCCCCATAAGTTTATGTCTCATTACTCCTAGTTGGTTGTTTTAATTTTTTCAATTGGGGTAATGGTTAGAATGTTGCTTGTCCAAGGTGTACATACTCTGGTTCATCTACATATTCTATATACCTATTTATGTAGAGATCCTCTTCCCGTGTAAATTATTACACAGTGTTCCGTAAACCTTCCTTGCTATATGGTCGGTCTTTTTGATATATGTATATAATATGTATTTGTATACATATGGTAACGCTAATCTTCATTTATCCATTCCCCCCCACCTTTCCTTGTAGATAAGCATAGTTTTTTTTAATAAGTCTGTGATTGACTTTCTCTGTGGAAATATGTTCATTTGTGTCAGTTACTAGAGAACGCGTATAAGTGATATCATAGGATATAGGACTTTTGCTTTCCGACTTACCTCATGTTCTGTGATTATCTCCAAGATCATCTATGGTGTCTCAAAGAGCAGTGTTTCATTGTTTTCCATGGCTAGTATTCATTGTGTACATGGGCCGCTTCTTCTTTTTCCTTTCATCTGTTGATGGACATTTTGGTTGCTTCACTGTCTTGTCTATTGTGAATAAGGCTGCAGTGCAGCTTTTGCAGCCCGGGTCTTCTTCATTCTGGTCTTCTCAGGTGAGAGGCCCATTGGTGCGCCTGCTGGATTGAATGGTACCTCAATTTTTCCTTTTCAACGCAGCTCCTTTCTGTTCTCATTATTAGCGTTTAACCCTTTTACATCTCACCAGCAGCTAGAGGGTACACAGTTCTCTAAAACCTCTTCAGCATTGATTGTTTGTAGACTTTTTGCCAACGGTCAGTCGACGGGTGTGAGTTGAAAACTTTTTGTAGATTAGATTGCATGAGTCTAATACTTCCTGAGGTTGAGCTTTTATCCATTTTCCTTTCTTTAAAAAGAGAGTGAGTAAAACTTACCTCTTCATACGAGCTTCGTGAACATTTTGCCTGTTTTGAATTTTTTTTATCCATTCCCTACTTCAGCACAATTTGAGGGCAGGTGTCCTTTACAGCCCTGAGTCCTTGTGAATGGTAAGTGACCATTAGCTGTGGGTTAAAAGCTGCTGTTGCGGGAATCGGCCACAAGGCGGCAGCATTTCTCCTTTACCAAATCTGGTTACTAGGGCAACAGAGCCTTAGTGGAAGTGGTGTTCTAGGTTGTAAATTAGAATGGAATGTGCGAGGAAAAAGCCCTTTAAGTTTATGTCTCATTACTTCTTGTTGGTATTTTTAACTTAATTTTTATTTTTTATCACAGCAAACTTGATTACAATGTTTTGTTTGTTCTAGGTGTGCAAGATGTGGTTCTTTCACACATATACATATATCTATTCTTCTTCGGATCCTTTTCCCATGTCTGTTACGACACAATGTTGAGTAGTCTTCTCTTGGTATAGCGTAGGTCTTTGGTGATTATATATTTCACATGTGTTTGTATCTCTCTGTTAACCTCAATACGGTAATGTATCCAATCCTCACACCTTTCCATTTGGTGAACCATAAGTTTTTTAAATGAATCTATGATAGTGTTTCTCTGTGGAAATACCTTTGTTTGTATCATTTTTTCGGTAACACCTATATGTGATAGGATAGGATATGTGTCTTTCGCTTTCTCACTTACTCCAAGCTGCGTGATTACTTCTAGACTCATCTATGGTGCTGCAAATGGCATTGTTTCATTTTTTCACTAGCTCATATTCCATCTGTACATGGAGCAGTTCTTCTTTGTCCACCCATCTGTCGTTGGACTTTTTGGTTACTTCCATATCTTGGCGATTGTTATACTATGCAATGCAGATTTGCGTACCTGTGTCCTTCCAATTCTGTCTTCTTAGGTTATAGGTCCAGGAATAGGTCTGCTGGGTCATATGGTAGCTCAATGTTTACCTTTTAAAGGCACCTCTATTCCGTTCTCTTTAGTGGCTCTTTCCAGGTTACGTCCCACTTAAAGCGGAGGGTATGCATTTCTTCCCAGCACCTTCAGCATTTATTCTTTGTAGTTTTTGCTGATGGTTATTCTGAGTGGTGTGAACTGATACCTCTTTGTGGTTGAATTTGCATGTGTCTCATAATGCGTTGAAATTGAGCTGTAAGACATGTCCTTTTTATTTTTCCAGCTGTGATGAGAGCTTATTTCTTCAAAGTGTTTTCTTAAAGTATGTGTCACCATTTGAAATATTTTGGCCATGATCTCCCTCAAGACATTTTGAGGGCAGGTTTCATTTACAGCCCTGCAGTACTTGTTCATATGAAGTGACCATTAGCTCAGGCTTTAAACCTGCTTTTGCAGGTAACGGCCAGAGAGCGGCAATCTTTCTACGTTCCCCTTGCTGGTACTAGGGAAACAGACCTACCGGCCAGTGGTGTTCTTCGGTTATAAATTAGAGTGCAATGTGCCCGGATAAACCCACAAATGTTGATGTCTCCTTGCTTTTCTTTGTTTTTAAATTTAATTTATATTTATTATTAGAGTAATATCCCATTGTGTACGTGGACCACTTCTTCTTGGTGCATTCCTCGGTTGATGGACATTTTCATTGCTTCCAAGTGCTGGCTATGGTAAATATTGCTGGCATACTGGTTTGCCAGCCTGTGACTTTTTGATTCTCATTTTCTCAGGTGATAGGCCAAGCAGTGGTTGTGATTGATGGACTGGTAGCTCAATGTTTCCCTTTTCAAAGCACCTACGTTGTGTTTTCGTTAGTGGCTCTTTACATGCCCCCCCTTACAGCCGAGGGTACGCATTTCTCCACACTCCCTTCACCGTTTATTTTTTGCAGCATTTTTCCTAATGGCCATTCTGACTGCTGTGTGCTGATAGGGTTTTGTAATATGGGTATGCATGTCATGAAAATTTTTAAAATTCATCATATTCCTACGCCTTTTTCTTTTCTCTTAAAAGAAAAAAACCGTGAGTACAATATAGCTCTTGAAATTGTCTTCTTCGAAGGTTGCCCTCTTCTGAATTTTTTGGTCGATTTTTGACCCCAGAAATTTTCTGGAGGCCAGGCGCAATTTACAGAACTGCAAGTTGGTGAAAATTTAGTGACCTTTTGCAGTGGGTTCAAAGCTGCTGTTGTGGGAAACGTCCACAAGGAGGTAGCATTTCTCCATTCCCCAGTCCTGGTTCTAGGGCAGCAGAGCCTTTCTGGAAGTCATTGTCCTAGGTTGTAAATTAGAATGGAATTTGCCAGGAGAAATCCCCATAAGTTTATGTCTCATTACTTCTTCTTGGTTTTTAAAATTTTTTTAATCTGGGTAAAGTTTAGAATACTGTTTGTCCTAGGTGTACACAATCTGGTTCATTTGGACATTATGTATGTCTATTAATGTACAGATCCTCTTCCCATGTAAAATATTACACTGTTCCGTCGACCTCCCTTGTTATATGTTCGGTCTTTTTGATACATGTATATAATATGTATTTGAATATGTATAGTAACACTAATCTTCATTTCTCAATTTCCCCCCTCCTTTCCTTTTAGATGAGCATAGTTTGTGTTCTACGCCTGTGAGTGTCTTTCTCTTTAGAAATATGTTCATCTGTGTCAGTTATTAGATAATGCCATAAGTGATAATATAAGATATAGGTCTTTTGCTTTCCGACCTACTTCATGTTTTGTGATTATCTCCAGGCTCATCTATGGTGCCTCAAAGAGCAGTGCTTCAATGTTTTCCATGGCTAATATTCCATTGTGTACATGGACCACTTCTTCTTGGTGCATTCCTCTGTTGATGGACATTTTCGTTGCTTCCAAGTGTTGCCTATGGTAAATATTGCTGGAGTGCAGGATTGCCAGCCTGCGATTTTTGATTTTCATTTTCTCAGGTGATAGACCCAGCAGTGGGTATGATTGATTGATTGGTATGGTAGCTCAACGTTTACCTTTTCAAGGCACCTCAATTGTGCTTTCATTAGTGGCTCTTACCACGTCCCCCTTAGAATCGAGGGTACGCATTTCTCCACAATCACGTCAGCGTTTATCGTTTGCCGCATTTTTGTTGATGGCCATTCTGACTGGTGTGAGCTGATAGGTTTTTGTAATTTGGGTTTACATGTCTGTAAAAATTCCTACAATTCATCCTTTTTCCACGCCTTTTCCTTTTCTGTTAAAAGAAAAAAGAAAAAAGGTGTGAGTACAATATACCTCTTCAAATTTTCTTTTTGGAAGGTTGCACTCTAGAGTTTTTTGGTCGATTTTCGACCTCAGTATCTTTTGGAGGGCAGGTGTCATTTACAGACCTGCAATTGGTGAATATTTAGTGACCTTTTGCAGTGGGTTTAAAGCTGCTGTTGTGGGAAACGGCCACAAGGATGCAGCATTTCTCCATTCCCAAATCTGGGTACTAGGGCAGCAGAGCCGTTCTGGAAGTCGTTTGCCTAGGTTGTAAATTTGAATGGAATGTGCCAGGAGAACCCCCCATAAGTTTATGTCTCATTACTCCTAGTTGGTTGTTTTAATTTTTTCAATTGGGGTAATGGTTAGAATGTTGCTTGTCCAAGGTGTACATACTCTGGTTCATCTACATATTCTATATACCTATTTATGTAGAGATCCTCTTCCCGTGTAAATTATTACACAGTGTTCCGTAAACCTTCCTTGCTATATGGTCGGTCTTTTTGATATATGTATATAATATGTATTTGTATACATATGGTAACGCTAATCTTCATTTATCCATTCCCCCCCACCTTTCCTTGTAGATAAGCATAGTTTTTTTTAATAAGTCTGTGATTGACTTTCTCTGTGGAAATATGTTCATTTGTGTCAGTTACTAGAGAACGCGTATAAGTGATATCATAGGATATAGGACTTTTGCTTTCCGACTTACCTCATGTTCTGTGATTATCTCCAAGATCATCTATGGTGTCTCAAAGAGCAGTGTTTCATTGTTTTCCATGGCTAGTATTCATTGTGTACATGGGCCGCTTCTTCTTTTTCCTTTCATCTGTTGATGGACATTTTGGTTGCTTCACTGTCTTGTCTATTGTGAATAAGGCTGCAGTGCAGCTTTTGCAGCCCGGGTCTTCTTCATTCTGGTCTTCTCAGGTGAGAGGCCCATTGGTGCGCCTGCTGGATTGAATGGTACCTCAATTTTTCCTTTTCAACGCAGCTCCTTTCTGTTCTCATTATTAGCGTTTAACCCTTTTACATCTCACCAGCAGCTAGAGGGTACACAGTTCTCTAAAACCTCTTCAGCATTGATTGTTTGTAGACTTTTTGCCAACGGTCAGTCGACGGGTGTGAGTTGAAAACTTTTTGTAGATTAGATTGCATGAGTCTAATACTTCCTGAGGTTGAGCTTTTATCCATTTTCCTTTCTTTAAAAAGAGAGTGAGTAAAACTTACCTCTTCATACGAGCTTCGTGAACATTTTGCCTGTTTTGAATTTTTTTTATCCATTCCCTACTTCAGCACAATTTGAGGGCAGGTGTCCTTTACAGCCCTGAGTCCTTGTGAATGGTAAGTGACCATTAGCTGTGGGTTAAAAGCTGCTGTTGCGGGAATCGGCCACAAGGCGGCAGCATTTCTCCTTTACCAAATCTGGTTACTAGGGCAACAGAGCCTTAGTGGAAGTGGTGTTCTAGGTTGTAAATTAGAATGGAATGTGCGAGGAAAAAGCCCTTTAAGTTTATGTCTCATTACTTCTTGTTGGTATTTTTAACTTAATTTTTATTTTTTATCACAGCAAACTTGATTACAATGTTTTGTTTGTTCTAGGTGTGCAAGATGTGGTTCTTTCACACATATACATATATCTATTCTTCTTCGGATCCTTTTCCCATGTCTGTTACGACACAATGTTGAGTAGTCTTCTCTTGGTATAGCGTAGGTCTTTGGTGATTATATATTTCACATGTGTTTGTATCTCTCTGTTAACCTCAATACGGTAATGTATCCAATCCTCACACCTTTCCATTTGGTGAACCATAAGTTTTTTAAATGAATCTATGATAGTGTTTCTCTGTGGAAATACCTTTGTTTGTATCATTTTTTCGGTAACACCTATATGTGATAGGATAGGATATGTGTCTTTCGCTTTCTCACTTACTCCAAGCTGCGTGATTACTTCTAGACTCATCTATGGTGCTGCAAATGGCATTGTTTCATTTTTTCACTAGCTCATATTCCATCTGTACATGGAGCAGTTCTTCTTTGTCCACCCATCTGTCGTTGGACTTTTTGGTTACTTCCATATCTTGGCGATTGTTATACTATGCAATGCAGATTTGCGTACCTGTGTCCTTCCAATTCTGTCTTCTTAGGTTATAGGTCCAGGAATAGGTCTGCTGGGTCATATGGTAGCTCAATGTTTACCTTTTAAAGGCACCTCTATTCCGTTCTCTTTAGTGGCTCTTTCCAGGTTACGTCCCACTTAAAGCGGAGGGTATGCATTTCTTCCCAGCACCTTCAGCATTTATTCTTTGTAGTTTTTGCTGATGGTTATTCTGAGTGGTGTGAGCTGATACCTCTTTGTGGTTGAATTTGCATGTGTCTCATAATGCGTTGAAATTGAGCTGTAAGACATGTCCTTTTTATTTTTCCAGCTGTGATGAGAGCTTATTTCTTCAAAGTGTTTTCTTAAAGTATGTGTCACCATTTGAAATATTTTGGCCATGATCTCCCTCAAGACATTTTGAGGGCAGGTTTCATTTACAGCCCTGCAGTACTTGTTCATATGAAGTGACCATTAGCTCAGGCTTTAAACCTGCTTTTGCAGGTAACGGCCAGAGAGCGGCAATCTTTCTACGTTCCCCTTGCTGGTACTAGGGAAACAGACCTACCGGCCAGTGGTGTTCTTCGGTTATAAATTAGAGTGCAATGTGCCCGGATAAACCCACAAATGTTGATGTCTCCTTGCTTTTCTTTGTTTTTAAATTTAATTTATATTTATTATTAGAGTAATATCCCATTGTGTACGTGGACCACTTCTTCTTGGTGCATTCCTCGGTTGATGGACATTTTCATTGCTTCCAAGTGCTGGCTATGGTAAATATTGCTGGCATACTGGTTTGCCAGCCTGTGACTTTTTGATTCTCATTTTCTCAGGTGATAGGCCAAGCAGTGGTTGTGATTGATGGACTGGTAGCTCAATGTTTCCCTTTTCAAAGCACCTACGTTGTGTTTTCGTTAGTGGCTCTTTACATGCCCCCCCTTACAGCCGAGGGTACGCATTTCTCCACACTCCCTTCACCGTTTATTTTTTGCAGCATTTTTCCTAATGGCCATTCTGACTGCTGTGAGCTGATAGGGTTTTGTAATATGGGTATGCATGTCATGAAAATTTTTAAAATTCATCATATTCCTACGCCTTTTTCTTTTCTCTTAAAAGAAAAAAACCGTGAGTACAATATAGCTCTTGAAATTGTCTTCTTCGAAGGTTGCCCTCTTCTGAATTTTTTGGTCGATTTTTGACCCCAGAAATTTTCTGGAGGCCAGGCGCAATTTACAGAACTGCAAGTTGGTGAAAATTTAGTGACCTTTTGCAGTGGGTTCAAAGCTGCTGTTGTGGGAAACGTCCACAAGGAGGTAGCATTTCTCCATTCCCCAGTCCTGGTTCTAGGGCAGCAGAGCCTTTCTGGAAGTCATTGTCCTAGGTTGTAAATTAGAATGGAATTTGCCAGGAGAAATCCCCATAAGTTTATGTCTCATTACTTCTTCTTGGTTTTTAAAATTTTTTTAATCTGGGTAAAGTTTAGAATACTGTTTGTCCTAGGTGTACACAATCTGGTTCATTTGGACATTATGTATGTCTATTAATGTACAGATCCTCTTCCCATGTAAAATATTACACTGTTCCGTCGACCTCCCTTGTTATATGTTCGGTCTTTTTGATACATGTATATAATATGTATTTGAATATGTATAGTAACACTAATCTTCATTTCTCAATTTCCCCCCTCCTTTCCTTTTAGATGAGCATAGTTTGTGTTCTACGCCTGTGAGTGTCTTTCTCTTTAGAAATATGTTCATCTGTGTCAGTTATTAGATAATGCCATAAGTGATAATATAAGATATAGGTCTTTTGCTTTCCGACCTACTTCATGTTTTGTGATTATCTCCAGGCTCATCTATGGTGCCTCAAAGAGCAGTGCTTCAATGTTTTCCATGGCTAATATTCCATTGTGTACATGGACCACTTCTTCTTGGTGCATTCCTCTGTTGATGGACATTTTCGTTGCTTCCAAGTGTTGCCTATGGTAAATATTGCTGGAGTGCAGGATTGCCAGCCTGCGATTTTTGATTTTCATTTTCTCAGGTGATAGACCCAGCAGTGGGTATGATTGATTGATTGGTATGGTAGCTCAACGTTTACCTTTTCAAGGCACCTCAATTGTGCTTTCATTAGTGGCTCTTACCACGTCCCCCTTAGAATCGAGGGTACGCATTTCTCCACAATCACGTCAGCGTTTATCGTTTGCCGCATTTTTGTTGATGGCCATTCTGACTGGTGTGAGCTGATAGGTTTTTGTAATTTGGGTTTACATGTCTGTAAAAATTCCTACAATTCATCCTTTTTCCACGCCTTTTCCTTTTCTGTTAAAAGAAAAAAGAAAAAAGGTGTGAGTACAATATACCTCTTCAAATTTTCTTTTTGGAAGGTTGCACTCTAGAGTTTTTTGGTCGATTTTCGACCTCAGTATCTTTTGGAGGGCAGGTGTCATTTACAGACCTGCAATTGGTGAATATTTAGTGACCTTTTGCAGTGGGTTTAAAGCTGCTGTTGTGGGAAACGGCCACAAGGATGCAGCATTTCTCCATTCCCAAATCTGGGTACTAGGGCAGCAGAGCCGTTCTGGAAGTCGTTTGCCTAGGTTGTAAATTTGAATGGAATGTGCCAGGAGAACCCCCCATAAGTTTATGTCTCATTACTCCTAGTTGGTTGTTTTAATTTTTTCAATTGGGGTAATGGTTAGAATGTTGCTTGTCCAAGGTGTACATACTCTGGTTCATCTACATATTCTATATACCTATTTATGTAGAGATCCTCTTCCCGTGTAAATTATTACACAGTGTTCCGTAAACCTTCCTTGCTATATGGTCGGTCTTTTTGATATATGTATATAATATGTATTTGTATACATATGGTAACGCTAATCTTCATTTATCCATTCCCCCCCACCTTTCCTTGTAGATAAGCATAGTTTTTTTTAATAAGTCTGTGATTGACTTTCTCTGTGGAAATATGTTCATTTGTGTCAGTTATTAGAGAACGCGTATAAGTGATATCATAGGATATAGGACTTTTGCTTTCCGACTTACCTCATGTTCTGTGATTATCTCCAAGATCATCTATGGTGTCTCAAAGAGCAGTGTTTCATTGTTTTCCATGGCTAGTATTCATTGTGTACATGGGCCGCTTCTTCTTTTTCCTTTCATCTGTTGATGGACATTTTGGTTGCTTCACTGTCTTGTCTATTGTGAATAAGGCTGCAGTGCAGCTTTTGCAGCCCGGGTCTTCTTCATTCTGGTCTTCTCAGGTGAGAGGCCCATTGGTGCGCCTGCTGGATTGAATGGTACCTCAATTTTTCCTTTTCAACGCAGCTCCTTTCTGTTCTCATTATTAGCGTTTAACCCTTTTACATCTCACCAGCAGCTAGAGGGTACACAGTTCTCTAAAACCTCTTCAGCATTGATTGTTTGTAGACTTTTTGCCAATGGTCAGTCGACGGGTGTGAGTTGAAAACTTTTTGTAGATTAGATTGCATGAGTCTAATACTTCCTGAGGTTGAGCTTTTATCCATTTTCCTTTCTTTAAAAAGAGAGTGAGTAAAACTTACCTCTTCATACGAGCTTCGTGAACATTTTGCCTGTTTTGAATTTTTTTTATCCATTCCCTACCTCAGCACAATTTGAGGGCAGGTGTCCTTTACAGCCCTGAGTCCTTGTGAATGGTAAGTGACCATTAGCTGTGGGTTAAAAGCTGCTGTTGCGGGAATCGGCCACAAGGCGGCAGCATTTCTCCTTTACCAAATCTGGTTACTAGGGCAACAGAGCCTTAGTGGAAGTGGTGTTCTAGGTTGTAAATTAGAATGGAATGTGCGAGGAAAAAGCCCTTTAAGTTTATGTCTCATTACTTCTTGTTGGTATTTTTAACTTAATTTTTATTTTTTATCACAGCAAACTTGATTACAATGTTTTGTTTGTTCTAGGTGTGCAAGATGTGGTTCTTTCACACATATACATATATCTATTTTTCTTCGGATCCTTTTCCCATGTCTGTTACGACACAATGTTGAGTAGTCTTCTCTTGGTATAGCGTAGGTCTTTGGTGATTATATATTTCACATGTGTTTGTATCTCTCTGTTAACCTCAATACGGTAATGTATCCAATCCTCACACCTTTCCATTTGGTGAACCATAAGTTTTTTAAATGAATCTATGATAGTGTTTCTCTGTGGAAATACCTTTGTTTGTATCATTTTTTCGGTAACACCTATATGTGATAGGATAGGATATGTGTCTTTCGCTTTCTCACTTACTCCAAGCTGCGTGATTACTTCTAGACTCATCTATGGTGCTGCAAATGGCATTGTTTCATTTTTTCACTAGCTCATATTCCATCTGTACATGGAGCAGTTCTTCTTTGTCCACCCATCTGTCGTTGGACTTTTTGGTTACTTCCATATCTTGGCGATTGTTATACTATGCAATGCAGATTTGCGTACCTGTGTCCTTCCAATTCTGTCTTCTTAGGTTATAGGTCCAGGAATAGGTCTGCTGGGTCATATGGTAGCTCAATGTTTACCTTTTAAAGGCACCTCTATTCCGTTCTCTTTAGTGGCTCTTTCCAGGTTACGTCCCACTTAAAGCGGAGGGTATGCATTTCTTCCCAGCACCTTCAGCATTTATTCTTTGTAGTTTTTGCTGATGGTTATTCTGAGTGGTGTGAGCTGATACCTCTTTGTGGTTGAATTTGCATGTGTCTCATAATGCGTTGAAATTGAGCTGTAAGACATGTCCTTTTTATTTTTCCAGCTGTGATGAGAGCTTATTTCTTCAAAGTGTTTTCTTAAAGTATGTGTCACCATTTGAAATATTTTGGCCATGATCTCCCTCAAGACATTTTGAGGGCAGGTTTCATTTACAGCCCTGCAGTACTTGTTCATATGAAGTGACCATTAGCTCAGGCTTTAAACCTGCTTTTGCAGGTAACGGCCAGAGAGCGGCAATCTTTCTACGTTCCCCTTGCTGGTACTAGGGAAACAGACCTACCGGCCAGTGGTGTTCTTCGGTTATAAATTAGAGTGCAATGTGCCCGGATAAACCCACAAATGTTGATGTCTCCTTGCTTTTCTTTGTTTTTAAATTTAATTTATATTTATTATTAGAGTAATATTCCATTGTGTACGTGGACCACTTCTTCTTGGTGCATTCCTCGGTTGATGGACATTTTCATTGCTTCCAAGTGCTGGCTATGGTAAATATTGCTGGCATACTGGTTTGCCAGCCTGTGACTTTTTGATTCTCATTTTCTCAGGTGATAGGCCAAGCAGTGGTTGTGATTGATGGACTGGTAGCTCAATGTTTCCCTTTTCAAAGCACCTACGTTGTGTTTTCGTTAGTGGCTCTTTACATGCCCCCCCTTACAGCCGAGGGTACGCATTTCTCCACACTCCCTTCACCGTTTATTTTTTGCAGCATTTTTCCTAATGGCCATTCTGACTGCTGTGAGCTGATAGGGTTTTGTAATATGGGTATGCATGTCATGAAAATTTTTAAAATTCATCATATTCCTACGCCTTTTTCTTTTCTCTTAAAAGAAAAAAACCGTGAGTACAATATAGCTCTTGAAATTGTCTTCTTCGAAGGTTGCCCTCTTCTGAATTTTTTGGTCGATTTTTGACCCCAGAAATTTTCTGGAGGCCAGGCGCAATTTACAGAACTGCAAGTTGGTGAAAATTTAGTGACCTTTTGCAGTGGGTTCAAAGCTGCTGTTGTGGGAAACGTCCACAAGGAGGTAGCATTTCTCCATTCCCCAGTCCTGGTTCTAGGGCAGCAGAGCCTTTCTGGAAGTCATTGTCCTAGGTTGTAAATTAGAATGGAATTTGCCAGGAGAAATCCCCATAAGTTTATGTCTCATTACTTCTTCTTGGTTTTTAAAATTTTTTTAATCTGGGTAAAGTTTAGAATACTGTTTGTCCTAGGTGTACACAATCTGGTTCATTTGGACATTATGTATGTCTATTAATGTACAGATCCTCTTCCCATGTAAAATATTACACTGTTCCGTCGACCTCCCTTGTTATATGTTCGGTCTTTTTGATACATGTATATAATATGTATTTGAATATGTATAGTAACACTAATCTTCATTTCTCAATTTCCCCCCTCCTTTCCTTTTAGATGAGCATAGTTTGTGTTCTACGCCTGTGAGTGTCTTTCTCTTTAGAAATATGTTCATCTGTGTCAGTTATTAGATAATGCCATAAGTGATAATATAAGATATAGGTCTTTTGCTTTCCGACCTACTTCATGTTTTGTGATTATCTCCAGGCTCATCTATGGTGCCTCAAAGAGCAGTGCTTCAATGTTTTCCATGGCTAATATTCCATTGTGTACATGGACCACTTCTTCTTGGTGCATTCCTCTGTTGATGGACATTTTCGTTGCTTCCAAGTGTTGCCTATGGTAAATATTGCTGGAGTGCAGGATTGCCAGCCTGCGATTTTTGATTTTCATTTTCTCAGGTGATAGACCCAGCAGTGGGTATGATTGATTGATTGGTATGGTAGCTCAACGTTTACCTTTTCAAGGCACCTCAATTGTGCTTTCATTAGTGGCTCTTACCACGTCCCCCTTAGAATCGAGGGTACGCATTTCTCCACAATCACGTCAGCGTTTATCGTTTGCCGCATTTTTGTTGATGGCCATTCTGACTGGTGTGAGCTGATAGGTTTTTGTAATTTGGGTTTACATGTCTGTAAAAATTCCTACAATTCATCCTTTTTCCACGCCTTTTCCTTTTCTGTTAAAAGAAAAAAGAAAAAAGGTGTGAGTACAATATACCTCTTCAAATTTTCTTTTTGGAAGGTTGCACTCTAGAGTTTTTTGGTCGATTTTCGACCTCAGTATCTTTTGGAGGGCAGGTGTCATTTACAGACCTGCAATTGGTGAATATTTAGTGACCTTTTGCAGTGGGTTTAAAGCTGCTGTTGTGGGAAACGGCCACAAGGATGCAGCATTTCTCCATTCCCAAATCTGGGTACTAGGGCAGCAGAGCCGTTCTGGAAGTCGTTTGCCTAGGTTGTAAATTTGAATGGAATGTGCCAGGAGAACCCCCCATAAGTTTATGTCTCATTACTCCTAGTTGGTTGTTTTAATTTTTTCAATTGGGGTAATGGTTAGAATGTTGCTTGTCCAAGGTGTACATACTCTGGTTCATCTACATATTCTATATACCTATTTATGTAGAGATCCTCTTCCCGTGTAAATTATTACACAGTGTTCCGTAAACCTTCCTTGCTATATGGTCGGTCTTTTTGATATATGTATATAATATGTATTTGTATACATATGGTAACGCTAATCTTCATTTATCAATTCCCCCCCACCTTTCCTTGTAGATAAGCATAGTTTTTTTTAATAAGTCTGTGATTGACTTTCTCTGTGGAAATATGTTCATTTGTGTCAGTTACTAGAGAACGCGTATAAGTGATATCATAGGATATAGGACTTTTGCTTTCCGACTTACCTCATGTTCTGTGATTATCTCCAAGATCATCTATGGTGTCTCAAAGAGCAGTGTTTCATTGTTTTCCATGGCTAGTATTCATTGTGTACATGGGCCGCTTCTTCTTTTTCCTTTCATCTGTTGATGGACATTTTGGTTGCTTCACTGTCTTGTCTATTGTGAATAAGGCTGCAGTGCAGCTTTTGCAGCCCGGGTCTTCTTCATTCTGGTCTTCTCAGGTGAGAGGCCCATTGGTGCGCCTGCTGGATTGAATGGTACCTCAATTTTTCCTTTTCAACGCAGCTCCTTTCTGTTCTCATTATTAGCGTTTAACCCTTTTACATCTCACCAGCAGCTAGAGGGTACACAGTTCTCTAAAACCTCTTCAGCATTGATTGTTTGTAGACTTTTTGCCAACGGTCAGTCGACGGGTGTGAGTTGAAAACTTTTTGTAGATTAGATTGCATGAGTCTAATACTTCCTGAGGTTGAGCTTTTATCCATTTTCCTTTCTTTGAAAAGAGAGTGAGTAAAACTTACCTCTTCATACGAGCTTCGTGAACATTTTGCCTGTTTTGAATTTTTTTTATCCATTCCCTACTTCAGCACAATTTGAGGGCAGGTGTCCTTTACAGCCCTGAGTCCTTGTGAATGGTAAGTGACCATTAGCTGTGGGTTAAAAGCTGCTGTTGCGGGAATCGGCCACAAGGCGGCAGCATTTCTCCTTTACCAAATCTGGTTACTAGGGCAACAGAGCCTTAGTGGAAGTGGTGTTCTAGGTTGTAAATTAGAATGGAATGTGCGAGGAAAAAGCCCTTTAAGTTTATGTCTCATTACTTCTTGTTGGTATTTTTAACTTAATTTTTATTTTTTATCACAGCAAACTTGATTACAATGTTTTGTTTGTTCTAGGTGTGCAAGATGTGGTTCTTTCACACATATACATATATCTATTTTTCTTCGGATCCTTTTCCCATGTCTGTTACGACACAATGTTGAGTAGTCTTCTCTTGGTATAGCGTAGGTCTTTGGTGATTATATATTTCACATGTGTTTGTATCTCTCTGTTAACCTCAATACGGTAATGTATCCAATCCTCACACCTTTCCATTTGGTGAACCATAAGTTTTTTAAATGAATCTATGATAGTGTTTCTCTGTGGAAATACCTTTGTTTGTATCATTTTTTCGGTAACACCTATATGTGATAGGATAGGATATGTGTCTTTCGCTTTCTCACTTACTCCAAGCTGCGTGATTACTTCTAGACTCATCTATGGTGCTGCAAATGGCATTGTTTCATTTTTTCACTAGCTCATATTCCATCTGTACATGGAGCAGTTCTTCTTTGTCCACCCATCTGTCGTTGGACTTTTTGGTTACTTCCATATCTTGGCGATTGTTATACTATGCAATGCAGATTTGCGTACGTGTGTCCTTCCAATTCTGTCTTCTTAGGTTATAGGTCCAGGAATAGGTCTGCTGGGTCATATGGTAGCTCAATGTTTACCTTTTAAAGGCACCTCTATTCCGTTCTCTTTAGTGGCTCTTTCCAGGTTACGTCCCACTTAAAGCGGAGGGTATGCATTTCTTCCCAGCACCTTCAGCATTTATTCTTTGTAGTTTTTGCTGATGGTTATTCTGAGTGGTGTGAGCTGATACCTCTTTGTGGTTGAATTTGCATGTGTCTCATAATGCGTTGAAATTGAGCTGTAAGACATGTCCTTTTTATTTTTCCAGCTGTGATGAGAGCTTATTTCTTCAAAGTGTTTTCTTAAAGTATGTGTCACCATTTGAAATATTTTGGCCATGATCTCCCTCAAGACATTTTGAGGGCAGGTTTCATTTACAGCCCTGCAGTACTTGTTCATATGAAGTGACCATTAGCTCAGGCTTTAAACCTGCTTTTGCAGGTAACGGCCAGAGAGCGGCAATCTTTCTACGTTCCCCTTGCTGGTACTAGGGAAACAGACCTACCGGCCAGTGGTGTTCTTCGGTTATAAATTAGAGTGCAATGTGCCCGGATAAACCCACAAATGTTGATGTCTCCTTGCTTTTCTTTGTTTTTAAATTTAATTTATATTTATTATTAGAGTAATATTCCATTGTGTACGTGGACCACTTCTTCTTGGTGCATTCCTCGGTTGATGGACATTTTCATTGCTTCCAAGTGCTGGCTATGGTAAATATTGCTGGCATACTGGTTTGCCAGCCTGTGACTTTTTGATTCTCATTTTCTCAGGTGATAGGCCAAGCAGTGGTTGTGATTGATGGACTGGTAGCTCAATGTTTCCCTTTTCAAAGCACCTACGTTGTGTTTTCGTTAGTGGCTCTTTACATGCCCCCCCTTACAGCCGAGGGTACGCATTTCTCCACACTCCCTTCACCGTTTATTTTTTGCAGCATTTTTCCTAATGGCCATTCTGACTGCTGTGAGCTGATAGGGTTTTGTAATATGGGTATGCATGTCATGAAAATTTTTAAAATTCATCATATTCCTACGCCTTTTTCTTTTCTCTTAAAAGAAAAAAACCGTGAGTACAATATAGCTCTTGAAATTGTCTTCTTCGAAGGTTGCCCTCTTCTGAATTTTTTGGTCGATTTTTGACCCCAGAAATTTTCTGGAGGCCAGGCGCAATTTACAGAACTGCAAGTTGGTGAAAATTTAGTGACCTTTTGCAGTGGGTTCAAAGCTGCTGTTGTGGGAAACGTCCACAAGGAGGTAGCATTTCTCCATTCCCCAGTCCTGGTTCTAGGGCAGCAGAGCCTTTCTGGAAGTCATTGTCCTAGGTTGTAAATTAGAATGGAATTTGCCAGGAGAAATCCCCATAAGTTTATGTCTCATTACTTCTTCTTGGTTTTTAAAATTTTTTTAATCTGGGTAAAGTTTAGAATACTGTTTGTCCTAGGTGTACACAATCTGGTTCATTTGGACATTATGTATGTCTATTAATGTACAGATCCTCTTCCCATGTAAAATATTACACTGTTCCGTCGACCTCCCTTGTTATATGTTCGGTCTTTTTGATACATGTATATAATATGTATTTGAATATGTATAGTAACACTAATCTTCATTTCTCAATTTCCCCCCTCCTTTCCTTTTAGATGAGCATAGTTTGTGTTCTACGCCTGTGAGTGTCTTTCTCTTTAGAAATATGTTCATCTGTGTCAGTTATTAGATAATGCCATAAGTGATAATATAAGATATAGGTCTTTTGCTTTCCGACCTACTTCATGTTTTGTGATTATCTCCAGGCTCATCTATGGTGCCTCAAAGAGCAGTGCTTCAATGTTTTCCATGGCTAATATTCCATTGTGTACATGGACCACTTCTTCTTGGTGCATTCCTCTGTTGATGGACATTTTCGTTGCTTCCAAGTGTTGCCTATGGTAAATATTGCTGGAGTGCAGGATTGCCAGCCTGCGATTTTTGATTTTCATTTTCTCAGGTGATAGACCCAGCAGTGGGTATGATTGATTGATTGGTATGGTAGCTCAACGTTTACCTTTTCAA
Source organism: Balaenoptera borealis (assembly GCF_965194805.1). Taxonomy (NCBI): domain Eukaryota; kingdom Metazoa; phylum Chordata; class Mammalia; order Artiodactyla; family Balaenopteridae; genus Balaenoptera; species Balaenoptera borealis. The sequence goes on from NW_028123367.1 coordinate 181,150, forward strand.
GGCACCTCAATTGTGCTTTCATTAGTGGCTCTTACCACGTCCCCCTTAGAATCGAGGGTACGCATTTCTCCACAATCACGTCAGCGTTTATCGTTTGCCGCATTTTTGTTGATGGCCATTCTGACTGGTGTGAGCTGATAGGTTTTTGTAATTTGGGTTTACATGTCTGTAAAAATTCCTACAATTCAGCCTTTTTCCACGCCTTTTCCTTTTCTGTTAAAAGAAAAAAGAAAAAAGGTGTGAGTACAATATACCTCTTCAAATTTTCTTTTTGGAAGGTTGCACTCTAGAGTTTTTTGGTCGATTTTCGACCTCAGTATCTTTTGGAGGGCAGGTGTCATTTACAGACCTGCAATTGGTGAATATTTAGTGACCTTTTGCAGTGGGTTTAAAGCTGCTGTTGTGGGAAACGGCCACAAGGATGCAGCATTTCTCCATTCCCAAATCTGGGTACTAGGGCAGCAGAGCCGTTCTGGAAGTCGTTTGCCTAGGTTGTAAATTTGAATGGAATGTGCCAGGAGAACCCCCCATAAGTTTATGTCTCATTACTCCTAGTTGGTTGTTTTAATTTTTTCAATTGGGGTAATGGTTAGAATGTTGCTTGTCCAAGGTGTACATACTCTGGTTCATCTACATATTCTATATACCTATTTATGTAGAGATCCTCTTCCCGTGTAAATTATTACACAGTGTTCCGTAAACCTTCCTTGCTATATGGTCGGTCTTTTTGATATATGTATATAATATGTATTTGTATACATATGGTAACGCTAATCTTCATTTATCCATTCCCCCCCACCTTTCCTTGTAGATAAGCATAGTTTTTTTTAATAAGTCTGTGATTGACTTTCTCTGTGGAAATATGTTCATTTGTGTCAGTTACTAGAGAACGCGTATAAGTGATATCATAGGATATAGGACTTTTGCTTTCCGACTTACCTCATGTTCTGTGATTATCTCCAAGATCATCTATGGTGTCTCAAAGAGCAGTGTTTCATTGTTTTCCATGGCTAGTATTCATTGTGTACATGGGCCGCTTCTTCTTTTTCCTTTCATCTGTTGATGGACATTTTGGTTGCTTCACTGTCTTGTCTATTGTGAATAAGGCTGCAGTGCAGCTTTTGCAGCCCGGGTCTTCTTCATTCTGGTCTTCTCAGGTGAGAGGCCCATTGGTGCGCCTGCTGGATTGAATGGTACCTCAATTTTTCCTTTTCAACGCAGCTCCTTTCTGTTCTCATTATTAGCGTTTAACCCTTTTACATCTCACCAGCAGCTAGAGGGTACACAGTTCTCTAAAACCTCTTCAGCATTGATTGTTTGTAGACTTTTTGCCAACGGTCAGTCGACGGGTGTGAGTTGAAAACTTTTTGTAGATTAGATTGCATGAGTCTAATACTTCCTGAGGTTGAGCTTTTATCCATTTTCCTTTCTTTAAAAAGAGAGTGAGTAAAACTTACCTCTTCATACGAGCTTCGTGAACATTTTGCCTGTTTTGAATTTTTTTTATCCATTCCCTACTTCAGCACAATTTGAGGGCAGGTGTCCTTTACAGCCCTGAGTCCTTGTGAATGGTAAGTGACCATTAGCTGTGGGTTAAAAGCTGCTGTTGCGGGAATCGGCCACAAGGCGGCAGCATTTCTCCTTTACCAAATCTGGTTACTAGGGCAACAGAGCCTTAGTGGAAGTGGTGTTCTAGGTTGTAAATTAGAATGGAATGTGCGAGGAAAAAGCCCTTTAAGTTTATGTCTCATTACTTCTTGTTGGTATTTTTAACTTAATTTTTATTTTTTATCACAGCAAACTTGATTACAATGTTTTGTTTGTTCTAGGTGTGCAAGATGTGGTTCTTTCACACATATACATATATCTATTTTTCTTCGGATCCTTTTCCCATGTCTGTTACGACACAATGTTGAGTAGTCTTCTCTTGGTATAGCGTAGGTCTTTGGTGATTATATATTTCACATGTGTTTGTATCTCTCTGTTAACCTCAATACGGTAATGTATCCAATCCTCACACCTTTCCATTTGGTGAACCATAAGTTTTTTAAATGAATCTATGATAGTGTTTCTCTGTGGAAATACCTTTGTTTGTATCATTTTTTCGGTAACACCTATATGTGATAGGATAGGATATGTGTCTTTCGCTTTCTCACTTACTCCAAGCTGCGTGATTACTTCTAGACTCATCTATGGTGCTGCAAATGGCATTGTTTCATTTTTTCACTAGCTCATATTCCATCTGTACATGGAGCAGTTCTTCTTTGTCCACCCATCTGTCGTTGGACTTTTTGGTTACTTCCATATCTTGGCGATTGTTATACTATGCAATGCAGATTTGCGTACGTGTGTCCTTCCAATTCTGTCTTCTTAGGTTATAGGTCCAGGAATAGGTCTGCTGGGTCATATGGTAGCTCAATGTTTACCTTTTAAAGGCACCTCTATTCCGTTCTCTTTAGTGGCTCTTTCCAGGTTACGTCCCACTTAAAGCGGAGGGTATGCATTTCTTCCCAGCACCTTCAGCATTTATTCTTTGTAGTTTTTGCTGATGGTTATTCTGAGTGGTGTGAGCTGATACCTCTTTGTGCTTGAATTTGCATGTGTCTCATAATGCGTTGAAATTGAGCTGTAAGACATGTCCTTTTTATTTTTCCAGCTGTGATGAGAGCTTATTTCTTCAAAGTGTTTTCTTAAAGTATGTGTCACCATTTGAAATATTTTGGCCATGATCTCCCTCAAGACATTTTGAGGGCAGGTTTCATTTACAGCCCTGCAGTACTTGTTCATATGAAGTGACCATTAGCTCAGGCTTTAAACCTGCTTTTGCAGGTAACGGCCAGAGAGCGGCAATCTTTCTACGTTCCCCTTGCTGGTACTAGGGAAACAGACCTACCGGCCAGTGGTGTTCTTCGGTTATAAATTAGAGTGCAATGTGCCCGGATAAACCCACAAATGTTGATGTCTCCTTGCTTTTCTTTGTTTTTAAATTTAATTTATATTTATTATTAGAGTAATATCCCATTGTGTACGTGGACCACTTCTTCTTGGTGCATTCCTCGGTTGATGGACATTTTCATTGCTTCCAAGTGCTGGCTATGGTAAATATTGCTGGCATACTGGTTTGCCAGCCTGTGACTTTTTGATTCTCATTTTCTCAGGTGATAGGCCAAGCAGTGGTTGTGATTGATGGACTGGTAGCTCAATGTTTCCCTTTTCAAAGCACCTACGTTGTGTTTTCGTTAGTGGCTCTTTACATGCCCCCCCTTACAGCCGAGGGTACGCATTTCTCCACACTCCCTTCACCGTTTATTTTTTGCAGCATTTTTCCTAATGGCCATTCTGACTGCTGTGTGCTGATAGGGTTTTGTAATATGGGTATGCATGTCATGAAAATTTTTAAAATTCATCATATTCCTACACCTTTTTCTTTTCTCTTAAAAGAAAAAAACCGTGAGTACAATATAGCTCTTGAAATTGTCTTCTTCGAAGGTTGCCCTCTTCTGAATTTTTTGGTCGATTTTTGACCCCAGAAATTTTCTGGAGGCCAGGCGCAATTTACAGAACTGCAAGTTGGTGAAAATTTAGTGACCTTTTGCAGTGGGTTCAAAGCTGCTGTTGTGGGAAACGTCCACAAGGAGGTAGCATTTCTCCATTCCCCAGTCCTGGTTCTAGGGCAGCAGAGCCTTTCTGGAAGTCATTGTCCTAGGTTGTAAATTAGAATGGAATTTGCCAGGAGAAATCCCCATAAGTTTATGTCTCATTACTTCTTCTTGGTTTTTAAAATTTTCTTAATCTGGGTAAAGTTTAGAATACTGTTTGTCCTAGGTGTACACAATCTGGTTCATTTGGACATTATGTATGTCTATTAATGTACAGATCCTCTTCCCATGTAAAATATTACACTGTTCCGTCGACCTCCCTTGTTATATGTTCGGTCTTTTTGATACATGTATATAATATGTATTTGAATATGTATAGTAACACTAATCTTCATTTCTCAATTTCCCCCCTCCTTTCCTTTTAGATGAGCATAGTTTGTGTTCTACGCCTGTGAGTGTCTTTCTCTTTAGAAATATGTTCATCTGTGTCAGTTATTAGATAATGCCATAAGTGATAATATAAGATATAGGTCTTTTGCTTTCCGACCTACTTCATGTTTTGTGATTATCTCCAGGCTCATCTATGGTGCCTCAAAGAGCAGTGCTTCAATGTTTTCCATGGCTAATATTCCATTGTGTACATGGACCACTTCTTCTTGGTGCATTCCTCTGTTGATGGACATTTTCGTTGCTTCCAAGTGTTGCCTATGGTAAATATTGCTGGAGTGCAGGATTGCCAGCCTGCGATTTTTGATTTTCATTTTCTCAGGTGATAGACCCAGCAGTGGGTATGATTGATTGATTGGTATGGTAGCTCAACGTTTACCTTTTCAAGGCACCTCAATTGTGCTTTCATTAGTGGCTCTTACCACGTCCCCCTTAGAATCGAGGGTACGCATTTCTCCACAATCACGTCAGCGTTTATCGTTTGCCGCATTTTTGTTGATGGCCATTCTGACTGGTGTGAGCTGATAGGTTTTTGTAATTTGGGTTTACATGTCTGTAAAAATTCCTACAATTCATCCTTTTTCCACGCCTTTTCCTTTTCTGTTAAAAGAAAAAAGAAAAAAGGTGTGAGTACAATATACCTCTTCAAATTTTCTTTTTGGAAGGTTGCACTCTAGAGTTTTTTGGTCGATTTTCGACCTCAGTATCTTTTGGAGGGCAGGTGTCATTTACAGACCTGCAATTGGTGAATATTTAGTGACCTTTTGCAGTGGGTTTAAAGCTGCTGTTGTGGGAAACGGCCACAAGGATGCAGCATTTCTCCATTCCCAAATCTGGGTACTAGGGCAGCAGAGCCGTTCTGGAAGTCGTTTGCCTAGGTTGTAAATTTGAATGGAATGTGCCAGGAGAACCCCCCATAAGTTTATGTCTCATTACTCCTAGTTGGTTGTTTTAATTTTTTCAATTGGGGTAATGGTTAGAATGTTGCTTGTCCAAGGTGTACATACTCTGGTTCATCTACATATTCTATATACCTATTTATGTAGAGATCCTCTTCCCGTGTAAATTATTACACAGTGTTCCGTAAACCTTCCTTGCTATATGGTCGGTCTTTTTGATATATGTATATAATATGTATTTGTATACATATGGTAACGCTAATCTTCATTTATCCATTCCCCCCCACCTTTCCTTGTAGATAAGCATAGTTTTTTTTAATAAGTCTGTGATTGACTTTCTCTGTGGAAATATGTTCATTTGTGTCAGTTACTAGAGAACGCGTATAAGTGATATCATAGGATATAGGACTTTTGCTTTCCGACTTACCTCATGTTCTGTGATTATCTCCAAGATCATCTATGGTGTCTCAAAGAGCAGTGTTTCATTGTTTTCCATGGCTAGTATTCATTGTGTACATGGGCCGCTTCTTCTTTTTCCTTTCATCTGTTGATGGACATTTTGGTTGCTTCACTGTCTTGTCTATTGTGAATAAGGCTGCAGTGCAGCTTTTGCAGCCCGGGTCTTCTTCATTCTGGTCTTCTCAGGTGAGAGGCCCATTGGTGCGCCTGCTGGATTGAATGGTACCTCAATTTTTCCTTTTCAACGCAGCTCCTTTCTGTTCTCATTATTAGCGTTTAACCCTTTTACATCTCACCAGCAGCTAGAGGGTACACAGTTCTCTAAAACCTCTTCAGCATTGATTGTTTGTAGACTTTTTGCCAACGGTCAGTCGACGGGTGTGAGTTGAAAACTTTTTGTAGATTAGATTGCATGAGTCTAATACTTCCTGAGGTTGAGCTTTTATCCATTTTCCTTTCTTTGAAAAGAGAGTGAGTAAAACTTACCTCTTCATACGAGCTTCGTGAACATTTTGCCTGTTTTGAATTTTTTTTATCCATTCCCTACTTCAGCACAATTTGAGGGCAGGTGTCCTTTACAGCCCTGAGTCCTTGTGAATGGTAAGTGACCATTAGCTGTGGGTTAAAAGCTGCTGTTGCGGGAATCGGCCACAAGGCGGCAGCATTTCTCCTTTACCAAATCTGGTTACTAGGGCAACAGAGCCTTAGTGGAAGTGGTGTTCTAGGTTGTAAATTAGAATGGAATGTGCGAGGAAAAAGCCCTTTAAGTTTATGTCTCATTACTTCTTGTTGGTATTTTTAACTTAATTTTTATTTTTTATCACAGCAAACTTGATTACAATGTTTTGTTTGTTCTAGGTGTGCAAGATGTGGTTCTTTCACACATATACATATATCTATTTTTCTTCGGATCCTTTTCCCATGTCTGTTACGACACAATGTTGAGTAGTCTTCTCTTGGTATAGCGTAGGTCTTTGGTGATTATATATTTCACATGTGTTTGTATCTCTCTGTTAACCTCAATACGGTAATGTATCCAATCCTCACACCTTTCCATTTGGTGAACCATAAGTTTTTTAAATGAATCTATGATAGTGTTTCTCTGTGGAAATACCTTTGTTTGTATCATTTTTTCGGTAACACCTATATGTGATAGGATAGGATATGTGTCTTTCGCTTTCTCACTTACTCCAAGCTGCGTGATTACTTCTAGACTCATCTATGGTGCTGCAAATGGCATTGTTTCATTTTTTCACTAGCTCATATTCCATCTGTACATGGAGCAGTTCTTCTTTGTCCACCCATCTGTCGTTGGACTTTTTGGTTACTTCCATATCTTGGCGATTGTTATACTATGCAATGCAGATTTGCGTACCTGTGTCCTTCCAATTCTGTCTTCTTAGGTTATAGGTCCAGGAATAGGTCTGCTGGGTCATATGGTAGCTCAATGTTTACCTTTTAAAGGCACCTCTATTCCGTTCTCTTTAGTGGCTCTTTCCAGGTTACGTCCCACTTAAAGCGGAGGGTATGCATTTCTTCCCAGCACCTTCAGCATTTATTCTTTGTAGTTTTTGCTGATGGTTATTCTGAGTGGTGTGAGCTGATACCTCTTTGTGGTTGAATTTGCATGTGTCTCATAATGCGTTGAAATTGAGCTGTAAGACATGTCCTTTTTATTTTTCCAGCTGTGATGAGAGCTTATTTCTTCAAAGTGTTTTCTTAAAGTATGTGTCACCATTTGAAATATTTTGGCCATGATCTCCCTCAAGACATTTTGAGGGCAGGTTTCATTTACAGCCCTGCAGTACTTGTTCATATGAAGTGACCATTAGCTCAGGCTTTAAACCTGCTTTTGCAGGTAACGGCCAGAGAGCGGCAATCTTTCTACGTTCCCCTTGCTGGTACTAGGGAAACAGACCTACCGGCCAGTGGTGTTCTTCGGTTATAAATTAGAGTGCAATGTGCCCGGATAAACCCACAAATGTTGATGTCTCCTTGCTTTTCTTTGTTTTTAAATTTAATTTATATTTATTATTAGAGTAATATCCCATTGTGTACGTGGACCACTTCTTCTTGGTGCATTCCTCGGTTGATGGACATTTTCATTGCTTCCAAGTGCTGGCTATGGTAAATATTGCTGGCATACTGGTTTGCCAGCCTGTGACTTTTTGATTCTCATTTTCTCAGGTGATAGGCCAAGCAGTGGTTGTGATTGATGGACTGGTAGCTCAATGTTTCCCTTTTCAAAGCACCTACGTTGTGTTTTCGTTAGTGGCTCTTTACATGCCCCCCCTTACAGCCGAGGGTACGCATTTCTCCACACTCCCTTCACCGTTTATTTTTTGCAGCATTTTTCCTAATGGCCATTCTGACTGCTGTGAGCTGATAGGGTTTTGTAATATGGGTATGCATGTCATGAAAATTTTTAAAATTCATCATATTCCTACGCCTTTTTCTTTTCTCTTAAAAGAAAAAAACCGTGAGTACAATATAGCTCTTGAAATTGTCTTCTTCGAAGGTTGCCCTCTTCTGAATTTTTTGGTCGATTTTTGACCCCAGAAATTTTCTGGAGGCCAGGCGCAATTTACAGAACTGCAAGTTGGTGAAAATTTAGTGACCTTTTGCAGTGGGTTCAAAGCTGCTGTTGTGGGAAACGTCCACAAGGAGGTAGCATTTCTCCATTCCCCAGTCCTGGTTCTAGGGCAGCAGAGCCTTTCTGGAAGTCATTGTCCTAGGTTGTAAATTAGAATGGAATTTGCCAGGAGAAATCCCCATAAGTTTATGTCTCATTACTTCTTCTTGGTTTTTAAAATTTTCTTAATCTGGGTAAAGTTTAGAATACTGTTTGTCCTAGGTGTACACAATCTGGTTCATTTGGACATTATGTATGTCTATTAATGTACAGATCCTCTTCCCATGTAAAATATTACACTGTTCCGTCGACCTCCCTTGTTATATGTTCGGTCTTTTTGATACATGTATATAATATGTATTTGAATATGTATAGTAACACTAATCTTCATTTCTCAATTTCCCCCCTCCTTTCCTTTTAGATGAGCATAGTTTGTGTTCTACGCCTGTGAGTGTCTTTCTCTTTAGAAATATGTTCATCTGTGTCAGTTATTAGATAATGCCATAAGTGATAATATAAGATATAGGTCTTTTGCTTTCCGACCTACTTCATGTTTTGTGATTATCTCCAGGCTCATCTATGGTGCCTCAAAGAGCAGTGCTTCAATGTTTTCCATGGCTAATATTCCATTGTGTACATGGACCACTTCTTCTTGGTGCATTCCTCTGTTGATGGACATTTTCGTTGCTTCCAAGTGTTGCCTATGGTAAATATTGCTGGAGTGCAGGATTGCCAGCCTGCGATTTTTGATTTTCATTTTCTCAGGTGATAGACCCAGCAGTGGGTATGATTGATTGATTGGTATGGTAGCTCAACGTTTACCTTTTCAAGGCACCTCAATTGTGCTTTCATTAGTGGCTCTTACCACGTCCCCCTTAGAATCGAGGGTACGCATTTCTCCACAATCACGTCAGCGTTTATCGTTTGCCGCATTTTTGTTGATGGCCATTCTGACTGGTGTGAGCTGATAGGTTTTTGTAATTTGGGTTTACATGTCTGTAAAAATTCCTACAATTCATCCTTTTTCCACGCCTTTTCCTTTTCTGTTAAAAGAAAAAAGAAAAAAGGTGTGAGTACAATATACCTCTTCAAATTTTCTTTTTGGAAGGTTGCACTCTAGAGTTTTTTGGTCGATTTTCGACCTCAGTATCTTTTGGAGGGCAGGTGTCATTTACAGACCTGCAATTGGTGAATATTTAGTGACCTTTTGCAGTGGGTTTAAAGCTGCTGTTGTGGGAAACGGCCACAAGGATGCAGCATTTCTCCATTCCCAAATCTGGGTACTAGGGCAGCAGAGCCGTTCTGGAAGTCGTTTGCCTAGGTTGTAAATTTGAATGGAATGTGCCAGGAGAACCCCCCATAAGTTTATGTCTCATTACTCCTAGTTGGTTGTTTTAATTTTTTCAATTGGGGTAATGGTTAGAATGTTGCTTGTCCAAGGTGTACATACTCTGGTTCATCTACATATTCTATATACCTATTTATGTAGAGATCCTCTTCCCGTGTAAATTATTACACAGTGTTCCGTAAACCTTCCTTGCTATATGGTCGGTCTTTTTGATATATGTATATAATATGTATTTGTATACATATGGTAACGCTAATCTTCATTTATCCATTCCCCCCCACCTTTCCTTGTAGATAAGCATAGTTTTTTTTAATAAGTCTGTGATTGACTTTCTCTGTGGAAATATGTTCATTTGTGTCAGTTACTAGAGAACGCGTATAAGTGATATCATAGGATATAGGACTTTTGCTTTCCGACTTACCTCATGTTCTGTGATTATCTCCAAGATCATCTATGGTGTCTCAAAGAGCAGTGTTTCATTGTTTTCCATGGCTAGTATTCATTGTGTACATGGGCCGCTTCTTCTTTTTCCTTTCATCTGTTGATGGACATTTTGGTTGCTTCACTGTCTTGTCTATTGTGAATAAGGCTGCAGTGCAGCTTTTGCAGCCCGGGTCTTCTTCATTCTGGTCTTCTCAGGTGAGAGGCCCATTGGTGCGCCTGCTGGATTGAATGGTACCTCAATTTTTCCTTTTCAACGCAGCTCCTTTCTGTTCTCATTATTAGCGTTTAACCCTTTTACATCTCACCAGCAGCTAGAGGGTACACAGTTCTCTAAAACCTCTTCAGCATTGATTGTTTGTAGACTTTTTGCCAACGGTCAGTCGACGGGTGTGAGTTGAAAACTTTTTGTAGATTAGATTGCATGAGTCTAATACTTCCTGAGGTTGAGCTTTTATCCATTTTCCTTTCTTTGAAAAGAGAGTGAGTAAAACTTACCTCTTCATACGAGCTTCGTGAACATTTTGCCTGTTTTGAATTTTTTTTATCCATTCCCTACTTCAGCACAATTTGAGGGCAGGTGTCCTTTACAGCCCTGAGTCCTTGTGAATGGTAAGTGACCATTAGCTGTGGGTTAAAAGCTGCTGTTGCGGGAATCGGCCACAAGGCGGCAGCATTTCTCCTTTACCAAATCTGGTTACTAGGGCAACAGAGCCTTAGTGGAAGTGGTGTTCTAGGTTGTAAATTAGAATGGAATGTGCGAGGAAAAAGCCCTTTAAGTTTATGTCTCATTACTTCTTGTTGGTATTTTTAACTTAATTTTTATTTTTTATCACAGCAAACTTGATTACAATGTTTTGTTTGTTCTAGGTGTGCAAGATGTGGTTCTTTCACACATATACATATATCTATTCTTCTTCGGATCCTTTTCCCATGTCTGTTACGACACAATGTTGAGTAGTCTTCTCTTGGTATAGCGTAGGTCTTTGGTGATTATATATTTCACATGTGTTTGTATCTCTCTGTTAACCTCAATACGGTAATGTATCCAATCCTCACACCTTTCCATTTGGTGAACCATAAGTTTTTTAAATGAATCTATGATAGTGTTTCTCTGTGGAAATACCTTTGTTTGTATCATTTTTTCGGTAACACCTATATGTGATATGATAGGATATGTGTCTTTCGCTTTCTCACTTACTCCAAGCTGCGTGATTACTTCTAGACTCATCTATGGTGCTGCAAATGGCATTGTTTCATTTTTTCACTAGCTCATATTCCATCTGTACATGGAGCAGTTCTTCTTTGTCCACCCATCTGTCGTTGGACTTTTTGGTTACTTCCATATCTTGGCGATTGTTATACTATGCAATGCAGATTTGCGTACGTGTGTCCTTCCAATTCTGTCTTCTTAGGTTATAGGTCCAGGAATAGGTCTGCTGGGTCATATGGTAGCTCAATGTTTACCTTTTAAAGGCACCTCTATTCCGTTCTCTTTAGTGGCTCTTTCCAGGTTACGTCCCACTTAAAGCGGAGGGTATGCATTTCTTCCCAGCACCTTCAGCATTTATTCTTTGTAGTTTTTGCTGATGGTTATTCTGAGTGGTGTGAGCTGATACCTCTTTGTGGTTGAATTTGCATGTGTCTCATAATGCGTTGAAATTGAGCTGTAAGACATGTCCTTTTTATTTTTCCAGCTGTGATGAGAGCTTATTTCTTCAAAGTGTTTTCTTAAAGTATGTGTCACCATTTGAAATATTTTGGCCATGATCTCCCTCAAGACATTTTGAGGGCAGGTTTCATTTACAGCCCTGCAGTACTTGTTCATATGAAGTGACCATTAGCTCAGGCTTTAAACCTGCTTTTGCAGGTAACGGCCAGAGAGCGGCAATCTTTCTACGTTCCCCTTGCTGGTACTAGGGAAACAGACCTACCGGCCAGTGGTGTTCTTCGGTTATAAATTAGAGTGCAATGTGCCCGGATAAACCCACAAATGTTGATGTCTCCTTGCTTTTCTTTGTTTTTAAATTTAATTTATATTTATTATTAGAGTAATATCCCATTGTGTACGTGGACCACTTCTTCTTGGTGCATTCCTCGGTTGATGGACATTTTCATTGCTTCCAAGTGCTGGCTATGGTAAATATTGCTGGCATACTGGTTTGCCAGCCTGTGACTTTTTGATTCTCATTTTCTCAGGTGATAGGCCAAGCAGTGGTTGTGATTGATGGACTGGTAGCTCAATGTTTCCCTTTTCAAAGCACCTACGTTGTGTTTTCGTTAGTGGCTCTTTACATGCCCCCCCTTACAGCCGAGGGTACGCATTTCTCCACACTCCCTTCACCGTTTATTTTTTGCAGCATTTTTCCTAATGGCCATTCTGACTGCTGTGTGCTGATAGGGTTTTGTAATATGGGTATGCATGTCATGAAAATTTTTAAAATTCATCATATTCCTACGCCTTTTTCTTTTCTCTTAAAAGAAAAAAACCGTGAGTACAATATAGCTCTTGAAATTGTCTTCTTCGAAGGTTGCCCTCTTCTGAATTTTTTGGTCGATTTTTGACCCCAGAAATTTTCTGGAGGCCAGGCGCAATTTACAGAACTGCAAGTTGGTGAAAATTTAGTGACCTTTTGCAGTGGGTTCAAAGCTGCTGTTGTGGGAAACGTCCACAAGGAGGTAGCATTTCTCCATTCCCCAGTCCTGGTTCTAGGGCAGCAGAGCCTTTCTGGAAGTCATTGTCCTAGGTTGTAAATTAGAATGGAATTTGCCAGGAGAAATCCCCATAAGTTTATGTCTCATTACTTCTTCTTGGTTTTTAAAATTTTCTTAATCTGGGTAAAGTTTAGAATACTGTTTGTCCTAGGTGTACACAATCTGGTTCATTTGGACATTATGTATGTCTATTAATGTACAGATCCTCTTCCCATGTAAAATATTACACTGTTCCGTCGACCTCCCTTGTTATATGTTCGGTCTTTTTGATACATGTATATAATATGTATTTGAATATGTATAGTAACACTAATCTTCATTTCTCAATTTCCCCCCTCCTTTCCTTTTAGATGAGCATAGTTTGTGTTCTACGCCTGTGAGTGTCTTTCTCTTTAGAAATATGTTCATCTGTGTCAGTTATTAGATAATGCCATAAGTGATAATATAAGATATAGGTCTTTTGCTTTCCGACCTACTTCATGTTTTGTGATTATCTCCAGGCTCATCTATGGTGCCTCAAAGAGCAGTGCTTCAATGTTTTCCATGGCTAATATTCCATTGTGTACATGGACCACTTCTTCTTGGTGCATTCCTCTGTTGATGGACATTTTCGTTGCTTCCAAGTGTTGCCTATGGTAAATATTGCTGGAGTGCAGGATTGCCAGCCTGCGATTTTTGATTTTCATTTTCTCAGGTGATAGACCCAGCAGTGGGTATGATTGATTGATTGGTATGGTAGCTCAACGTTTACCTTTTCAAGGCACCTCAATTGTGCTTTCATTAGTGGCTCTTACCACGTCCCCCTTAGAATCGAGGGTACGCATTTCTCCACAATCACGTCAGCGTTTATCGTTTGCCGCATTTTTGTTGATGGCCATTCTGACTGGTGTGAGCTGATAGGTTTTTGTAATTTGGGTTTACATGTCTGTAACAATTCCTACAATTCATCCTTTTTCCACGCCTTTTCCTTTTCTGTTAAAAGAAAAAAGAAAAAAGGTGTGAGTACAATATACCTCTTCAAATTTTCTTTTTGGAAGGTTGCACTCTAGAGTTTTTTGGTCGATTTTCGACCTCAGTATCTTTTGGAGGGCAGGTGTCATTTACAGACCTGCAATTGGTGAATATTTAGTGACCTTTTGCAGTGGGTTTAAAGCTGCTGTTGTGGGAAACGGCCACAAGGATGCAGCATTTCTCCATTCCCAAATCTGGGTACTAGGGCAGCAGAGCCGTTCTGGAAGTCGTTTGCCTAGGTTGTAAATTTGAATGGAATGTGCCAGGAGAACCCCCCATAAGTTTATGTCTCATTACTCCTAGTTGGTTGTTTTAATTTTTTCAATTGGGGTAATGGTTAGAATGTTGCTTGTCCAAGGTGTACATACTCTGGTTCATCTACATATTCTATATACCTATTTATGTAGAGATCCTCTTCCCGTGTAAATTATTACACAGTGTTCCGTAAACCTTCCTTGCTATATGGTCGGTCTTTTTGATATATGTATATAATATGTATTTGTATACATATGGTAACGCTAATCTTCATTTATCCATTCCCCCCCACCTTTCCTTGTAGATAAGCATAGTTTTTTTTAATAAGTCTGTGATTGACTTTCTCTGTGGAAATATGTTCATTTGTGTCAGTTACTAGAGAACGCGTATAAGTGATATCATAGGATATAGGACTTTTGCTTTCCGACTTACCTCATGTTCTGTGATTATCTCCAAGATCATCTATGGTGTCTCAAAGAGCAGTGTTTCATTGTTTTCCATGGCTAGTATTCATTGTGTACATGGGCCGCTTCTTCTTTTTCCTTTCATCTGTTGATGGACATTTTGGTTGCTTCACTGTCTTGTCTATTGTGAATAAGGCTGCAGTGCAGCTTTTGCAGCCCGGGTCTTCTTCATTCTGGTCTTCTCAGGTGAGAGGCCCATTGGTGCGCCTGCTGGATTGAATGGTACCTCAATTTTTCCTTTTCAACGCAGCTCCTTTCTGTTCTCATTATTAGCGTTTAACCCTTTTACATCTCACCAGCAGCTAGAGGGTACACAGTTCTCTAAAACCTCTTCAGCATTGATTGTTTGTAGACTTTTTGCCAACGGTCAGTCGACGGGTGTGAGTTGAAAACTTCTTGTAGATTAGATTGCATGAGTCTAATACTTCCTGAGGTTGAGCTTTTATCCATTTTCCTTTCTTTAAAAAGAGAGTGAGTAAAACTTACCTCTTCATACGAGCTTCGTGAACATTTTGCCTGTTTTGAATTTTTTTTATCCATTCCCTACTTCAGCACAATTTGAGGGCAGGTGTCCTTTACAGCCCTGAGTCCTTGTGAATGGTAAGTGACCATTAGCTGTGGGTTAAAAGCTGCTGTTGCGGGAATCGGCCACAAGGCGGCAGCATTTCTCCTTTACCAAATCTGGTTACTAGGGCAACAGAGCCTTAGTGGAAGTGGTGTTCTAGGTTGTAAATTAGAATGGAATGTGCGAGGAAAAAGCCCTTTAAGTTTATGTCTCATTACTTCTTGTTGGTATTTTTAACTTAATTTTTATTTTTTATCACAGCAAACTTGATTACAATGTTTTGTTTGTTCTAGGTGTGCAAGATGTGGTTCTTTCACACATATACATATATCTATTTTTCTTCGGATCCTTTTCCCATGTCTGTTACGACACAATGTTGAGTAGTCTTCTCTTGGTATAGCGTAGGTCTTTGGTGATTATATATTTCACGTGTGTTTGTATCTCTCTGTTAACCTCAATACGGTAATGTATCCAATCCTCACACCTTTCCATTTGGTGAACCATAAGTTTTTTAAATGAATCTATGATAGTGTTTCTCTGTGGAAATACCTTTGTTTGTATCATTTTTTCGGTAACACCTATATGTGATAGGATAGGATATGTGTCTTTCGCTTTCTCACTTACTCCAAGCTGCGTGATTACTTCTAGACTCATCTATGGTGCTGCAAATGGCATTGTTTCATTTTTTCACTAGCTCATATTCCATCTGTACATGGAGCAGTTCTTCTTTGTCCACCCATCTGTCGTTGGACTTTTTGGTTACTTCCATATCTTGGCGATTGTTATACTATGCAATGCAGATTTGCGTACCTGTGTCCTTCCAATTCTGTCTTCTTAGGTTATAGGTCCAGGAATAGGTCTGCTGGGTCATATGGTAGCTCAATGTTTACCTTTTAAAGGCACCTCTATTCCGTTCTCTTTAGTGGCTCTTTCCAGGTTACGTCCCACTTAAAGCGGAGGGTATGCATTTCTTCCCAGCACCTTCAGCATTTATTCTTTGTAGTTTTTGCTGATGGTTATTCTGAGTGGTGTGAGCTGATACCTCTTTGTGGTTGAATTTGCATGTGTCTCATAATGCGTTGAAATTGAGCTGTAAGACATGTCCTTTTTATTTTTCCAGCTGTGATGAGAGCTTATTTCTTCAAAGTGTTTTCTTAA
The DNA here is from genome assembly GCF_965194805.1 of Balaenoptera borealis. NCBI lineage: Eukaryota > Metazoa > Chordata > Mammalia > Artiodactyla > Balaenopteridae > Balaenoptera > Balaenoptera borealis. The sequence continues at coordinate 197,143 of NW_028123367.1, forward strand.
AGTATGTGTCACCATTTGAAATATTTTGGCCATGATCTCCCTCAAGACATTTTGAGGGCAGGTTTCATTTACAGCCCTGCAGTACTTGTTCATATGAAGTGACCATTAGCTCAGGCTTTAAACCTGCTTTTGCAGGTAACGGCCAGAGAGCGGCAATCTTTCTACGTTCCCCTTGCTGGTACTAGGGAAACAGACCTACCGGCCAGTGGTGTTCTTCGGTTATAAATTAGAGTGCAATGTGCCCGGATAAACCCACAAATGTTGATGTCTCCTTGCTTTTCTTTGTTTTTAAATTTAATTTATATTTATTATTAGAGTAATATCCCATTGTGTACGTGGACCACTTCTTCTTGGTGCATTCCTCGGTTGATGGACATTTTCATTGCTTCCAAGTGCTGGCTATGGTAAATATTGCTGGCATACTGGTTTGCCAGCCTGTGACTTTTTGATTCTCATTTTCTCAGGTGATAGGCCAAGCAGTGGTTGTGATTGATGGACTGGTAGCTCAATGTTTCCCTTTTCAAAGCACCTACGTTGTGTTTTCGTTAGTGGCTCTTTACATGCCCCCCCTTACAGCCGAGGGTACGCATTTCTCCACACTCCCTTCACCGTTTATTTTTTGCAGCATTTTTCCTAATGGCCATTCTGACTGCTGTGTGCTGATAGGGTTTTGTAATATGGGTATGCATGTCATGAAAATTTTTAAAATTCATCATATTCCTACGCCTTTTTCTTTTCTCTTAAAAGAAAAAAACCGTGAGTACAATATAGCTCTTGAAATTGTCTTCTTCGAAGGTTGCCCTCTTCTGAATTTTTTGGTCGATTTTTGACCCCAGAAATTTTCTGGAGGCCAGGCGCAATTTACAGAACTGCAAGTTGGTGAAAATTTAGTGACCTTTTGCAGTGGGTTCAAAGCTGCTGTTGTGGGAAACGTCCACAAGGAGGTAGCATTTCTCCATTCCCCAGTCCTGGTTCTAGGGCAGCAGAGCCTTTCTGGAAGTCATTGTCCTAGGTTGTAAATTAGAATGGAATTTGCCAGGAGAAATCCCCATAAGTTTATGTCTCATTACTTCTTCTTGGTTTTTAAAATTTTTTTAATCTGGGTAAAGTTTAGAATACTGTTTGTCCTAGGTGTACACAATCTGGTTCATTTGGACATTATGTATGTCTATTAATGTACAGATCCTCTTCCCATGTAAAATATTACACTGTTCCGTCGACCTCCCTTGTTATATGTTCGGTCTTTTTGATACATGTATATAATATGTATTTGAATATGTATAGTAACACTAATCTTCATTTCTCAATTTCCCCCCTCCTTTCCTTTTAGATGAGCATAGTTTGTGTTCTACGCCTGTGAGTGTCTTTCTCTTTAGAAATATGTTCATCTGTGTCAGTTATTAGATAATGCCATAAGTGATAATATAAGATATAGGTCTTTTGCTTTCCGACCTACTTCATGTTTTGTGATTATCTCCAGGCTCATCTATGGTGCCTCAAAGAGCAGTGCTTCAATGTTTTCCATGGCTAATATTCCATTGTGTACATGGACCACTTCTTCTTGGTGCATTCCTCTGTTGATGGACATTTTCGTTGCTTCCAAGTGTTGCCTATGGTAAATATTGCTGGAGTGCAGGATTGCCAGCCTGCGATTTTTGATTTTCATTTTCTCAGGTGATAGACCCAGCAGTGGGTATGATTGATTGATTGGTATGGTAGCTCAACGTTTACCTTTTCAAGGCACCTCAATTGTGCTTTCATTAGTGGCTCTTACCACGTCCCCCTTAGAATCGAGGGTACGCATTTCTCCACAATCACGTCAGCGTTTATCGTTTGCCGCATTTTTGTTGATGGCCATTCTGACTGGTGTGAGCTGATAGGTTTTTGTAATTTGGGTTTACATGTCTGTAAAAATTCCTACAATTCATCCTTTTTCCACGCCTTTTCCTTTTCTGTTAAAAGAAAAAAGAAAAAAGGTGTGAGTACAATATACCTCTTCAAATTTTCTTTTTGGAAGGTTGCACTCTAGAGTTTTTTGGTCGATTTTCGACCTCAGTATCTTTTGGAGGGCAGGTGTCATTTACAGACCTGCAATTGGTGAATATTTAGTGACCTTTTGCAGTGGGTTTAAAGCTGCTGTTGTGGGAAACGGCCACAAGGATGCAGCATTTCTCCATTCCCAAATCTGGGTACTAGGGCAGCAGAGCCGTTCTGGAAGTCGTTTGCCTAGGTTGTAAATTTGAATGGAATGTGCCAGGAGAACCCCCCATAAGTTTATGTCTCATTACTCCTAGTTGGTTGTTTTAATTTTTTCAATTGGGGTAATGGTTAGAATGTTGCTTGTCCAAGGTGTACATACTCTGGTTCATCTACATATTCTATATACCTATTTATGTAGAGATCCTCTTCCCGTGTAAATTATTACACAGTGTTCCGTAAACCTTCCTTGCTATATGGTCGGTCTTTTTGATATATGTATATAATATGTATTTGTATACATATGGTAACGCTAATCTTCATTTATCCATTCCCCCCCACCTTTCCTTGTAGATAAGCATAGTTTTTTTTAATAAGTCTGTGATTGACTTTCTCTGTGGAAATATGTTCATTTGTGTCAGTTACTAGAGAACGCGTATAAGTGATATCATAGGATATAGGACTTTTGCTTTCCGACTTACCTCATGTTCTGTGATTATCTCCAAGATCATCTATGGTGTCTCAAAGAGCAGTGTTTCATTGTTTTCCATGGCTAGTATTCATTGTGTACATGGGCCGCTTCTTCTTTTTCCTTTCATCTGTTGATGGACATTTTGGTTGCTTCACTGTCTTGTCTATTGTGAATAAGGCTGCAGTGCAGCTTTTGCAGCCCGGGTCTTCTTCATTCTGGTCTTCTCAGGTGAGAGGCCCATTGGTGCGCCTGCTGGATTGAATGGTACCTCAATTTTTCCTTTTCAACGCAGCTCCTTTCTGTTCTCATTATTAGCGTTTAACCCTTTTACATCTCACCAGCAGCTAGAGGGTACACAGTTCTCTAAAACCTCTTCAGCATTGATTGTTTGTAGACTTTTTGCCAACGGTCAGTCGACGGGTGTGAGTTGAAAACTTTTTGTAGATTAGATTGCATGAGTCTAATACTTCCTGAGGTTGAGCTTTTATCCATTTTCCTTTCTTTAAAAAGAGAGTGAGTAAAACTTACCTCTTCATACGAGCTTCGTGAACATTTTGCCTGTTTTGAATTTTTTTTATCCATTCCCTACTTCAGCACAATTTGAGGGCAGGTGTCCTTTACAGCCCTGAGTCCTTGTGAATGGTAAGTGACCATTAGCTGTGGGTTAAAAGCTGCTGTTGCGGGAATCGGCCACAAGGCGGCAGCATTTCTCCTTTACCAAATCTGGTTACTAGGGCAACAGAGCCTTAGTGGAAGTGGTGTTCTAGGTTGTAAATTAGAATGGAATGTGCGAGGAAAAAGCCCTTTAAGTTTATGTCTCATTACTTCTTGTTGGTATTTTTAACTTAATTTTTATTTTTTATCACAGCAAACTTGATTACAATGTTTTGTTTGTTCTAGGTGTGCAAGATGTGGTTCTTTCACATATATACATATATCTATTTTTCTTCGGATCCTTTTCCCATGTAGGTTACGACACAATGTTGAGTAGTCTTCTCTTGGTATAGCGTAGGTCTTTGTTGATTATGTATTTCACACGTGTTTGTATCTCTCTGTTAACCTCAATATGGTAATGTATCCAATCCTCACACCTTTCCATTTGGTGAACCATAGGTTTTTTTAATGAATCTATGATAGTGTTTCTCTGTGGAAATACCTTTGTTTGTATCATTTTTTCAGTAACACCTATATGTGATATGATAGGATATGTGTCTTTCACTTTCTCACTTACTCCAAATTGCGTGATTACTTCTAGACTCATCTTTGGTGCTGCAAATGGCATTGTTTCATTTTTCACTAGCTCATATTCCATCTGTACAGGTAGCAGTTCTTCTTTGTCCACCCATCTGTCAGTGGACTTTTTGGTTACTTCCATATCTTGGCCATTGTAATAGTATGCAATGCAGATTTGCGTGCCTGTGTCCTTCCAATTTTGTCTTCTTAGTTTATAGGTCCAGGAATAGGTCTGCTGGATCATATGGTAGCTCAATGTTTACCTTTTAAAGTCACCTCTATTCTGATCTCCTTAGTGGCTCTTTCCAGGTTACGTCCCTCTTAAAGTGGAGGGTATGTATTTCTTCCAGCACCTTCAGCATTTATTCTTTGTAGTTTTTGCTGATGGTTATTCTGAGTGGTGTGAGCTGATACTTCTTTGTGGTTGAATTTGCATGTGTCTCATAATGCGTTGAAATTGAGCTTTAAGACTTGTCCTTTTTATTTTTCCAGCTGTGATTAGAGCTTATTTCTTCAAAGTGTTTTCTTAAAGTATGTGTCTCCGTTTAAAATATTTTGGGCATTATCTCCCTCAAGACATTTTGAGGGCAGGTTTCATTTACAGCCCTGCAGTACTTGTTCATATGAAGTGACCATTAGCTCAGGCTTTAAACCTGTTTTTGCAGATAACGGCCAGAGAGCGGCAGCCTTTCTACGTTCCCCACTCTGGTAACTAGGGAAAGAGTCCTTCCAGCCAGTGGTGGTCCTGGGTTGTAAATTAGCATGGAATGTGCCCCAATAAACCCACAAAAGCTGATGTCTCCTTACTTTTGTTTGTTTTTTAAATTTAATTTTTATTTTTATTGGTGTAATATTCCATTGTGTACATGGAGCACATCTTCTTTGTGCATTCCTCTGGTGATGCACATATTCATTGCTTCCAAATATTGGCTATGGTAAATGTTGCTGGAGTGCAGGATTGCCAACTCCTGTCTTTTTGATCCTCATCTTCTCAGGTGATAGCCCCAGCAGTGGGCATGGAAAAATGCTCAACATCTTGAATTAATAAAGACATGCTAATCCAATCTACAAAAACATTTACCTCACAACAGTCAGAATGATCATCACCAAAAAATCTACAAACGATAAATGCTGAATGGTTATTAGAGAACTGTGTACCCTCTAGCATCTGATTGGATGTAAACTGGTAACCATCAGTAGTGAGAACATAATGGAGGTGAGTTTATAGGTAAACATTGAGCTAGTATATGATCTGGAAAGCCCACTGCTGGGACTATCACCTTAGAAGACCAGAATCAAAAAGACACAGGCTGGCAATCCTGCACTGCAGCAATATTTACCATAGCCAAAAGTTCGAAACAACCAAAATGTCCTTCAACAGATGAATGCACAAAGAAGAAGTTTTCATTGTACACAGTCGAATATTAGCCATGGAAAAGAATGAAACAGTGACGTTTGCAACACCATAGAAAGACCTAGAGATAATCACACAACTTGAAGTAATGAAGAAACTGAAAGACAGATATCCTATTATATCACTTTTAGGTTTTACCTAAAAATTGATATACATGAACTTATTTCCAAGACAAGGGCCCTAATGGATGAAGAAAACAAAATTATATTTAACCAAATGGAAAGGTGTGAGGCATGTATAAATTAGGATATGCTGGATGACAGACCTATACTAATACATATGAAAAATATAAATCACCAAAACCTAGGCTATACCTACAGAGGTCTACTCAACACTCTGTAATAACCTACGTGGGATAGGATCCAAAGATCTATAGATACATATATATAATGAACCAGATTCTGTACACCTAGAAGAAGCACAACATTTTAATCAAATTTGCTCTAATAAAAAATAAATTTAAAAATCAAACAGAAAGTAAGGAGATATAAGCTGTTGGGTGTTGTCTTGGCACATTCCACTCTAATTTTCAGCCTACTAACACGATTTCCAGGAAGGCTCTGTTGCCCAAGTGCCGAGAGTTGGAAATGTAGAAATGCTGCCTCCTTGTGGCCATTTAACGCAAGACCAGCTTTAACCCCACAGCTAATGGTCAGTTAATATTCACAAGGAATCAGGGCTGTAAAGGACACCTGCCCTCAAAAAATGTCCTGAGGCAGGGAATGGGCACAAAACTCAACACACAGCAAATTTTTCAAGAAGATCATTGGTAAGTTTTACTCACTTTTTTTTAAGGGGTAAGTTTTACTCACTTTTTTTTAAAAAGGAAAATGGATATAAACTAAACATAAAGAATTATTAGACTAATGCAAATCCAATCTACAAAAAGTTTCAACTCGCACCAGTCAAATAACCATTAGCAAAACGTCTACAAACAATAAATGCTGAAGGTGTTTTAGCCAACTCTGTGCCCTGTAGCGGCTGGTGAGATGTAAAGTGGTAAGAGCCAATAATGAGAAGAGAAAGGAGCTGCGTTTAAAAGTAAAAATTGAGCCACCATTTGATCCAGCAGGACCAGAGCTGGGCCTATCACCAGAGAAGAGCAGAATCGAGAAGACACAGGCTGCAAAAGCTGCACTGAAGCAGTATTCACGATAGGCAAGACAAGGAAGCAACCAAAATGCCCATCAACATGAATAGAGAAAGAAGAAGTGGTCGGGGTACACAATGGAATATTTGCCATGGAAAACAATGAAACTGCTCTTTGCAGCACCGTAGATGAACCTAGATATAATCACAGAACATGAGGTAATTCGGAAAGCAAAAGACAAATATACTATGATATTACTTATAGGCATTATCTAACAACTGACACAAATGAACATATTTCCAACGAGAAAGACACTCACAGAGTTAGAATACAAACTATGCTTATGTTTAAGATAACAGTGAGCATACGTATAGAAATACATATTAAATACATATATCAAAAAGACCGACCATATAGAAATGGAGGTCTATGGAACACTCTTAATAATTTACATGAGAAGGTGATCTGTACATGAAGAAATATATGTAATGTACAATTGAAACAGAATGTGTGCAACTAGGAAAAACAATATTCTAAAAATTAAAATAATGAACAAGAAGTAATGACACATAAACTTCAGGGTGTTTTTCCTGGCACATTCCATTCGAATTTACAACCTAGAACACCCCTTCCACTAAGGCTCTGTTTCCCCAGTTACCAAATTTGGTAAAGGAGAAATGCTGCCACCTTGTGGCCGTTTCCTGCAAGAGCAGCTTTAAACTCACAGCTAATGGTCCCTTAACATTCACAAGGACTCAGAGCTGTAAAGGACACCTGCCCTAAAAAATTGTGCTGAAGTAGGGAATGGACAAAAAAATTCCAAACAGGCAAATGTTTCAAGAAGAGAGTATGAAGAGTTAAGTTTTACTCACGCTCGTTCAAAAAACAAGGAAAATGGAGAAAAGCTCAACCTCAGGGAGTGTTAGACCCATGCAATCTAATGTACAAAAAGTTTCAACTTACACCAGTCGACTGACCATCAGCAAAAAGTCTACAAACAATAAATGCTGAAGGGGTTTTAAAGAACTGTGTCCCCTCTACCTGCTGGTGAGACGTAAAGGGGTAACAGCCAATAATGAGAACAGAAAGGAGCTGTGTTTAAAAGTAAAAACGGAGGTACCATTCAATCCAGCAGGCGCACCAATGGACCTCTCACCTGAGAAGACAAGAATCGAGAAGACACAGGCCGCAAAAGCTGCAGTGCAGCCTTATTCACAATAGCCAAGACAGTGAAGCAATCAAAATATCCAACAAGAGGTGAATGGATAAAGAAGCAGTGGTCCATGTACGCAATGGAATATTAGCCATGGAAAACAACGAACCATTGCTCTCTGAGGCACCACAAATGAGTCTGGAGGTAATCACGAAACAGGAGGTAAGTCGGAAAGTAAAAGACCTATATTCTATGATATCACTTATAGGCGTTATCTAATAACTGACACAAATGAACGTATTTCCACAGAGAAAGACACTCACAGACTTAGAAAACAAACTATGCTCATCTCAAAGGAAAGGTGGGGGGAATGGATAAATTAAGATTAGTGTTACTATATGTATACAAACACATATTATATCCATATCTCAAAAAGACCGACCATATAGCAAGGGAGGTCTGCGGAACCCTCTGTAACATTTTACGTGGGAAGAGGATCTGTACTTGAATAGACATATATAATGTACAAATGAACCAGATGGCGTACACCTAGGAATAACAATATTCTAAGCTTTACCCCAATTAAAACACTTTTAAAAACCAAGAAGAAATAATGAGACATAAACTTATGGGGGTTTCTCCATGCACAGTCCAATGTAATTTACAACCTAGGAACACGACTTCCAGAAAGGCTCTGCTGCCCTAGTACCCAGATTTGGGAATGGAGAAATGCTGCCTCCTTGAGGCCACTTCCCACAACAGCAGCTTTAAACCCATTGCTAAAGGTCCCTAAATATTCACCCAACTTGCAGTTCGGGAAATGACACCTGCTCTCTAAAACAACTCTGGCGTGGAAAATCGACCAAAAAATTCAAAAGAGGGCAACCTTCCAAGAAGACCATTTCAAGAGTTATACTGTACTCCCAATTGTTTCCTTTTTTTAACAGAAAAGAAAACGGCGGAGAAAAATGATGAGTTTTACGAATTTTCAAAGACATGCAAACCCAAATTACAAAACCCTATCAGCTCACAGCAGCCAGTAGGGCCATTAGCATAAAGGCTGCAAACAATAAATGCTAAATCGATTGTGGAGAAATGCGTACCCTCGATTCTAAGGGGGACGTGGTAAGAGCCACTAATGAAAACACAAAGAAGGTGCTTTGAAAAGGGAAACACGGTGCTACCAGTCAATCAATCACACCCACTGCTGGGCCTATCACCTGAGAAAATGAGAATCCAAAAGTCACAGGCTGGCAATCCTGCACTCCAACGATATTTACCATAGGCAACACTTGGAAGCAATGAAAATGTCCATCAACCGAGGAATGCACAAAGTAGAAGTGGTCCACGTACTCAGTGGAAAATTACTCCAATAAAAAATAAAAAGTAAATTTAAAAATCCAACCAAAGTAAGGAGACATCAGCTTGTGTGGGTTTGTCCGGGCACACTCCACTCTAATTTATAACCGAGAAACTCCACAGGCCGCAAGGGCTTTTCCCTAGTTACCAGCTTGGGGAACATAGAAAGGCTGCCGCCCTCTGGCAGTTACCTGCAAAAGCAGCTTTAAAGCCTGTGCTAATGGTCATTTCATAGGAACAAGTACTGCAGAACTGTAAATGAAACCTGCCCTCAAAATGTCTTGAGGGAGGTAATGGCCAAAACATTTCAAAATGGGACACATACTTTAAGAGAACACTTTGAAGAACTAAGGGGTAATCACAGCTTGAAAAATAAAAAGGACATGCCTTCAAGGTCAATTTCAACGGATTATGAGGCACATGCGAATTCAACCACAAAGAGGTATCAGCTCACACTTGTCAGAATAACCATCAGCAAGAAAACTACAAACAATAAATGCTGAAGGTGTTGTGGGGAAATGCATACCCTCAACTCCAAGTGGGACGTAACTTGCAAAGGGCCACGAATGAGAGCAGAATGGAGGTGCCTTAAAAAGGTAAACATTGAGCTACCATATGATCCAGCAGGCCCACTCCCCGACCTATAATCTAAGAAGAGAGAATTGGAAAGACACAGGCAGGCAAATCTGCATTGCACACTATTTCAATAGCCAAGATATGGAAGTAACCAAAAACTCCACCAACAGATGGGTGGACAAAGAAGAACTCCTCCATGTACAGATGGAATATTCGCTAGTGAAAAAAATGAAACAATGCCATTTGCAGCACCATAGATGAGTCTAGACATAACCACGCAACCTGTAGTAAGTGAGAAAGCAAAAGACACATATCCTATCATATCACTTTTAGGAGTTACTTAAAAATTGATACCAATGAAGATATTTCCACAGAGAAAGGCAATCACAGATTCATTAAAAAAACTTACGGTTCACCAAATAGAAAGGGATGAGGGTTGGATACATTACCATATTGGGGTGAACAGAGATATACAAACCATGTGAAATATATAACTACCAAAGACGTACGGAAGACCAGGAGAAGACTACTCAACATTGTGTCATAACCTACATGGGAAAAGGATGCGAGGAAGAATAGATACACGTATATGTGTGAAAGAACCACATCTTGCACACCTAGAACATTGTAATCAAATTTGCTGGGATCAAAACTAAAAAGTAAATTACAAATATGAACAAGAAGTAATGAGACGTAAACTGAAAGGGCTTTTTTCCTGGCACATTCCATTCGAATTTACAACCTAGAACACCCCTTCCACTAAGGCTCTGTTTCCCCAGTTACCAAATTTGGTAAAGGAGAAATGCTGCCACCTTGTGGCCGTTTCCTGCAAGAGCAGCTTTAAACTCACAGCTAATGGTCCCTTAACATTCACAAGGACTCAGGGCTGTAAAGGACACCTGCCCTAAAAAATTGTGCTGAAGTAGGGAATGGACAAAAAAATTCCAAACAGGCAAATGTTTCAAGAAGAGAGTATGAAGAGTTAAGTTTTACTCACGCTCGTTCAAAAAACAAGGAAAATGGAGAAAAGCTCAACCTCAGGGAGTGTTAGACCCATGCAATCTAATGTACAAAAAGTTTCAACTTACACCAGTCGACTGACCATCTGCAAAAAGTCTACAAACAATCAATGCTGAAGAGGTTTTAGAGAACTGTGTACCCTCTAGCTGCTGGTGAGATGTAAAAGGGTTAAACGCTAATAATGAGAACAGGAAGGAGCTGCGTTGAAAAGGAAAAATTGAGGTACCATTCAATCCAGCAGGCGCACCAATGGGCCTCTCACCTGAGAAGACCAGAATGAAGAAGACCCGGGCTGCAAAAGCTGCACTGCAGCCTTATTCACAATAGACAAGACAGTGAAGCAACCAAAATGTCCATCAACAGATGAAAGGAAAAAGAAGAAGCGGTCCATGTACACAATGAATACTAGCCATGGAAAACAATGAAACACTGCTCTTTGAGACACCATAGATGATCTTGGAGATAATCACAGAACATGAGGTAAGTCGGAAAGCAAAAGTCCTATATCCCATGATATCACTTATACGCGTTCTCTAATAACTGACACAAATGAACATATTTCCACTGAGAAAGTCCATCACAGACTTATTAAAAAAAAAAAACTATGCTTATCTACAAGGAAAGGTGGGGGGAATGGATACATGATGATTGGCGTTACCATATGTATACAAATACATATTATATACATATATCAAAAAGACCGACCATATAGCAAGGAAGGTTTACGGAACACTGTGTAACAATTTACACGGGAAGAGGATCTCTACATAAATAGGTATATAGAATATGTAGATGAACCAGAGTATGTACACCTTGGACAAGCAACATTCTATCCATTACCCCAATTGAAAAAATTAAAACAATGAACTAGGAGTAATGAGACATAAACTTATGGGGGGTTCTCCTGGCACATTCCATTCAAATTTACAACCTAGGCAAACGACTTCCAGAACGGCTCTGCTGCCCTAGTACCCAGATTTGTGAATGGAGAAATGCTGCATCCTTGTGGCCGTTTCCCACAACAGCAGCTTTAAACCCACTGCAAAAGGTCACTAAATATTCACCAATTGCAGGTCTGTAAATGACACCTGCCCTCCAAAAGATACTGAGGTCGAAAATCGACCAAAATATTCTAGAGTGCAACCTTCCAAAAAGAAAATTTGAAGAGGTATATTGTACTCACACTTTTTTTTTTTTATTTTAACAGAAAAGGAAAAGGCGTGGAAAAATGATGAATTGTAGGAATTTTTACAGACATGTAAACCAAAATTACAAAAACCTATCAGCTCACACCAGTCAGAATGGCCATCAACAAAAATGCGGCAAACGATAAACGCTGACGTGATTGTGGAGAAATGCGTACCCTCGATTCTAAGGGGGACGTGGTAAGAGCCACTAATGAAAGCACAATTGAGGTGCCTTGAAAAGGTAAACGTTGAGCTACCATACCAGTCAATCAATCATACCCACTGCTGGGTCTATCACCTGAGAAAATGAAAATCAAAAATCGCAGGCTGGCAATCCTGCACTCCAGCAATATTTACCATAGGCAACACTTGGAAGCAACGAAAGTGTCCATCAACAGAGGAATGCACCAAGAAGAAGTGGTCCATGTACACAATGGAATATTAGCCATGGAAAACATTGAAGCACTGCTCTTTGAGGCACCATAGATGAGCCTGGAGATAATCACAAAACATGAAGTAGGTCGGAAAGCAAAAGACCTATATCTTCTATTATCACTTATGGCATTATCTAATAACTGACACAGATGAACATATTTCCAAAGAGAAAGACACTCACAGGCGTAGAAAACAAACTATGCTCATCTAAAAGGAAAGGAGGGGGGAAATTGAGAAATGAAGATTAGTGTTACTATACATATTCAAATACATATTATATACATGTATCAAAAAGATCGAACATATAGCAAGGGAGGTCGACGGAACACTGTAATATTTTATATGGGAAGAGGATCTGTACATTAATAGACATACATAATGTCCAAATGAACTAGATTGTGTACACCTAGGACAAACAATATTCTAAACTTTACCCAGATTTAAAAAATTTTAAAAACCAAGAAGAAGTAATGAGACATAAACTTATGGGGATTTCTCCAGGCAAATTCCATTCTAATTTACAACCTGGACAATGACTTCCAGAAAGGCTCTGCTGCCCTAGAACCCAGATTGGGGAATGGAGAAATGCTACCTCCTTGTGGACGTTTCCCACAACAGCAGCTTTGAACTCACTGCAAAAGGTCACTAAATTTTCACCAACTTGCAGTTCTGTAAATTGCGCCTGCCCTCCAGAAAATTTCTGGGGTCAAAAATCGACCAAAAAATTCGGAAGAGGGCAACCTTCGAAGAAGACAATTTCAAGAGCTATATTGTACTCACGGTTTTTTCTTTTAAGAGAAAAGAAAAAGGCATAGGAATATGATGAATTTTAAAAATTTTCATGACATGCATACCCACATTACAAAACCCTATCAGCTCACAGCAGTCAGAATGGCCATTAGGAAAAATGCTGCAAAAAATAAACGGTGAAGGGAGTGTGGAGAAATGCGTACCCTCGGTTGTAAGGGGGGGCATGTAAAGAGCCACTAATGAAAACACAATGTAGGTGCTTTGAAAAGGGAAACAATGAACTACCAGTCCATCAATCACAACCACTGCTTGGCCTATCACCTGAGAAAATGAGAATCAAAAAGTCACAGGCTGGGAAACCTGTATGCCAGCAATATTTACCATAGGCAGCGCTTGGAAGAAATGAAAATGTCCATCAACCGAGGAATGCACCAAGAAGAAGTGGTCCACGTACACAATGGAATATTACTCTAATAATAAATATAAATTAAATTTAAAAACAAACAAAAGCAAGGAGACATCAACATTTGTGGGTTTATCCGGGCACATTGCACTCTAATTTATAACCGAAAAACAACACTGGCCGGTAGGTCTGTTTCCCTAGTACCAGCAAGGGGAACGTAGAAAGGCTGTCGCTCTCTGGCCGTTACCTGCAAAAGCAGGTTTAAAGCCTGAGCTAATGGTCACTTCATATGAACAAGTACTGCAGGGCTGTAAATGAAACCTGCCCTCAAAATGTCTTGAGGGAGATAATGGCCAAAATATTTCAAATGGTGACACATACTTTAAGAAAACACTTTGAAGAAATAAGCTCTCATCACAGCTGGAAAAATAAAAAGGACATGTCTTACAGCTCAATTTCAACGCATTATGAGACACATGCAAATTCAACCAGAAAGAGGTATCAGCTCACACCACTCAGAATAACCATCAGCAAAAACTACAAAGAATAAATGCTGAAGGTGCTGGGAAGAAATGCATACCCTCCGCTTTAAGTGGGACGTAACCTGGAAAGAGCCACTAAAGCGAACAGAATAGAGGTGCCTTTAAAAGGTAAACATTGAGCTACCATATGATCCAGCAGACCTATTCCTGGACCTATAACCTAAGAAGACAGAATTGGAAGGTCACAGGTACGCAAATCTGCATTGCATAGTATAACAATCGCCAAGATATGGAAGTAACCAAAAAGTCCAACGACAGATGGGTGGACAATGAAGAACTGCTACATGTACAGATGGAATATGAGCTAGTGAAAAAATGAAACAATGCCATTTGCAGCACCATAGATGAGTCTAGAAGTAATCACGCAACTTGGTGTAAGTGAGAAAGCGAAAGACACATATCCTATCATATCACATATAGGTGTTACCTAAAAAATGATACAAACAAAGGTATTTCCACAGAGAAACACTATCATAGATTCATTAACAAAACTTATGGTTCACCAAATGGAAAGGTGTGAGGATTGGATACATTACCGTATTGAGGTTAACAGAGTGATACAAACATATGTGAAATATATAATCACCAAAGACCTACGCAATACCAAGAGAAGACTACTCAACATTGTGTCGTATCCTACATGGGAAAAGGATCCGAAGAAAAATAGATATATGTATATGTGTGAAAGAACCACATCTTGCACACCTAGAACAAACAAAACATTGTAATCAAGTTTGCTGTGATAAAAAATAAAAATTAAGTTAAAGATACCAACAAGAAGTAATGAGACATAAACTTAAAGGGCTTTTTCCTCGCACATTCCATTCTAATTTACAACCTAGAACACCACTTCCAGTAAGGCTCTGTTGCCCTAGTAACCAGATTTGGTAAAGGAGAAATGCTGCCGCCTTGTGGCCGATTCCCGCAACAGCAGCTTTTAACCCACAGCTAATGGTCACTTACCATTCACAAGGACTCAGGGCTGTAAAGGACGCCTGCCCTCAAAATTGTGCTGAGGTAGGGAATGGATAAAAAAAATTCAAAACAGGCAAAATGTTCACGAAGCTCGTATGAAGAGGTAAGTTGTACTCACTCTCTTCTTAAAGAAAGGAAAATGGATAAAAGCTCAACCTCAGGAAGTATTAGACTCATGCAATCTAATCTACAAAAAGTTTTCAACTCACACCCGTCGACTGACCATTGGCAAAAAGTCTACAAACAATCAATGCTGAAGAGGTTTTAGAGAACTGTGTACCCTCTAGCTGCTGGTGAGATGTAAAAGGGTTAAACGCTAATAATGAGAACAGAAAGGAGCTGCGTTGAAAAGGAAAAATTGAGGTACCATTCAATCCAGCAGGCGCACCAATGGGCCTCTCACCTGAGAAGACCAGAATGAAGAAGACCCGGGCTGCAAAAGCTGCACTGCAGCCTTATTCACAATAGACAAGACAGTGAAGCAACCAAAATGTCCATCAACAGATGAAAGGAAAAAGCAGAAGCGGCCCATGTACACAATGAATACTAGCCATGGAAAACAATGAAACACTGCTCTTTGAGACACCATAGATGATCTTGGAGATAATCACAGAACATGAGGTAAGTCGGAAAGCAAAAGTCCTATATCCTATGATATCACTTATACGCGTTCTCTAATAACTGACACAAATGAACATATTTCCACTGAGAAAGTCAATCACAGACTTATTAAAAAAAACTATGCTTATCTACAAGGAAAGGTGGGGGGAATGGATACATGATGATTGGCGTTACCATATGTATACAAATACATATTATATACATATATCAAAAAGACCGACCATATAGCAAGGAAGGTTTACGGAACACTGTGTAACAATTTACACGGGAAGAGGATCTCTACATAAATAGGTATATAGAATATGTAGATGAACCAGAGTATGTACACCTTGGACAAGCAACATTCTAACCATTACCACAATTGAAAAAATTAAAACAACCAACTAGGAGTAATGAGACATAAACTTATGGGGGGTTCTCCTGGCACATTCCATTCAAATTTACAACCTAGGCAAACGACTTCCAGAACGGCTCTGCTGCCCTAGTACCCAGATTTGGGAATGGAGAAATGCTGCATCCTTGTGGCCGTTTCCCACAACAGCAGCTTTAAACCCACTGCAAAAGGTCACTAAATATTCACCAATTGCAGGTCTGTAAATGACACCTGCCCTCCAAAAAATACTGAGGTCGAAAATCGACCAAAATATTCTAGAGTGCAACCTTCCAAAAAGAAAATTTGAAGAGGTATATTATACTCACACTTTTTTTTTCTTTTTTCTTTTAACAGAAAAGGAAAAGGCGTGGAAAAATGATGAATTGTAGGAATTTTTCCAGACATGTAAACCAAAATTACAAAAACCTATCAGCTCACACCAGTCAGAATGGCCATCAACAAAAATGCTGCAAACAAGAAATGCTGACGTGATTGTGGAGAAATGCGTACCCTCGATTCTAAGGGGGACGTGGTACGAGCCACTAATGAAAGCACAATTGAGGTGCCTTGAAAAGGTAAACGTTGAGCTACCATACCAGTCAATCAATCATACCCACTGCTGGGTCTATCACCTGAGAAAATGAAAATCAAAAATCGCAGGCTGGCAATCCTGCACTCCAGCAATATTTACCATAGGCAACACTTGGAAGCAACGAAAGTGTCCATCAACAGAGGAATGCACCAAGAAGAAGTGGTCCATGTACACAATGGAATATTAGCCATGGAAAACATTGAAGCACTGCTCTTTGAGGCACCATAGATGAGCCTGGAGATAATCACAAAACATGAAGTAGGTCGGAAAGCAAAAGACCTATATCTTCTATTATCACTTATGGCATTATCTAATAACTGACACAGATGAACATATTTCCAAAGAGAAAGACACTCACAGGCGTAGAAAACAAACTATGCTCATCTAAAAGGAAAGGAGGGGGGAAATTGAGAAATGAAGATTAGTGTTACTATACATATTCAAATACATATTATATACATGTATCAAAAAGATCGAACATATAGCAAGGGAGGTCGACGGAACACTGTAATATTTTATATGGGAAGAGGATCTGTACATTAATAGACATACATAATGTCCAAATGAACTAGATTGTGTACACCTAGGACAAACAATATTCTAAACTTTACCCAGATTTAAAAAATTTTAAAAACCAAGAAGAAGTAATGAGACATAAACTTATGGGGATTTCTCCAGGCAAATTCCATTCTAATTTACAACCTGGACAATGACTTCCAGAAAGGCTCTGCTGCCCTAGAACCCAGATTGGGGAATGGAGAAATGCTACCTCCTTGTGGACGTTTCCCACAACAGCAGCTTTGAACTCACTGCAAAAGGTCACTAAATTTTCACCAACTTGCAGTTCTGTAAATTGCGCCTGCCCTCCAGAAAATTTCTGGGGTCAAAAATCGACCAAAAAATTCGGAAGAGGGCAACCTTCGAAGAAGACAATTTCAAGAGCTATATTGTACTCACGGTTTTTTCTTTTAAGAGAAAAGATAAAGGCATAGGAATATGATGAATTTTAAAAATTTTCATGACATGCATACCCACATTACAAAACCCTATCAGCTCACAGCAGTCAGAATGGCCATTAGGAAAAATGCTGCAAAAAATAAACGGTGAAGGGAGTGTGGAGAAATGCGTACCCTCGGTTGTAAGGGGGGGCATGTAAAGAGCCACTAATGAAAACACAATGTAGGTGCTTTGAAAAGGGAAACAATGAACTACCAGTCCATCAATCACAACCACTGCTTGGCCTATCACCTGAGAAAATGAGAATCAAAAAGTCACAGGCTGGGAAACCTGTATGCCAGCAATATTTACCATAGGCAGCGCTTGGAAGAAATGAAAATGTCCATCAACCGAGGAATGCACCAAGAAGAAGTGGTCCACGTACACAATGGAATATTACTCTAATAATAAATATAAATTAAATTTAAAAACAAACAAAAGCAAGGAGACATCAACATTTGTGGGTTTATCCGGGCACATTGCACTCTAATTTATAACCGAAAAACAACACTGGCCGGTAGGTCTGTTTCCCTAGTACCAGCAAGGGGAACGTAGAAAGGCTGTCGCTCTCTGGCCGTTACCTGCAAAAGCAGGTTTAAAGCCTGAGCTAATGGTCACTTCATATGAACAAGTACTGCAGGGCTGTAAATGAAACCTGCCCTCAAAATGTCTTGAGGGAGATAATGGCCAAAATATTTCAAATGGTGACACATACTTTAAGAAAACACTTTGAAGAAATAAGCTCTCATCACAGCTGGAAAAATAAAAAGGACATGTCTTACAGCTCAATTTCAACGCATTATGAGACACATGCAAATTCAACCAGAAAGAGGTATCAGCTCACACCACTCAGAATAACCATCAGCAAAAACTACAAAGAATAAATGCTGAAGGTGCTGGGAAGAAATGCATACCCTCCGCTTTAAGTGGGACGTAACCTGGAAAGAGCCACTAAAGCGAACAGAATAGAGGTGCCTTTAAAAGGTAAACATTGAGCTACCATATGATCCAGCAGACCTATTCCTGGACCTATAACCTAAGAAGACAGAATTGGAAGGACACAGGTACGCAAATCTGCATTGCATAGTATAACAATCGCCAAGATATGGAAGTAACCAAAAAGTCCAACGACAGATGGGTGGACAATGAAGAACTGCACCATGTACAGATGGAATATGAGCTAGTGAAAAAATGAAACAATGCCATTTGCAGCACCATAGATGAGTCTAGAAGTAATCACGCAACTTGGTGTAAGTGAGAAAGCGAAAGACACATATCCTATCATATCACATATAGGTGTTACCTAAAAAATGATACAAACAAAGGTATTTCCACAGAGAAACACTATCATAGATTCATTAAAAAAACTTATGGTTCACCAAATGGAAAGGTGTGAGGATTGGATACATTACCGTATTGAGGTTAACAGAGTGATACAAACATATGTGAAATATATAATCACCAAAGACCTACGCAATACCAAGAGAAGACTACTCAACATTGTGTCGTATCCTACATGGGAAAAGGATCCGAAGAAAAATAGATATATGTATATGTGTGAAAGAACCACATCTTGCACACCTAGAACAAACAAAACATTGTAATCAAGTTTGCTGTGATAAAAAATAAAAATTAAGTTAAAGATACCAACAAGAAGTAATGAGACATAAACTTAAAGGGCTTTTTCCTCGCACATTCCATTCTAATTTACAACCTAGAACACCACTTCCAGTAAGGCTCTGTTGCCCTAGTAACCAGATTTGGTAAAGGAGAAATGCTGCCGCCTTGTGGCCGATTCCCGCAACAGCAGCTTTTAACCCACAGCTAATGGTCACTTACCATTCACAAGGACTCAGGGCTGTAAAGGACGCCTGCCCTCAAAATTGTGCTGAGGTAGGGAATGGATAAATAAAATTCAAAACAGGCAACATGTTCACGAAGCTAGTATGAAGAGGTAAGTTGTACTCACTCTCTTTTTAAAGAAAGGAAAATGGATAAAAGCTCAACCTCAGGAAGTATTAGACTCATGCAATCTAATCTACAAAAAGTTTTCAACTCACACCCGTCGACTGACCATTGGCAAAAAGTCTACAAACAATCAATGCTGAAGAGGTTTTAGAGAACTGTGTACCCTCTAGCTGCTGGTGAGATGTAAAAGGGTTAAACGCTAATAATGAGAACAGAAAGGAGCTGCGTTGAAAAGGAAAAATTGAGGTACCATTCAATCCAGCAGGCGCACCAATGGGCCTCTCACCTGAGAAGACCAGAATGAAGAAGACCCGGGCTGCAAAAGCTGCACTGCAGCCTTATTCACAATAGACAAGACAGTGAAGCAACCAAAATGTCCATCAACAGATGAAAGGAAAAAGCAGAAGCGGCCCATGTACACAATGAATACTAGCCATGGAAAACAATGAAACACTGCTCTTTGAGACACCATAGATGATCTTGGAGATAATCACAGAACATGAGGTAAGTCGGAAAGCAAAAGTCCTATATCCTATGATATCACTTATACGCGTTCTCTAATAACTGACACAAATGAACATATTTCCCCTGAGAAAGTCAATCACAGACTTATTAAAAAAAACTATGCTTATCTACAAGGAAAGGTGGGGGGAATGGATACATGAAGATTGGCGTTACCATATGTATACAAATACATATTATATACATATATCAAAAAGACCGACCATATAGCAAGGAAGGTTTACTGTGTAACAATTTACACGGGAAGAGGATCTCTACATAAATAGGTATATAGAATATGTAGATGAACCAGAGTATGTACACCTTGGACAAGCAACATTCTAACCATTACCCCAATTGAAAAAATTAAAACAACCAACTAGGAGTAATGAGACATAAACTTATGGGGGGTTCTCCTGGCACATTCCATTCAAATTTACAACCTAGGCAAACGACTTCCAGAACGGCTCTCCTGCCCTAGTACCCAGATTTGGGAATGGAGAAATGCTGCATCCTTGTGGCCGTTTCCCACAACAGCAGCTTTAAACCCACTGCAAAAGGTCACTAAATATTCACCAATTGCAGGTCTGTAAATGACACCTGCCCTCCAAAAGATACTGAGGTCGAAAATCGACCAAAAAACTCTAGAGTGCAACCTTCCAAAAAGAAAATTTGAAGAGGTATATTGTACTCACACCTTTTTTCTTTTTTCTTTTAACAGAAAAGGAAAAGGCGTGGAAAAAGGATGAATTGTAGGAATTGTTACAGACATGTAAACCCAAATTACAAAAACCTATCAGCTCACACCAGTCAGAATGGCCATCAACAAAAATGCGGCAAACGATAAACGCTGACGTGATTGTGGAGAAATGCGTACCCTCGATTCTAAGGGGGACGTGGTACGAGCCACTAATGAAAGCACAATTGAGGTGCCTTGAAAAGGTAAACGTTGAGCTACCATACCAGTCAATCAATCATACCCACTGCTGGGTCTATCACCTGAGAAAATGAAAATCAAAAATCGCAGGCTGGCAATCCTGCACTCCAGCAATATTTACCATAGGCAACACTTGGAAGCAACGAAAGTGTCCATCAACAGAGGAATGCACCAAGAAGAAGTGGTCCATGTACACAATGGAATATTAGCCATGGAAAACATTGAAGCACTGCTCTTTGAGGCACCATAGATGAGCCTGGAGATAATCACAAAACATGAAGTAGGTCGGAAAGCAAAAGACCTATATCTTATATTATCACTTATGGCATTATCTAATAACTGACACAGATGAACATATTTCCAAAGAGAAAGACACTCACAGGCGTAGAAAACAAACTATGCTCATCTAAAAGGAAAGGAGGGGGGAAATTGAGAAATGAAGATTAGTGTTACTATACATATTCAAATACATATTATATACATGTATCAAAAAGATCGAACATATAGCAAGGGAGGTCGACGGAACACTGTAATATTTTATATGGGAAGAGGATCTGTACATTAATAGACATACATAATGTCCAAATGAACTAGATTGTGTACACCTAGGACAAACAATATTCTAAACTTTACCCAGATTTAAAAAATTTTAAAAACCAAGAAGAAGTAATGAGACATAAACTTATGGGGATTTCTCCAGGCAAATTCCATTCTAATTTACAACCTGGACAATGACTTCCAGAAAGGCTCTGCTGCCCTAGAACCCAGATTGGGGAATGGAGAAATGCTACCTCCTTGTGGACGTTTCCCACAACAGCAGCTTTGAACTCACTGCAAAAGGTCACTAAATTTTCACCAACTTGCAGTTCTGTAAATGGCGCCTGCCCTCCAGAAAATTTCTGGGGTCAAAAATCGACCAAAAAATTCAGAAGAGGGCAACCTTCGAAGAAGACAATTTCAAGAGCTATATTGTACTCACGGTTTTTTCTTTTAAGAGAAAAGATAAAGGCATAGGAATATGATGAATTTTAAAAATTTTCATGACATGCATACCCACATTACAAAACCCTATCAGCTCACAGCAGTCAGAATGGCCATTAGGAAAAATGCTGCAAAAAATAAACGGTGAAGGGAGTGTGGAGAAATGCGTACCCTCGGTTGTAAGGGGGGGCATGTAAAGAGCCACTAATGAAAACACAATGTAGGTGCTTTGAAAAGGGAAACAATGAACTACCAGTCCATCAATCACAACCACTGCTTGGCCTATCACCTGAGAAAATGAGAATCAAAAAGTCACAGGCTGGGAAACCTGTATGCCAGCAATATTTACCATAGGCAGCGCTTGGAAGAAATGAAAATGTCCATCAACCGAGGAATGCACCAAGAAGAAGTGGTCCACGTACACAATGGAATATTACTCTAATAATAAATATAAATTAAATTTAAAAACAAACAAAAGCAAGGAGACATCAACATTTGTGGGTTTATCCGGGCACATTGCACTCTAATTTATAACCGAAAAACAACACTGGCCGGTAGGTCTGTTTCCCTAGTACCAGCAAGGGGAACGTAGAAAGGCTGCCGCTCTCTGGCCGTTACCTGCAAAAGCAGGTTTAAAGCCTGAGCTAATGGTCACTTCATATGAACAAGTACTGCAGGGCTGTAAATGAAACCTGCCCTCAAAATGTCTTGAGGGAGATAATGGCCAAAATATTTCAAATGGTGACACATACTTTAAGAAAACACTTTGAAGAAATAAGCTCTCATCACAGCTGGAAAAATAAAAAGGACATGTCTTACAGCTCAATTTCAACGCATTATGAGACACATGCAAATTCAACCAGAAAGAGGTATCAGCTCACACCACTCAGAATAACCATCAGCAAAAACTACAAAGAATAAATGCTGAAGGTGCTGGGAAGAAATGCATACCCTCCGCTTTAAGTGGGACGTAACCTGGAAAGAGCCACTAAAGCGAACAGAATAGAGGTGCCTTTAAAAGGTAAACATTGAGCTACCATATGATCCAGCAGACCTATTCCTGGACCTATAACCTAAGAAGACAGAATTGGAAGGACACAGGTACGCAAATCTGCATTGCATAGTATAACAATCGCCAAGATATGGAAGTAACCAAAAAGTCCAACGACAGATGGGTGGACAATGAAGAACTGCACCATGTACAGATGGAATATGAGCTAGTGAAAAAATGAAACAATGCCATTTGCAGCACCATAGATGAGTCTAGAAGTAATCACGCAACTTGGTGTAAGTGAGAAAGCGAAAGACACATATCCTATCATATCACATATAGGTGTTACCTACAAAATGATACAAACAAAGGTATTTCCACAGAGAAACACTATCATAGATTCATTAAAAAAACTTATGGTTCACCAAATGGAAAGGTGTGAGGATTGGATACATTACCGTATTGAGGTTAACAGAGTGATACAAACATATGTGAAATATATAATCACCAAAGACCTATGCAATACCAAGAGAAGACTACTCAACATTGTGTCGTATCCTACATGGGAAAAGGATCCGAAGAAAAATAGATATATGTATATGTGTGAAAGAACCACATCTTGCACACCTAGAACAAACAAAACATTGTAATCAAGTTTGCTGTGATAAAAAATAAAAATTAAGTTAAAGATACCAACAAGAAGTAATGAGACATAAACTTAAAGGGCTTTTTCCTCGCACATTCCATTCTAATTTACAACCTAGAACACCACTTCCAGTAAGGCTCTGTTGCCCTAGTAACCAGATTTGGTAAAGGAGAAATGCTGCCGCCTTGTGGCCGATTCCCGCAACAGCAGCTTTTAACCCACAGCTAATGGTCACTTACCATTCACAAGGACTCAGGGCTGTAAAGGACGCCTGCCCTCAAAATTGTGCTGAGGTAGGGAATGGATAAAAAAAATTCAAAACAGGCAACATGTTCACGAAGCTAGTATGAAGAGGTAAGTTGTACTCACTCTCTTTTTAAAGAAAGGAAAATGGATAAAAGCTCAACCTCAGGAAGTATTAGACTCATGCAATCTAATCTACAAAAAGTTTTCAACTCACACCCGTCGACTGACCATTGGCAAAAAGTCTACAAACAATCAATGCTGAAGAGGTTTTAGAGAACTGTGTACCCTCTAGCTGCTGGTGAGATGTAAAAGGGTTAAACGCTAATAATGAGAACAGAAAGGAGCTGCGTTGAAAAGGAAAAATTGAGGTACCATTCAATCCAGCAGGCGCACCAATGGGCCTCTCACCTGAGAAGACCAGAATGAAGAAGACCCGGGCTGCAAAAGCTGCACTGCAGCCTTATTCACAATAGACAAGACAGTGAAGCAACCAAAATGTCCATCAACAGATGAAAGGAAAAAGCAGAAGCGGCCCATGTACACAATGAATACTAGCCATGGAAAACAATGAAACACTGCTCTTTGAGACACCATAGATGATCTTGGAGATAATCACAGAACATGAGGTAAGTCGGAAAGCAAAAGTCCTATATCCTATGATATCACTTATACGCGTTCTCTAATAACTGACACAAATGAACATATTTCCACTGAGAAAGTCAATCACAGACTTATTTAAAAAAACTATGCTTATCTACAAGGAAAGGTGGGGGGAATGGATACATGATGATTGGCGTTACCATATGTATACAAATACATATTATATACATATATCAAAAAGACCGACCATATAGCAAGGAAGGTTTACGGAACACTGTGTAACAATTTACACGGGAAGAGGATCTCTACATAAATAGGTATATAGAATATGTAGATGAACCAGAGTATGTACACCTTGGACAAGCAACATTCTAACCATTACCCCAATTGAAAAAATTAAAACAACCAACTAGGAGTAATGAGACATAAACTTATGGGGGGTTCTCCTGGCACATTCCATTCAAATTTACAACCTAGGCAAACGACTTCCAGAACGGCTCTGCTGCCCTAGTACCCCGATTTGGGAATGGAGAAATGCTGCATCCTTGTGGCCGTTTCCCACAACAGCAGCTTTAAACCCACTGCAAAAGGTCACTAAATATTCACCAATTGCAGGTCTGTAAATGACACCTGCCCTCCAAAAGATACTGAGGTCGAAAATCGACCAAAAAACTCTAGAGTGCAACCTTCCAAAAAGAAAATTTGAAGAGGTATATTGTACTCACACCTTTTTTCTTTTTTCTTTTAACAGAAAAGGAAAAGGCGTGGAAAAAGGATGAATTGTAGGAATTTTTACAGACATGTAAACCCAAATTACAAAAACCTATCAGCTCACACCAGTCAGAATGGCCATCAACAAAAATGCGGCAAACGATAAACGCTGACGTGATTGTGGAGAAATGCGTACCCTCGATTCTAAGGGGGACGTGGTACGAGCCACTAATGAAAGCACAATTGAGGTGCCTTGAAAAGGTAAACGTTGAGCTACCATACCAGTCAATCAATCATACCCACTGCTGGGTCTATCACCTGAGAAAATGAAAATCAAAAATCGCAGGCTGGCAATCCTGCACTCCAGCAATATTTACCATAGGCAACACTTGGAAGCAACGAAAGTGTCCATCAACAGAGGAATGCACCAAGAAGAAGTGGTCCATGTACACAATGGAATATTAGCCATGGAAAACATTGAAGCACTGCTCTTTGAGGCACCATAGATGAGCCTGGAGATAATCACAAAACATGAAGTAGGTCGGAAAGCAAAAGACCTATATCTTCTATTATCACTTATGGCATTATCTAATAACTGACACAGATGAACATATTTCCAAAGAGAAAGACACTCACAGGCGTAGAAAACAAACTATGCGCATCTAAAAGGAAAGGAGGGGGGAAATTGAGAAATGAAGATTAGTGTTACTATACATATTCAAATACATATTATATACATGTATCAAAAAGATCGAACATATAGCAAGGGAGGTCGACGGAACACTGTAATATTTTATATGGGAAGAGGATCTGTACATTAATAGACATACATAATGTCCAAATGAACTAGATTGTGTACACCTAGGACAAACAATATTCTAAACTTTACCCAGATTTAAAAAATTTTAAAAACCAAGAAGAAGTAATGAGACATAAACTTATGGGGATTTCTCCAGGCAAATTCCATTCTAATTTACAACCTGGACAATGACTTCCAGAAAGGCTCTGCTGCCCTAGAACCCAGATTGGGGAATGGAGAAATGCTACCTCCTTGTGGACGTTTCCCACAACAGCAGCTTTGAACTCACTGCAAAAGGTCACTAAATTTTCACCAACTTGCAGTTCTGTAAATGGCGCCTGCCCTCCAGAAAATTTCTGGGGTCAAAAATCGACCAAAAAATTCAGAAGAGGGCAACCTTCGAAGGAGACAATTTCAAGAGCTATATTGTACTCACGGTTTTTTCTTTTAAGAGAAAAGATAAAGGCATAGGAATATGATGAATTTTAAAAATTTTCATGACATGCATACCCACATTACAAAACCCTATCAGCTCACAGCAGTCAGAATGGCCATTAGGAAAAATGCTGCAAAAAATAAACGGTGAAGGGAGTGTGGAGAAATGCGTACCCTCGGTTGTAAGGGGGGGCATGTAAAGAGCCACTAATGAAAACACAATGTAGGTGCTTTGAAAAGGGAAACAATGAACTACCAGTCCATCAATCACAACCACTGCTTGGCCTATCACCTGAGAAAATGAGAATCAAAAAGTCACAGGCTGGGAAACCTGTATGCCAGCAATATTTACCATAGGCAGCGCTTGGAAGAAATGAAAATGTCCATCAACCGAGGAATGCACCAAGAAGAAGTGGTCCACGTACACAATGGAATATTACTCTAATAATAAATATAAATTAAATTTAAAAACAAACAAAAGCAAGGAGACATCAACATTTGTGGGTTTATCCGGGCACATTGCACTCTAATTTATAACCGAAAAACAACACTGGCCGGTAGGTCTGTTTCCCTAGTACCAGCAAGGGGAACGTAGAAAGGCTGTCGCTCTCTGGCCGTTACCTGCAAAAGCAGGTTTAAAGCCTGAGCTAATGGTCACTTCATATGAACAAGTACTGCAGGGCTGTAAATGAAACCTGCCCTCAAAATGTCTTGAGGGAGATAATGGCCAAAATATTTCAAATGGTGACACATACTTTAAGAAAACACTTTGAAGAAATAAGCTCTCATCACAGCTGGAAAAATAAAAAGGACATGTCTTACAGCTCAATTTCAACGCATTATGAGACACATGCAAATTCAACCAGAAAGAGGTATCAGCTCACACCACTCAGAATAACCATCAGCAAAAACTACAAAGAATAAATGCTGAAGGTGCTGGGAAGAAATGCATACCCTCCGCTTTAAGTGGGACGTAACCTGGAAAGAGCCACTAAAGCGAACAGAATAGAGGTGCCTTTAAAAGGTAAACATTGAGCTACCATATGATCCAGCAGACCTATTCCTGGACCTATAACCTAAGAAGACAGAATTGGAAGGACACAGGTACGCAAATCTGCATTGCATAGTATAACAATCGCCAAGATATGGAAGTAACCAAAAAGTCCAACGACAGATGGGTGGACAATGAAGAACTGCACCATGTACAGATGGAATATGAGCTAGTGAAAAAATGAAACAATGCCATTTGCAGCACCATAGATGAGTCTAGAAGTAATCACGCAACTTGGTGTAAGTGAGAAAGCGAAAGACACATATCCTATCATATCACATATAGGTGTTACCTAAAAAATGATACAAACAAAGGTATTTCCACAGAGAAACACTATCATAGATTCATTAAAAAAACTTATGGTTCACCAAATGGAAAGGTGTGAGGATTGGATACATTACCGTATTGAGGTTAACAGAGTGATACAAACATATGTGAAATATATAATCACCAAAGACCTACGCAATACCAAGAGAAGACTACTCAACATTGTGTCGTATCCTACATGGGAAAAGGATCCGAAGAAGAATAGATATATGTATATGTGTGAAAGAACCACATCTTGCACACCTAGAACAAACAAAACATTGTAATCAAGTTTGCTGTGATAAAAAATAAAAATTAAGTTAAAAATACCAACAAGAAGTAATGAGACATAAACTTAAAGGGCTTTTGCCTCGCACATTCCATTCTAATTTGCAACCTAGAACACCACTTCCAGTAAGGCTCTGTTGCCCTAGTAACCAGATTTGGTAAAGGAGAAATGCTGCCGCCTTGTGGCCGATTCCCGCAAGAGCAGCTTTTAACCCACAGCTAATGGTCACTTACCATTCATTCACAAGGACGCAGGGCTGTAAAGGACACCTGCCCTCAAAATTGTGCTGAGGTAGGGAATGGATAAAAATAATTCAAAACAGGCAAAATGTTCACGAAGCTAGTATGAAGAGGTAAGTTTTACTCACTCTCTTTTTAAAGAAAGGGAAATGGATAAAAGCTCAACCTCAGGAAGTATTAGACTCATGCAATCTAATCTACGAAAAGTTCTCAACTCACACCCGTCGACTGACCATTGGCAAAAAGTCTACAAACAGTCAATGCTGAAGAGGTTTTAGAGAACTGTGTACCCTCTAGCTGCTGGTGAGATGTAAAAGGGTTAAACGCTAATAATGAGAACAGAAAGGAGCTGCGTTGAAAAGGAAAAATTGAGGTACCATTCAATCCAGCAGGCGCACCAATGGGCCTCTCACCTGAGAAGACCAGAATGAAGAAGACCCGGGCTGCAAAAGCTGCACTGCAGCCTTATTCACAATAGACAAGACAGTGAAGCAACCAAAATGTCCATCAACAGATGAAAGGAAAAGGAAGAAGCGGCCCATGTACACAATGAATACTAGCCATGGAAAACAATGAAACACTGCTCTTTGAGGCACCATAGATGATCTTGGAGATAATCACAGAACATGAGGTAAGTCGGAAAGCAAAAGTCCTATATCCCATGATATCACTTATAGGCGTTCTCTAATAACTGACACAAATGAACATATTTCCACAGAGAAAGTCCATCACAGACTTATTAAAAAAAAAAACTATGCTTATCTAAAAGGAAAGGTGGGGGAATGGATAAATGAAGATTAGCGTTACCATATGTATACAAATACATATTATATACATATATCAAAAAGACCGACCATATAGCAAGGAAGGTTTACGGAACACTCTGTAATAATTTACACGGGAAGAGGATCTCTACATAAATAGGTATATAGAATATGTAGATGAACCAGAGTGTGTACACCTTGGACAAGCAACATTCTAACCATTACCCCAATTGAAAAAATTAAAACAACGAACTAGGAGTAATGAGACATAAACTTATGGGGGGTTTTCCTGGCACATTCCATTCAAATTGACCACCTAGGCAAACGACTTCCAGAACGGCTCTGCTGCCCTAGTACCCCGATTTGGGAATGGAGAAATGCTGCATCCTTGTGGCCGTTTCCCACAACAGCAGCTTTAAACCCACTGCAAAAGGTCACTAAATGTTCACCAATTGCAGTTCTGTAAATGACACCTGCCCTCCAAAAAATACTGAGGTCGAAAATCGACCAAAAAATTCTAGAGTGCAACCTTCCAAAAAGAAAATTTGAAGAGGTATATTATACTCACACTCTTTTTCTTTTTTCTTTTAACAGAAAAGCAAAAGGCGTGGAAAAATGATGAATTGTAGGAATTTTTACAGACATGTAAACCCAAATTACAAAAACCTATCAGCTCACCCCAGTCAGAATGGCCATCAACAAAAATGCTGCAAACAAGAAATGCTGACGTGATTGTGGAGAAATGCGTACCCTCGATTCTAAGGGGGACGTGGTAAGAGCCACTAATGACAGCACAATTGAGGTGCCTTGAAAAGGTAAACGTTGAGCTACCATACCAGTCAATCAATCATACCCACTGCTGGGTCTATCACCTGAGAGAATGAAAATCAAAAATCGCAGGCTGGCAATCCTGCACTCCAGCAATATTTACCATAGGCAACGCTTGGAAGCAACGAAAATGTCCATCAACAGAGGAATGCACCAAGAAGAAGTGGTCCATGTACACAATGGAATATTAGCCATGGAAAACATTGAAGCACTGCTCTTTGAGGCACCATAGATGAGCCTGGAGATAATCACAAAACATGAAGTAGGTCGGAAAGCAAAAGACCTATATCCCATATTATCACGTACGGCATTATCTAATAACTGACACAGATGAACATATTTCCAAAGAGAAAGACACTCACAGGCGTAGAACACAAACTATGCTCATCTAAAAGGAAAGGAGGGGGGAAATTGAGAAATGAAGATTAGTGTGACTATACATATACAAATACATATTATATACATGTATCAAAAAGACCGAACATATAGCAAGGGAGGTCGATGGAACACTGTAATATTTTACATGGGAAGAGGATCTGTACATTAATAGACATACATAATGTACAAATGAACCAGATTGTGTACACCTAGGACAAACAATTTTCTAAACTTTACCCAGATTAAAAAAATTTTAAAAACCAAGAAGAAGTAATGAGACATAAACTTATGGGGATTTCTCCTGGCAAATTCCATTCTAATTTACAACCTAGGACAATGACTTCCAGAAAGGCTCTGCTGCCCTAGTACCCAGATTGGGGAATGGAGAAATGCTACCTCCTTGTGGACGTTTCCCACAACAGCAGCTTTGAACCCACTGCAAAAGGTCACTAAATTTTCACCAACTTGCAGTTCTGTAAATGGCGCCTGCCCTCCAGGAAATTTCTGGGGTCAAAAATCGACCAAAAAATTCAGAAGAGGGCAACCTTCGAAGAAGACAATTTCAAGAGCTATATTGTACTCACGGTTTTTTCTTTTAAGAGAAAAGAAAAAGGCGTAGGAATATGATGAATTTTAAAAATTTTAATGACATGCATACCCATATTACAAAAACCTATCAGCTCGCAGCAGTCACAATGGCCATTAGGAAAAGTGCTGCAAAAAATAAACGGTGAAGGGAGTGTGGAGAAATGCGTACCCTCGGTGGTAAGGGGGGGCATGTAAAGAGCCACTAATGAAAACACAATGTAGGTGCTTTGAAAAGGGAAACATTGAGCTACCAGTCAATCAATCACAACCACTGCTTGGCCTATCACCTGAGAAAATGAGAATCAAAAAGTCACAGGCTGGCAAACCTGTACGCCAGCAATATTTACCATAGCCAACACTTGGAAGCAATGAAAATGTCCATCAACCGAGGAATGCACCAAGAAGAAGTGGTCCACGTACACAATGGAATATTACTCTAATTAATAATAAATATAAATTAAATTTAAAAACAAAGAAAAGCAAGGAGACATCAACATTTGTGGGTTTATCCGGGCACATTGCACTCTAATTTATAACCGAAGAACACCACGGACCGGTAGGTCTGTTTCCCTAGTAGCAGCAAGGGGAACGTAGAAAGGCTGCCGCTCTCTGGCCGTTACCTGCAAAAGCAGGTTTAAAGCCTGAGCTAATGGTCACTTCATATGAACAAGTACTGCAGGGCTGTAAATGAAACCTGCCCTCAAAATGTCTTGAGGGAGATCATGGCCAAAATATTTCAAACGGTGACACATACTTTAAGAAAACACTTTGAAGAAATAAGCTCCAATCACAGCTGGAAAAATAAAAAGGACAAGTCTTAAAGCTCAATTTCAACGCATTATGAGACACATGCAAATTCAACCACAAAGAGGTATCAGCTCACACCACTCAGAATAACCATCAGCAAAAACTACAAAGAATAAATGCTGAAGGTGCTGGGAAGAAATACATACCCTCCACTTTAAGTGGGACGTAACCTGGAAAGAGCCACTAAAGAGATCAGAATAGAGGTGCCTTTAAAAGGTAAACATTGAGCTACCATATGATCCAGCAGACCTATTCCTGGACCTGTAACCTAAGAAGACAGAATTGGAAGGACACAGGCACGCAAATCTGCATTGCACAGTATTACAATGGCCAAGATATGGAAGTAACCAAAAAGTCCACCGACAGATGGGTGGACAAAGAAGAACTGCTACCTGTACAGATGGAATATGAGCTAGTGAAAAAATGAAACAATGCCATTTGCAGCACCATAGATGAGTCTAGAAGTAATCACGCAACTCGGAGTAAGTGAGAAAGCGAAAGACACATAGCCTATCATATCACATATAGGTGTTACCTAAAAAATGATACAGACAAAGGTATTTCCACAGAGAAACACTATCATAGATTCATTAAAAAAACTTATGGTTCACCAAATGGAAAGGTGTGAGGATTGGATACATTACCATATTGAGGTTAACAGAGAGACACAAACACACGTGAAA
Source organism: Balaenoptera borealis (assembly GCF_965194805.1). NCBI lineage: Eukaryota > Metazoa > Chordata > Mammalia > Artiodactyla > Balaenopteridae > Balaenoptera > Balaenoptera borealis. Next base: position 229,278 of record NW_028123367.1, read on the forward strand.
TACATAATCACCAAAGACCTACGCAATACCAAGAGAAGACTACTCAACACTGTGTCATAACCTACATGGGAAAAGGATCCGAAGAAGAATAGATATATGTATATGTGTGAAAGAACCACATCTTGCACACCTAGAACAAACAAAACATTGTAATCAAGTTTGCTGTGATAAAAAATAAAAATTAAGTTAAAAATACCAACAAGAAGTAATGAGACATAAACTTAAAGGGCTTTTGCCTCGCACATTCCATTCTAATTTGCAACCTAGAACACCACTTCCAGTAAGGCTCTGTTGCCCTAGTAACCAGATTTGGTAAAGGAGAAATGCTGCCGCCTTGTGGCCGATTCCCGCAAGAGCAGCTTTTAACCCACAGCTAATGGTCACTTACCATTCATTCACAAGGACGCAGGGCTGTAAAGGACACCTGCCCTCAAAATTGTGCTGAGGTAGGGAATGGATAAAAAAAATTCAAAACAGGCAAAATGTTCACGAAGCTAGTATGAAGAGGTAAGTTTTACTCACTCTCTTTTTAAAGAAAGGGAAATGGATAAAAGCTCAACCTCAGGAAGTATTAGACTCATGCAATCTAATCTACGAAAAGTTCTCAACTCACACCCGTCGACTGACCATTGGCAAAAAGTCTACAAACAGTCAATGCTGAAGAGGTTTTAGAGAACTGTGTACCCTCTAGCTGCTGGTGAGATGTAAAAGGGTTAAACGCTAATAATGAGAACAGAAAGGAGCTGCGTTGAAAAGGAAAAATTGAGGTACCATTCAATCCAGCAGGCGCACCAATGGGCCTCTCACCTGAGAAGACCAGAATGAAGAAGACCCGGGCTGCAAAAGCTGCACTGCAGCCTTATTCACAATAGACAAGACAGTGAAGCAACCAAAATGTCCATCAACAGATGAAAGGAAAAGGAAGAAGCGGCCCATGTACACAATGAATACTAGCCATGGAAAACAATGAAACACTGCTCTTTGAGGCACCATAGATGATCTTGGAGATAATCACAGAACATGAGGTAAGTCGGAAAGCAAAAGTCCTATATCCCATGATATCACTTATAGGCGTTCTCTAATAACTGACACAAATGAACATATTTCCACAGAGAAAGTCCATCACAGACTTATTAAAAAAAAAAAAACTATGCTTATCTAAAAGGAAAGGTGGGGGAATGGATAAATGAAGATTAGCGTTACCATATGTATACAAATACATATTATATACATATATCAAAAAGACCGACCATATAGCAAGGAAGGTTTACGGAACACTCTGTAATAATTTACACGGGAAGAGGATCTCTACATAAATAGGTATATAGAATATGTAGATGAACCAGAGTGTGTACACCTTGGACAAGCAACATTCTAACCATTACCCCAATTGAAAAAATTAAAACAACCAACTAGGAGTAATGAGACATAAACTTATGGGGGGTTCTCCTGGCACATTCCATTCAAATTGACCACCTAGGCAAACGACTTCCAGAACGGCTCTGCTGCCCTAGTACCCCGATTTGGGAATGGAGAAATGCTGCATCCTTGTGGCCGTTTCCCACAACAGCAGCTTTAAACCCACTGCAAAAGGTCACTAAATGTTCACCAATTGCAGTTCTGTAAATGACACCTGCCCTCCAAAAAATACTGAGGTCGAAAATCGACCAAAAAATTCTAGAGTGCAACCTTCCAAAAAGAAAATTTGAAGAGGTATATTATACTCACACTCTTTTTCTTTTTTCTTTTAACAGAAAAGCAAAAGGCGTGGAAAAATGATGAATTGTAGGAATTTTTACAGACATGTAAACCCAAATTACAAAAACCTATCAGCTCACCCCAGTCAGAATGGCCATCAACAAAAATGCTGCAAACAAGAAATGCTGACGTGATTGTGGAGAAATGCGTACCCTCGATTCTAAGGGGGACGTGGTAAGAGCCACTAATGACAGCACAATTGAGGTGCCTTGAAAAGGTAAACGTTGAGCTACCATACCAGTCAATCAATCATACCCACTGCTGGGTCTATCACCTGAGAGAATGAAAATCAAAAATCGCAGGCTGGCAATCCTGCACTCCAGCAATATTTACCATAGGCAACGCTTGGAAGCAACGAAAATGTCCATCAACAGAGGAATGCACCAAGAAGAAGTGGTCCATGTACACAATGGAATATTAGCCATGGAAAACATTGAAGCACTGCTCTTTGAGGCACCATAGATGAGCCTGGAGATAATCACAAAACATGAAGTAGGTCGGAAAGCAAAAGACCTATATCTTCTATTATCACTTATGGCATTATCTAATAACTGACACAGATGAACATATTTCCAAAGAGAAAGACACTCACAGGCATAGAAAACAAACTATGCTCATCTAAAAGGAAAGGGGGGGGGAAATTGAGAAATGAAGATTAGTGTTACTATACATATTCAAATACATATTATATACATGTATCAAAAAGATCGAACATATAGCAAGGGAGGTCGACGGAACACTGTAATATTTTATATGGGAAGAGGATCTGTACATTAATAGACATACATAATGTCCAAATGAACTAGATTGTGTACACCTAGGACAAACAATATTCTAAACTTTACCCAGATTTAAAAAATTTTAAAAACCAAGAAGAAGTAATGAGACATAAACTTATGGGGATTTCTCCAGGCAAATTCCATTCTAATTTACAACCTGGACAATGACTTCCAGAAAGGCTCTGCTGCCCTAGAACCCAGATTGGGGAATGGAGAAATGCTACCTCCTTGTGGACGTTTCCCACAACAGCAGCTTTGAACTCACTGCAAAAGGTCACTAAATTTTCACCAACTTGCAGTTCTGTAAATGGCGCCTGCCCTCCAGAAAATTTCTGGGGTCAAAAATCGACCAAAAAATTCAGAAGAGGGCAACCTTCGAAGAAGACAATTTCAAGAGCTATATTGTACTCACGGTTTTTTCTTTTAAGAGAAAAGATAAAGGCATAGGAATATGATGAATTTAAAAAATTTTCATGACATGCATACCCACATTACAAAACCCTATCAGCTCACAGCAGTCAGAATGGCCATTAGGAAAAATGCTGCAAAAAATAAACGGTGAAGGGAGTGTGGAGAAATGCGTACCCTCGGTTGTAAGGGGGGGCATGTAAAGAGCCACTAATGAAAACACAATGTAGGTGCTTTGAAAAGGGAAACAATGAACTACCAGTCCATCAATCACAACCACTGCTTGGCCTATCACCTGAGAAAATGAGAATCAAAAAGTCACAGGCTGGGAAACCTGTATGCCAGCAATATTTACCATAGGCAGCGCTTGGAAGAAATGAAAATGTCCATCAACCGAGGAATGCACCAAGAAGAAGTGGTCCACGTACACAATGGAATATTACTCTAATAATAAATATAAATTAAATTTAAAAACAAACAAAAGCAAGGAGACATCAACATTTGTGGGTTTATCCGGGCACATTGCACTCTAATTTATAACCGAAAAACAACACTGGCCGGTAGGTCTGTTTCCCTAGTACCAGCAAGGGGAACGTAGAAAGGCTGCCGCTCTCTGGCAGTTACCTGCAAAAGCAGGTTTAAAGCCTGAGCTAATGGTCACTTCATATGAACAAGTACTGCAGGGCTGTAAATGAAACCTGCCCTCAAAATGTCTTGAGGGAGATAATGGCCAAAATATTTCAAATGGTGACACATACTTTAAGAAAACACTTTGAAGAAATAAGCTCTCATCACAGCTGGAAAAATAAAAAGGACATGTCTTACAGCTCAATTTCAACGCATTATGAGACACATGCAAATTCAACCAGAAAGAGGTATCAGCTCACACCACTCAGAATAACCATCAGCAAAAACTACAAAGAATAAATGCTGAAGGTGCTGGGAAGAAATGCATACCCTCCGCTTTAAGTGGGACGTAACCTGGAAAGAGCCACTAAAGCGAACAGAATAGAGGTGCCTTTAAAAGGTAAACATTGAGCTACCATATGATCCAGCAGACCTATTCCTGGACCTATAACCTAAGAAGACAGAATTGGAAGGACACAGGTACGCAAATCTGCATTGCATAGTATAACAATCGCCAAGATATGGAAGTAACCAAAAAGTCCAACGACAGATGGGTGGACAATGAAGAACTGCACCATGTACAGATGGAATATGAGCTAGTGAAAAAATGAAACAATGCCATTTGCAGCACCATAGATGAGTCTAGAAGTAATCACGCAACTTGGTGTAAGTGAGAAAGCGAAAGACACATATCCTATCATATCACATATAGGTGTTACCTAAAAAATGATACAAACAAAGGTATTTCCACAGAGAAACACTATCATAGATTCATTAAAAAAACTTATGGTTCACCAAATGGAAAGGTGTGAGGATTGGATACATTACCGTATTGAGGTTAACAGAGTGATACAAACATATGTGAAATATATAATCACCAAAGACCTACGCAATACCAAGAGAAGACTACTCAACATTGTGTCGTATCCTACATGGGAAAAGGATCCGAAGAAAAATAGATATATGTATATGTGTGAAAGAACCACATCTTGCACACCTAGAACAAACAAAACATTGTAATCAAGTTTGCTGTGATAAAAAATAAAAATTAAGTTAAAGATACCAACAAGAAGTAATGAGACATAAACTTAAAGGGCTTTTTCCTCGCACATTCCATTCTAATTTACAACCTAGAACACCACTTCCAGTAAGGCTCTGTTGCCCTAGTAACCAGATTTGGTAAAGGAGAAATGCTGCCGCCTTGTGGCCGATTCCCGCAACAGCAGCTTTTAACCCACAGCTAATGGTCACTTACCATTCACAAGGACTCAGGGCTGTAAAGGACGCCTGCCCTCAAAATTGTGCTGAGGTAGGGAATGGATAAAAAAAATTCAAAACAGGCAACATGTTCACGAAGCTAGTATGAAGAGGTAAGTTGTACTCACTCTCTTTTTAAAGAAAGGAAAATGGATAAAAGCTCAACCTCAGGAAGTATTAGACTCATGCAATCTAATCTACAAAAAGTTTTCAACTCACACCCGTCGACTGACCATTGGCAAAAAGTCTACAAACAGTCAATGCTGAAGAGGTTTTAGAGAACTGTGTACCCTCTAGCTGCTGGTGAGATGTAAAAGGGTTAAACGCTAATAATGAGAACAGAAAGGAGCTGCGTTGAAAAGGAAAAATTGAGGTACCATTCAATCCAGCAGGCGCACCAATGGGCCTCTCACCTGAGAAGACCAGAATGAAGAAGACCCGGGCTGCAAAAGCTGCACTGCAGCCTTATTCACAATAGACAAGACAGTGAAGCAACCAAAATGTCCATCAACAGATGAAAGGAAAAAGCAGAAGCGGCCCATGTACACAATGAATACTAGCCATGGAAAACAATGAAACACTGCTCTTTGAGACACCATAGATGATCTTGGAGATAATCACAGAACATGAGGTAAGTCGGAAAGCAAAAGTCCTATATCCTATGATATCACTTATACGCGTTCTCTAATAACTGACACAAATGAACATATTTCCACTGAGAAAGTCAATCACAGACTTATTTAAAAAAACTATGCTTATCTACAAGGAAAGGTGGGGGGAATGGATACATGATGATTGGCGTTACCATATGTATACAAATACATATTATATACATATATCAAAAAGACCGACCATATAGCAAGGAAGGTTTACGGAACACTGTGTAACAATTTACACGGGAAGAGGATCTCTACATAAATAGGTATATAGAATATGTAGATGAACCAGAGTATGTACACCTTGGACAAGCAACATTCTAACCATTACCCCAATTGAAAAAATTAAAACAACCAACTAGGAGTAATGAGACATAAACTTATGGGGGGTTCTCCTGGCACATTCCATTCAAATTTACAACCTAGGCAAACGACTTCCAGAACGGCTCTGCTGCCCTAGTACCCCGATTTGGGAATGGAGAAATGCTGCATCCTTGTGGCCGTTTCCCACAACAGCAGCTTTAAACCCACTGCAAAAGGTCACTAAATATTCACCAATTGCAGGTCTGTAAATGACACCTGCCCTCCAAAAGATACTGAGGTCGAAAATCGACCAAAAAACTCTAGAGTGCAACCTTCCAAAAAGAAAATTTGAAGAGGTATATTGTACTCACACCTTTTTTCTTTTTTCTTTTAACAGAAAAGGAAAAGGCGTGGAAAAAGGATGAATTGTAGGAATTTTTACAGACATGTAAACCCAAATTACAAAAACCTATCAGCTCACACCAGTCAGAATGGCCATCAACAAAAATGCGGCAAACGATAAACGCTGACGTGATTGTGGAGAAATGCGTACCCTCGATTCTAAGGGGGACGTGGTACGAGCCACTAATGAAAGCACAATTGAGGTGCCTTGAAAAGGTAAACGTTGAGCTACCATACCAGTCAATCAATCATACCCACTGCTGGGTCTATCACCTGAGAAAATGAAAATCAAAAATCGCAGGCTGGCAATCCTGCACTCCAGCAATATTTACCATAGGCAACACTTGGAAGCAACGAAAGTGTCCATCAACAGAGGAATGCACCAAGAAGAAGTGGTCCATGTACACAATGGAATATTAGCCATGGAAAACATTGAAGCACTGCTCTTTGAGGCACCATAGATGAGCCTGGAGATAATCACAAAACATGAAGTAGGTCGGAAAGCAAAAGACCTATATCTTCTATTATCACTTATGGCATTATCTAATAACTGACACAGATGAACATATTTCCAAAGAGAAAGACACTCACAGGCGTAGAAAACAAACTATGCGCATCTAAAAGGAAAGGAGGGGGGAAATTGAGAAATGAAGATTAGTGTTACTATACATATTCAAATACATATTATATACATGTATCAAAAAGATCGAACATATAGCAAGGGAGGTCGACGGAACACTGTAATATTTTATATGGGAAGAGGATCTGTACATTAATAGACATACATAATGTCCAAATGAACTAGATTGTGTACACCTAGGACAAACAATATTCTAAACTTTACCCAGATTTAAAAAATTTTAAAAACCAAGAAGAAGTAATGAGACATAAACTTATGGGGATTTCTCCAGGCAAATTCCATTCTAATTTACAACCTGGACAATGACTTCCAGAAAGGCTCTGCTGCCCTAGAACCCAGATTGGGGAATGGAGAAATGCTACCTCCTTGTGGACGTTTCCCACAACAGCAGCTTTGAACTCACTGCAAAAGGTCACTAAATTTTCACCAACTTGCAGTTCTGTAAATGGCGCCTGCCCTCCAGAAAATTTCTGGGGTCAAAAATCGACCAAAAAATTCAGAAGAGGGCAACCTTCGAAGGAGACAATTTCAAGAGCTATATTGTACTCACGGTTTTTTCTTTTAAGAGAAAAGATAAAGGCATAGGAATATGATGAATTTTAAAAATTTTCATGACATGCATACCCACATTACAAAACCCTATCAGCTCACAGCAGTCAGAATGGCCATTAGGAAAAATGCTGCAAAAAATAAACGGTGAAGGGAGTGTGGAGAAATGCGTACCCTCGGTTGTAAGGGGGGGCATGTAAAGAGCCACTAATGAAAACACAATGTAGGTGCTTTGAAAAGGGAAACAATGAACTACCAGTCCATCAATCACAACCACTGCTTGGCCTATCACCTGAGAAAATGAGAATCAAAAAGTCACAGGCTGGGAAACCTGTATGCCAGCAATATTTACCATAGGCAGCGCTTGGAAGAAATGAAAATGTCCATCAACCGAGGAATGCACCAAGAAGAAGTGGTCCACGTACACAATGGAATATTACTCTAATAATAAATATAAATTAAATTTAAAAACAAACAAAAGCAAGGAGACATCAACATTTGTGGGTTTATCCGGGCACATTGCACTCTAATTTATAACCGAAAAACAACACTGGCCGGTAGGTCTGTTTCCCTAGTACCAGCAAGGGGAACGTAGAAAGGCTGCCGCTCTCTGGCAGTTACCTGCAAAAGCAGGTTTAAAGCCTGAGCTAATGGTCACTTCATATGAACAAGTACTGCAGGGCTGTAAATGAAACCTGCCCTCAAAATGTCTTGAGGGAGATAATGGCCAAAATATTTCAAATGGTGACACATACTTTAAGAAAACACTTTGAAGAAATAAGCTCTCATCACAGCTGGAAAAATAAAAAGGACATGTCTTACAGCTCAATTTCAACGCATTATGAGACACATGCAAATTCAACCAGAAAGAGGTATCAGCTCACACCACTCAGAATAACCATCAGCAAAAACTACAAAGAATAAATGCTGAAGGTGCTGGGAAGAAATGCATACCCTCCGCTTTAAGTGGGACGTAACCTGGAAAGAGCCACTAAAGCGAACAGAATAGAGGTGCCTTTAAAAGGTAAACATTGAGCTACCATATGATCCAGCAGACCTATTCCTGGACCTATAACCTAAGAAGACAGAATTGGAAGGACACAGGTACGCAAATCTGCATTGCATAGTATAACAATCGCCAAGATATGGAAGTAACCAAAAAGTCCAACGACAGATGGGTGGACAATGAAGAACTGCACCATGTACAGATGGAATATGAGCTAGTGAAAAAATGAAACAATGCCATTTGCAGCACCATAGATGAGTCTAGAAGTAATCACGCAACTTGGTGTAAGTGAGAAAGCGAAAGACACATATCCTATCATATCACATATAGGTGTTACCTAAAAAATGATACAAACAAAGGTATTTCCACAGAGAAACACTATCATAGATTCATTAAAAAAACTTATGGTTCACCAAATGGAAAGGTGTGAGGATTGGATACATTACCGTATTGAGGTTAACAGAGTGATACAAACATATGTGAAATATATAATCACCAAAGACCTACGCAATACCAAGAGAAGACTACTCAACATTGTGTCGTATCCTACATGGGAAAAGGATCCGAAGAAAAATAGATATATGTATATGTGTGAAAGAACCACATCTTGCACACCTAGAACAAACAAAACATTGTAATCAAGTTTGCTGTGATAAAAAATAAAAATTAAGTTAAAGATACCAACAAGAAGTAATGAGACATAAACTTAAAGGGCTTTTTCCTCGCACATTCCATTCTAATTTACAACCTAGAACACCACTTCCAGTAAGGCTCTGTTGCCCTAGTAACCAGATTTGGTAAAGGAGAAATGCTGCCGCCTTGTGGCCGATTCCCGCAACAGCAGCTTTTAACCCACAGCTAATGGTCACTTACCATTCACAAGGACTCAGGGCTGTAAAGGACGCCTGCCCTCAAAATTGTGCTGAGGTAGGGAATGGATAAAAAAAATTCAAAACAGGCAACATGTTCACGAAGCTAGTATGAAGAGGTAAGTTGTACTCACTCTCTTTTTAAAGAAAGGAAAATGGATAAAAGCTCAACCTCAGGAAGTATTAGACTCATGCAATCTAATCTACAAAAAGTTTTCAACTCACACCCGTCGACTGACCATTGGCAAAAAGTCTACAAACAGTCAATGCTGAAGAGGTTTTAGAGAACTGTGTACCCTCTAGCTGCTGGTGAGATGTAAAAGGGTTAAACGCTAATAATGAGAACAGAAAGGAGCTGCGTTGAAAAGGAAAAATTGAGGTACCATTCAATCCAGCAGGCGCACCAATGGGCCTCTCACCTGAGAAGACCAGAATGAAGAAGACCCGGGCTGCAAAAGCTGCACTGCAGCCTTATTCACAATAGACAAGACAGTGAAGCAACCAAAATGTCCATCAACAGATGAAAGGAAAAAGCAGAAGCGGCCCATGTACACAATGAATACTAGCCATGGAAAACAATGAAACACTGCTCTTTGAGACACCATAGATGATCTTGGAGATAATCACAGAACATGAGGTAAGTCGGAAAGCAAAAGTCCTATATCCTATGATATCACTTATACGCGTTCTCTAATAACTGACACAAATGAACATATTTCCACTGAGAAAGTCAATCACAGACTTATTTAAAAAAACTATGCTTATCTACAAGGAAAGGTGGGGGGAATGGATACATGATGATTGGCGTTACCATATGTATACAAATACATATTATATACATATATCAAAAAGACCGACCATATAGCAAGGAAGGTTTACGGAACACTGTGTAACAATTTACACGGGAAGAGGATCTCTACATAAATAGGTATATAGAATATGTAGATGAACCAGAGTATGTACACCTTGGACAAGCAACATTCTAACCATTACCCCAATTGAAAAAATTAAAACAACCAACTAGGAGTAATGAGACATAAACTTATGGGGGGTTCTCCTGGCACATTCCATTCAAATTTACAACCTAGGCAAACGACTTCCAGAACGGCTCTGCTGCCCTAGTACCCCGATTTGGGAATGGAGAAATGCTGCATCCTTGTGGCCGTTTCCCACAACAGCAGCTTTAAACCCACTGCAAAAGGTCACTAAATATTCACCAATTGCAGGTCTGTAAATGACACCTGCCCTCCAAAAGATACTGAGGTCGAAAATCGACCAAAAAACTCTAGAGTGCAACCTTCCAAAAAGAAAATTTGAAGAGGTATATTGTACTCACACCTTTTTTCTTTTTTCTTTTAACAGAAAAGGAAAAGGCGTGGAAAAAGGATGAATTGTAGGAATTTTTACAGACATGTAAACCCAAATTACAAAAACCTATCAGCTCACACCAGTCAGAATGGCCATCAACAAAAATGCGGCAAACGATAAACGCTGACGTGATTGTGGAGAAATGCGTACCCTCGATTCTAAGGGGGACGTGGTACGAGCCACTAATGAAAGCACAATTGAGGTGCCTTGAAAAGGTAAACGTTGAGCTACCATACCAGTCAATCAATCATACCCACTGCTGGGTCTATCACCTGAGAAAATGAAAATCAAAAATCGCAGGCTGGCAATCCTGCACTCCAGCAATATTTACCATAGGCAACACTTGGAAGCAACGAAAGTGTCCATCAACAGAGGAATGCACCAAGAAGAAGTGGTCCATGTACACAATGGAATATTAGCCATGGAAAACATTGAAGCACTGCTCTTTGAGGCACCATAGATGAGCCTGGAGATAATCACAAAACATGAAGTAGGTCGGAAAGCAAAAGACCTATATCTTCTATTATCACTTATGGCATTATCTAATAACTGACACAGATGAACATATTTCCAAAGAGAAAGACACTCACAGGCGTAGAAAACAAACTATGCGCATCTAAAAGGAAAGGAGGGGGGAAATTGAGAAATGAAGATTAGTGTTACTATACATATTCAAATACATATTATATACATGTATCAAAAAGATCGAACATATAGCAAGGGAGGTCGACGGAACACTGTAATATTTTATATGGGAAGAGGATCTGTACATTAATAGACATACATAATGTCCAAATGAACTAGATTGTGTACACCTAGGACAAACAATATTCTAAACTTTACCCAGATTTAAAAAATTTTAAAAACCAAGAAGAAGTAATGAGACATAAACTTATGGGGATTTCTCCAGGCAAATTCCATTCTAATTTACAACCTGGACAATGACTTCCAGAAAGGCTCTGCTGCCCTAGAACCCAGATTGGGGAATGGAGAAATGCTACCTCCTTGTGGACGTTTCCCACAACAGCAGCTTTGAACTCACTGCAAAAGGTCACTAAATTTTCACCAACTTGCAGTTCTGTAAATGGCGCCTGCCCTCCAGAAAATTTCTGGGGTCAAAAATCGACCAAAAAATTCAGAAGAGGGCAACCTTCGAAGGAGACAATTTCAAGAGCTATATTGTACTCACGGTTTTTTCTTTTAAGAGAAAAGATAAAGGCATAGGAATATGATGAATTTTAAAAATTTTCATGACATGCATACCCACATTACAAAACCCTATCAGCTCACAGCAGTCAGAATGGCCATTAGGAAAAATGCTGCAAAAAATAAACGGTGAAGGGAGTGTGGAGAAATGCGTACCCTCGGTTGTAAGGGGGGGCATGTAAAGAGCCACTAATGAAAACACAATGTAGGTGCTTTGAAAAGGGAAACAATGAACTACCAGTCCATCAATCACAACCACTGCTTGGCCTATCACCTGAGAAAATGAGAATCAAAAAGTCACAGGCTGGGAAACCTGTATGCCAGCAATATTTACCATAGGCAGCGCTTGGAAGAAATGAAAATGTCCATCAACCGAGGAATGCACCAAGAAGAAGTGGTCCACGTACACAATGGAATATTACTCTAATAATAAATATAAATTAAATTTAAAAACAAACAAAAGCAAGGAGACATCAACATTTGTGGGTTTATCCGGGCACATTGCACTCTAATTTATAACCGAAAAACAACACTGGCCGGTAGGTCTGTTTCCCTAGTACCAGCAAGGGGAACGTAGAAAGGCTGTCGCTCTCTGGCCGTTACCTGCAAAAGCAGGTTTAAAGCCTGAGCTAATGGTCACTTCATATGAACAAGTACTGCAGGGCTGTAAATGAAACCTGCCCTCAAAATGTCTTGAGGGAGATAATGGCCAAAATATTTCAAATGGTGACACATACTTTAAGAAAACACTTTGAAGAAATAAGCTCTCATCACAGCTGGAAAAATAAAAAGGACATGTCTTACAGCTCAATTTCAACGCATTATGAGACACATGCAAATTCAACCACAAAGAGGTATCAGCTCACACCACTCAGAATAACCATCAGCAAAAACTACAAAGAATAAATGCTGAAGGTGCTGGGAAGAAATGCATACCCTCCGCTTTAAGTGGGACGTAACCTGGAAAGAGCCACTAAAGCGAACAGAATAGAGGTGCCTTTAAAAGGTAAACATTGAGCTACCATATGATCCAGCAGACCTATTCCTGGACCTATAACCTAAGAAGACAGAATTGGAAGGACACAGGTACGCAAATCTGCATTGCATAGTATAACAATCGCCAAGATATGGAAGTAACCAAAAAGTCCAACGACAGATGGGTGGACAATGAAGAACTGCTACATGTACAGATGGAATATGAGCTAGTGAAAAAATGAAACAATGCCATTTGCAGCACCATAGATGAGTCTAGAAGTAATCACGCAACTTGGTGTAAGTGAGAAAGCGAAAGACACATATCCTATCATATCACATATAGGTGTTACCTAAAAAATGATACAAACAAAGGTATTTCCACAGAGAAACACTATCATAGATTCATTAAAAAAACTTATGGTTCACCAAATGGAAAGGTGTGAGGATTGGATACATTACCGTATTGAGGTTAACAGAGTGATACAAACATATGTGAAATATATAATCACCAAAGACCTACGCAATACCAAGAGAAGACTACTCAACATTGTGTCGTATCATACATGGGAAAAGGATCCGAAGAAGAATAGATATATGTATATGTGTGAAAGAACCACATCTTGCACACCTAGAACAAACAAAACATTGTAATCAAGTTTGCTGTGATAAAAAATAAAAATTAAGTTAAAAATACCAACAAGAAGTAATGAGACATAAACTTAAAGGGCTTTTGCCTCGCACATTCCATTCTAATTTGCAACCTAGAACACCACTTCCAGTAAGGCTCTGTTGCCCTAGTAACCAGATTTGGTAAAGGAGAAATGCTGCCGCCTTGTGGCCGATTCCCGCAAGAGCAGCTTTTAACCCACAGCTAATGGTCACTTACCATTCATTCACAAGGACGCAGGGCTGTAAAGGACACCTGCCCTCAAAATTGTGCTGAGGTAGGGAATGGATAAAAAAAATTCAAAACAGGCAAAATGTTCACGAAGCTAGTATGAAGAGGTAAGTTTTACTCACTCTCTTTTTAAAGAAAGGGAAATGGATAAAAGCTCAACCTCAGGAAGTATTAGACTCATGCAATCTAATCTACGAAAAGTTCTCAACTCACACCCGTCGACTGACCATTGGCAAAAAGTCTACAAACATTCAATGCTGAAGAGGTTTTAGAGAACTGTGTACCCTCTAGCTGCTGGTGAGATGTAAAAGGGTTAAACGCTAATAATGAGAACAGAAAGGAGCTGCGTTGAAAAGGAAAAATTGAGGTACCATTCAATCCAGCAGGCGCACCAATGGGCCTCTCACCTGAGAAGACCAGAATGAAGAAGACCCGGGCTGCAAAAGCTGCACTGCAGCCTTATTCACAATAGACAAGACAGTGAAGCAACCAAAATGTCCATCAACAGATGAAAGGAAAAGGAAGAAGCGGCCCATGTACACAATGAATACTAGCCATGGAAAACAATGAAACACTGCTCTTTGAGGCACCATAGATGATCTTGGAGATAATCACAGAACATGAGGTAAGTCGGAAAGCAAAAGTCCTATATCCCATGATATCACTTATAGGCGTTCTCTAATAACTGACACAAATGAACATATTTCCACAGAGAAAGTCCATCACAGACTTATTAAAAAAAAAACTATGCTTATCTAAAAGGAAAGGTGGGGGAATGGATAAATGAAGATTAGCGTTACCATATGTATACAAATACATATTATATACATATATCAAAAAGACCGACCATATAGCAAGGAAGGTTTACGGAACACTCTGTAATAATTTACACGGGAAGAGGATCTCTACATAAATAGGTATATAGAATATGTAGATGAACCAGAGTGTGTACACCTTGGACAAGCAACATTCTAACCATTACCCCAATTGAAAAAATTAAAACAACGAACTAGGAGTAATGAGACATAAACTTATGGGGGGTTTTCCTGGCACATTCCATTCAAATTGACCACCTAGGCAAACGACTTCCAGAACGGCTCTGCTGCCCTAGTACCCCGATTTGGGAATGGAGAAATGCTGCATCCTTGTGGCCGTTTCCCACAACAGCAGCTTTAAACCCACTGCAAAAGGTCACTAAATGTTCACCAATTGCAGTTCTGTAAATGACACCTGCCCTCCAAAAAATACTGAGGTCGAAAATCGACCAAAAAATTCTAGAGTGCAACCTTCCAAAAAGAAAATTTGAAGAGGTATATTATACTCACACTCTTTTTCTTTTTTCTTTTAACAGAAAAGCAAAAGGCGTGGAAAAATGATGAATTGTAGGAATTTTTACAGACATGTAAACCCAAATTACAAAAACCTATCAGCTCACCCCAGTCAGAATGGCCATCAACAAAAATGCTGCAAACAAGAAATGCTGACGTGATTGTGGAGAAATGCGTACCCTCGATTCTAAGGGGGACGTGGTAAGAGCCACTAATGACAGCACAATTGAGGTGCCTTGAAAAGGTAAACGTTGAGCTACCATACCAGTCAATCAATCATACCCACTGCTGGGTCTATCACCTGAGAGAATGAAAATCAAAAATCGCAGGCTGGCAATCCTGCACTCCAGCAATATTTACCATAGGCAACGCTTGGAAGCAACGAAAATGTCCATCAACAGAGGAATGCACCAAGAAGAAGTGGTCCATGTACACAATGGAATATTAGCCATGGAAAACATTGAAGCACTGCTCTTTGAGGCACCATAGATGAGCCTGGAGATAATCACAAAACATGAAGTAGGTCGGAAAGCAAAAGACCTATATCCCATATTATCACGTACGGCATTATCTAATAACTGACACAGATGAACATATTTCCAAAGAGAAAGACACTCACAGGCGTAGAACACAAACTATGCTCATCTAAAAGGAAAGGAGGGGGGAAATTGAGAAATGAAGATTAGTGTGACTATACATATACAAATACATATTATATACATGTATCAAAAAGACCGAACATATAGCAAGGGAGGTCGATGGAACACTGTAATATTTTACATGGGAAGAGGATCTGTACATTAATAGACATACATAATGTACAAATGAACCAGATTGTGTACACCTAGGACAAACAATTTTCTAAACTTTACCCAGATTAAAAAAATTTTAAAAACCAAGAAGAAGTAATGAGACATAAACTTATGGGGATTTCTCCTGGCAAATTCCATTCTAATTTACAACCTAGGACAATGACTTCCAGAAAGGCTCTGCTGCCCTAGTACCCAGATTGGGGAATGGAGAAATGCTACCTCCTTGTGGACGTTTCCCACAACAGCAGCTTTGAACCCACTGCAAAAGGTCACTAAATTTTCACCAACTTGCAGTTCTGTAAATGGCGCCTGCCCTCCAGGAAATTTCTGGGGTCAAAAATCGACCAAAAAATTCAGAAGAGGGCAACCTTCGAAGAAGACAATTTCAAGAGCTATATTGTACTCACGGTTTTTTCTTTTAAGAGAAAAGAAAAAGGCGTAGGAATATGATGAATTTTAAAAATTTTAATGACATGCATACCCATATTACAAAAACCTATCAGCTCGCAGCAGTCACAATGGCCATTAGGAAAAGTGCTGCAAAAAATAAACGGTGAAGGGAGTGTGGAGAAATGCGTACCCTCGGTGGTAAGGGGGGGCATGTAAAGAGCCACTAATGAAAACACAATGTAGGTGCTTTGAAAAGGGAAACATTGAGCTACCAGTCAATCAATCACAACCACTGCTTGGCCTATCACCTGAGAAAATGAGAATCAAAAAGTCACAGGCTGGCAAACCTGTACGCCAGCAATATTTACCATAGCCAACACTTGGAAGCAATGAAAATGTCCATCAACCGAGGAATGCACCAAGAAGAAGTGGTCCACGTACACAATGGAATATTACTCTAATTAATAATAAATATAAATTAAATTTAAAAACAAAGAAAAGCAAGGAGACATCAACATTTGTGGGTTTATCCGGGCACATTGCACTCTAATTTATAACCGAAGAACACCACGGACCGGTAGGTCTGTTTCCCTAGTAGCAGCAAGGGGAACGTAGAAAGGCTGCCGCTCTCTGGCCGTTACCTGCAAAAGCAGGTTTAAAGCCTGAGCTAATGGTCACTTCATATGAACAAGTACTGCAGGGCTGTAAATGAAACCTGCCCTCAAAATGTCTTGAGGGAGATCATGGCCAAAATATTTCAAACGGTGACACATACTTTAAGAAAACACTTTGAAGAAATAAGCTCCAATCACAGCTGGAAAAATAAAAAGGACAAGTCTTAAAGCTCAATTTCAACGCATTATGAGACACATGCAAATTCAACCACAAAGAGGTATCAGCTCACACCACTCAGAATAACCATCAGCAAAAACTACAAAGAATAAATGCTGAAGGTGCTGGGAAGAAATACATACCCTCCACTTTAAGTGGGACGTAACCTGGAAAGAGCCACTAAAGAGATCAGAATAGAGGTGCCTTTAAAAGGTAAACATTGAGCTACCATATGATCCAGCAGACCTATTCCTGGACCTGTAACCTAAGAAGACAGAATTGGAAGGACACAGGCACGCAAATCTGCATTGCACAGTATTACAATGGCCAAGATATGGAAGTAACCAAAAAGTCCACCGACAGATGGGTGGACAAAGAAGAACTGCTACCTGTACAGATGGAATATGAGCTAGTGAAAAAATGAAACAATGCCATTTGCAGCACCATAGATGAGTCTAGAAGTAATCACGCAACTCGGAGTAAGTGAGAAAGCGAAAGACACATAGCCTATCATATCACATATAGGTGTTACCTAAAAAATGATACAGACAAAGGTATTTCCACAGAGAAACACTATCATAGATTCATTAAAAAAACTTATGGTTCACCAAATGGAAAGGTGTGAGGATTGGATACATTACCATATTGAGGTTAACAGAGAGACACAAACACACGTGAAATACATAATCACCAAAGACCTACGCAATACCAAGAGAAGACTACTCAACACTGTGTCATAACCTACATGGGAAAAGGATCCGAAGAAGAATAGATATATGTATATGTGTGAAAGAACCACATCTTGCACACCTAGAACAAACAAAACATTGTAATCAAGTTTGCTGTGATAAAAAATAAAAATTAAGTTAAAAATACCAACAAGAAGTAATGAGACATAAACTTAAAGGGCTTTTGCCTCGCACATTCCATTCTAATTTGCAACCTAGAACACCACTTCCAGTAAGGCTCTGTTGCCCTAGTAACCAGATTTGGTAAAGGAGAAATGCTGCCGCCTTGTGGCCGATTCCCGCAAGAGCAGCTTTTAACCCACAGCTAATGGTCACTTACCATTCATTCACAAGGACGCAGGGCTGTAAAGGACACCTGCCCTCAAAATTGTGCTGAGGTAGGGAATGGATAAAAAAAATTCAAAACAGGCAAAATGTTCACGAAGCTAGTATGAAGAGGTAAGTTTTACTCACTCTCTTTTTAAAGAAAGGGAAATGGATAAAAGCTCAACCTCAGGAAGTATTAGACTCATGCAATCTAATCTACGAAAAGTTCTCAACTCACACCCGTCGACTGACCATTGGCAAAAAGTCTACAAACAGTCAATGCTGAAGAGGTTTTAGAGAACTGTGTACCCTCTAGCTGCTGGTGAGATGTAAAAGGGTTAAACGCTAATAATGAGAACAGAAAGGAGCTGCGTTGAAAAGGAAAAATTGAGGTACCATTCAATCCAGCAGGCGCACCAATGGGCCTCTCACCTGAGAAGACCAGAATGAAGAAGACCCGGGCTGCAAAAGCTGCACTGCAGCCTTATTCACAATAGACAAGACAGTGAAGCAACCAAAATGTCCATCAACAGATGAAAGGAAAAGGAAGAAGCGGCCCATGTACACAATGAATACTAGCCATGGAAAACAATGAAACACTGCTCTTTGAGGCACCATAGATGATCTTGGAGATAATCACAGAACATGAGGTAAGTCGGAAAGCAAAAGTCCTATATCCCATGATATCACTTATAGGCGTTCTCTAATAACTGACACAAATGAACATATTTCCACAGAGAAAGTCCATCACAGACTTATTAAAAAAAAAAAAACTATGCTTATCTAAAAGGAAAGGTGGGGGAATGGATAAATGAAGATTAGCGTTACCATATGTATACAAATACATATTATATACATATATCAAAAAGACCGACCATATAGCAAGGAAGGTTTACGGAACACTCTGTAATAATTTACACGGGAAGAGGATCTCTACATAAATAGGTATATAGAATATGTAGATGAACCAGAGTGTGTACACCTTGGACAAGCAACATTCTAACCATTACCCCAATTGAAAAAATTAAAACAACCAACTAGGAGTAATGAGACATAAACTTATGGGGGGTTCTCCTGGCACATTCCATTCAAATTGACCACCTAGGCAAACGACTTCCAGAACGGCTCTGCTGCCCTAGTACCCCGATTTGGGAATGGAGAAATGCTGCATCCTTGTGGCCGTTTCCCACAACAGCAGCTTTAAACCCACTGCAAAAGGTCACTAAATGTTCACCAATTGCAGTTCTGTAAATGACACCTGCCCTCCAAAAAATACTGAGGTCGAAAATCGACCAAAAAATTCTAGAGTGCAACCTTCCAAAAAGAAAATTTGAAGAGGTATATTATACTCACACTCTTTTTCTTTTTTCTTTTAACAGAAAAGCAAAAGGCGTGGAAAAATGATGAATTGTAGGAATTTTTACAGACATGTAAACCCAAATTACAAAAACCTATCAGCTCACCCCAGTCAGAATGGCCATCAACAAAAATGCTGCAAACAAGAAATGCTGACGTGATTGTGGAGAAATGCGTACCCTCGATTCTAAGGGGGACGTGGTAAGAGCCACTAATGACAGCACAATTGAGGTGCCTTGAAAAGGTAAACGTTGAGCTACCATACCAGTCAATCAATCATACCCACTGCTGGGTCTATCACCTGAGAGAATGAAAATCAAAAATCGCAGGCTGGCAATCCTGCACTCCAGCAATATTTACCATAGGCAACGCTTGGAAGCAACGAAAATGTCCATCAACAGAGGAATGCACCAAGAAGAAGTGGTCCATGTACACAATGGAATATTAGCCATGGAAAACATTGAAGCACTGCTCTTTGAGGCACCATAGATGAGCCTGGAGATAATCACAAAACATGAAGTAGGTCGGAAAGCAAAAGACCTATATCTTCTATTATCACTTATGGCATTATCTAATAACTGACACAGATGAACATATTTCCAAAGAGAAAGACACTCACAGGCATAGAAAACAAACTATGCTCATCTAAAAGGAAAGGAGGGGGGAAATTGAGAAATGAAGATTAGTGTTACTATACATATTCAAATACATATTATATACATGTATCAAAAAGATCGAACATATAGCAAGGGAGGTCGACGGAACACTGTAATATTTTATATGGGAAGAGGATCTGTACATTAATAGACATACATAATGTCCAAATGAACTAGATTGTGTACACCTAGGACAAACAATATTCTAAACTTTACCCAGATTTAAAAAATTTTAAAAACCAAGAAGAAGTAATGAGACATAAACTTATGGGGATTTCTCCAGGCAAATTCCATTCTAATTTACAACCTGGACAATGACTTCCAGAAAGGCTCTGCTGCCCTAGAACCCAGATTGGGGAATGGAGAAATGCTACCTCCTTGTGGACGTTTCCCACAACAGCAGCTTTGAACTCACTGCAAAAGGTCACTAAATTTTCACCAACTTGCAGTTCTGTAAATGGCGCCTGCCCTCCAGAAAATTTCTGGGGTCAAAAATCGACCAAAAAATTCAGAAGAGGGCAACCTTCGAAGAAGACAATTTCAAGAGCTATATTGTACTCACGGTTTTTTCTTTTAAGAGAAAAGATAAAGGCATAGGAATATGATGAATTTTAAAAATTTTCATGACATGCATACCCACATTACAAAACCCTATCAGCTCACAGCAGTCAGAATGGCCATTAGGAAAAATGCTGCAAAAAATAAACGGTGAAGGGAGTGTGGAGAAATGCGTACCCTCGGTTGTAAGGGGGGGCATGTAAAGAGCCACTAATGAAAACACAATGTAGGTGCTTTGAAAAGGGAAACAATGAACTACCAGTCCATCAATCACAACCACTGCTTGGCCTATCACCTGAGAAAATGAGAATCAAAAAGTCACAGGCTGGGAAACCTGTATGCCAGCAATATTTACCATAGGCAGCGCTTGGAAGAAATGAAAATGTCCATCAACCGAGGAATGCACCAAGAAGAAGTGGTCCACGTACACAATGGAATATTACTCTAATAATAAATATAAATTAAATTTAAAAACAAACAAAAGCAAGGAGACATCAACATTTGTGGGTTTATCCGGGCACATTGCACTCTAATTTATAACCGAAAAACAACACTGGCCGGTAGGTCTGTTTCCCTAGTACCAGCAAGGGGAACGTAGAAAGGCTGCCGCTCTCTGGCCGTTACCTGCAAAAGCAGGTTTAAAGCCTGAGCTAATGGTCACTTCATATGAACAAGTACTGCAGGGCTGTAAATGAAACCTGCCCTCAAAATGTCTTGAGGGAGATAATGGCCAAAATATTTCAAATGGTGACACATACTTTAAGAAAACACTTTGAAGAAATAAGCTCTCATCACAGCTGGAAAAATAAAAAGGACATGTCTTACAGCTCAATTTCAACGCATTATGAGACACATGCAAATTCAACCAGAAAGAGGTATCAGCTCACACCACTCAGAATAACCATCAGCAAAAACTACAAAGAATAAATGCTGAAGGTGCTGGGAAGAAATGCATACCCTCCGCTTTAAGTGGGACGTAACCTGGAAAGAGCCACTAAAGCGAACAGAATAGAGGTGCCTTTAAAAGGTAAACATTGAGCTACCATATGATCCAGCAGACCTATTCCTGGACCTATAACCTAAGAAGACAGAATTGGAAGGACACAGGTACGCAAATCTGCATTGCATAGTATAACAATCGCCAAGATATGGAAGTAACCAAAAAGTCCAACGACAGATGGGTGGACAATGAAGAACTGCACCATGTACAGATGGAATATGAGCTAGTGAAAAAATGAAACAATGCCATTTGCAGCACCATAGATGAGTCTAGAAGTAATCACGCAACTTGGTGTAAGTGAGAAAGCGAAAGACACATATCCTATCATATCACATATAGGTGTTACCTAAAAAATGATACAAACAAAGGTATTTCCACAGAGAAACACTATCATAGATTCATTAAAAAAACTTATGGTTCACCAAATGGAAAGGTGTGAGGATTGGATACATTACCGTATTGAGGTTAACAGAGTGATACAAACATATGTGAAATATATAATCACCAAAGACCTACGCAATACCAAGAGAAGACTACTCAACATTGTGTCGTATCCTACATGGGAAAAGGATCCGAAGAAAAATAGATATATGTATATGTGTGAAAGAACCACATCTTGCACACCTAGAACAAACAAAACATTGTAATCAAGTTTGCTGTGATAAAAAATAAAAATTAAGTTAAAGATACCAACAAGAAGTAATGAGACATAAACTTAAAGGGCTTTTTCCTCGCACATTCCATTCTAATTTACAACCTAGAACACCACTTCCAGTAAGGCTCTGTTGCCCTAGTAACCAGATTTGGTAAAGGAGAAATGCTGCCGCCTTGTGGCCGATTCCCGCAACAGCAGCTTTTAACCCACAGCTAATGGTCACTTACCATTCACAAGGACTCAGGGCTGTAAAGGACGCCTGCCCTCAAAATTGTGCTGAGGTAGGGAATGGATAAAAAAATTCAAAACAGGCAAAATGTTCACGAAGCTAGTATGAAGAGGTAAGTTGTACTCACTCTCTTTTTAAAGAAAGGAAAATGGATAAAAGCTCAACCTCAGGAAGTATTAGACTCATGCAATCTAATCTACAAAAAGTTTTCAACTCACACCCGTCGACTGACCATTGGCAAAAAGTCTACAAACAATCAATGCTGAAGAGGTTTTAGAGAACTGTGTACCCTCTAGCTGCTGGTGAGATGTAAAAGGGTTAAACGCTAATAATGAGAACAGAAAGGAGCTGCGTTGAAAAGGAAAAATTGAGGTACCATTCAATCCAGCAGGCGCACCAATGGGCCTCTCACCTGAGAAGACCAGAATGAAGAAGACCCGGGCTGCAAAAGCTGCACTGCAGCCTTATTCACAATAGACAAGACAGTGAAGCAACCAAAATGTCCATCAACAGATGAAAGGAAAAAGCAGAAGCGGCCCATGTACACAATGAATACTAGCCATGGAAAACAATGAAACACTGCTCTTTGAGACACCATAGATGATCTTGGAGATAATCACAGAACATGAGGTAAGTCAGAAAGCAAAAGTCCTATATCCTATGATATCACTTATACGCGTTCTCTAATAACTGACACAAATGAACATATTTCCACTGAGAAAGTCAATCACAGACTTATTTAAAAAAACTATGCTTATCTACAAGGAAAGGTGGGGGGAATGGATACATGATGATTGGCGTTACCATATGTATACAAATACATATTATATACATATATCAAAAAGACCGACCATATAGCAAGGAAGGTTTACGGAACACTGTGTAACAATTTACACGGGAAGAGGATCTCTACATAAATAGGTATATAGAATATGTAGATGAACCAGAGTATGTACACCTTGGACAAGCAACATTCTAACCATTACCACAATTGAAAAAATTAAAACAACCAACTAGGAGTAATGAGACATAAACTTATGGGGGGTTCTCCTGGCACATTCCATTCAAATTTACAACCTAGGCAAACGACTTCCAGAACGGCTCTGCTGCCCTAGTACCCCGATTTGGGAATGGAGAAATGCTGCATCCTTGTGGCCGTTTCCCACAACAGCAGCTTTAAACCCACTGCAAAAGGTCACTAAATATTCACCAATTGCAGGTCTGTAAATGACACCTGCCCTCCAAAAAATACTGAGGTCGAAAATCGACCAAAATATTCTAGAGTGCAACCTTCCAAAAAGAAAATTTGAAGAGGTATATTATACTCACACTTTTTTTTTCTTTTTTCTTTTAACAGAAAAGAAAAAGGCGTGGAAAAATGATGAATTGTAGGAATTTTTACAGACATGTAAACCAAAATTACAAAAACCTATCAGCTCACACCAGTCAGAATGGCCATCAACAAAAATGCTGCAAACAAGAAATGCTGACGTGATTGTGGAGAAATGCGTACCCTCGATTCTAAGGGGGACGTGGTACGAGCCACTAATGAAAGCACAATTGAGGTGCCTTGAAAAGGTAAACGTTGAGCTACCATACCAGTCAATCAATCATACCCACTGCTGGGTCTATCACCTGAGAAAATGAAAATCAAAAATCGCAGGCTGGCAATCCTGCACTCCAGCAATATTTACCATAGGCAACACTTGGAAGCAACGAAAGTGTCCATCAACAGAGGAATGCACCAAGAAGAAGTGGTCCATGTACACAATGGAATATTAGCCATGGAAAACATTGAAGCACTGCTCTTTGAGGCACCATAGATGAGCCTGGAGATAATCACAAAACATGAAGTAGGTCGGAAAGCAAAAGACCTATATCTTCTATTATCACTTATGGCATTATCTAATAACTGACACAGATGAACATATTTCCAAAGAGAAAGACACTCACAGGCATAGAAAACAAACTATGCTCATCTAAAAGGAAAGGAGGGGGGAAATTGAGAAATGAAGATTAGTGTTACTATACATATTCAAATACATATTATATACATGTATCAAAAAGATCGAACATATAGCAAGGGAGGTCGACGGAACACTGTAATATTTTATATGGGAAGAGGATCTGTACATTAATAGACATACATAATGTCCAAATGAACTAGATTGTGTACACCTAGGACAAACAATATTCTAAACTTTACCCAGATTTAAAAAATTTTAAAAACCAAGAAGAAGTAATGAGACATAAACTTATGGGGATTTCTCCAGGCAAATTCCATTCTAATTTACAACCTGGACAATGACTTCCAGAAAGGCTCTGCTGCCCTAGAACCCAGATTGGGGAATGGAGAAATGCTACCTCCTTGTGGACGTTTCCCACAACAGCAGCTTTGAACTCACTGCAAAAGGTCACTAAATTTTCACCAACTTGCAGTTCTGTAAATGGCGCCTGCCCTCCAGAAAATTTCTGGGGTCAAAAATCGACCAAAAAATTCAGAAGAGGGCAACCTTCGAAGAAGACAATTTCAAGAGCTATATTGTACTCACGGTTTTTTCTTTTAAGAGAAAAGATAAAGGCATAGGAATATGATGAATTTTAAAAATTTTCATGACATGCATACCCACATTACAAAACCCTATCAGCTCACAGCAGTCAGAATGGCCATTAGGAAAAATGCTGCAAAAAATAAACGGTGAAGGGAGTGTGGAGAAATGCGTACCCTCGGTTGTAAGGGGGGGCATGTAAAGAGCCACTAATGAAAACACAATGTAGGTGCTTTGAAAAGGGAAACAATGAACTACCAGTCCATCAATCACAACCACTGCTTGGCCTATCACCTGAGAAAATGAGAATCAAAAAGTCACAGGCTGGGAAACCTGTATGCCAGCAATATTTACCATAGGCAGCGCTTGGAAGAAATGAAAATGTCCATCAACCGAGGAATGCACCAAGAAGAAGTGGTCCACGTACACAATGGAATATTACTCTAATAATAAATATAAATTAAATTTAAAAACAAACAAAAGCAAGGAGACATCAACATTTGTGGGTTTATCCGGGCACATTGCACTCTAATTTATAACCGAAAAACAACACTGGCCGGTAGGTCTGTTTCCCTAGTACCAGCAAGGGGAACGTAGAAAGGCTGTCGCTCTCTGGCCGTTACCTGCAAAAGCAGGTTTAAAGCCTGAGATAATGGTCACTTCATATGAACAAGTACTGCAGGGCTGTAAATGAAACCTGCCCTCAAAACGTCTTGAGGGAGATCATGGCCAAAATATTTCAAATGGTGACACATACTTTAAGAAAACACTTTGAAGAAATAAGCTCTCATCACAGCTGGAAAAATAAAAAGGACATGTCTTACAGCTCAATTTCAACGCATTATGAGACACATGCAAATTCAACCAGAAAGAGGTATCAGCTCACACCACTCAGAATAACCATCAGCAAAAACTACAAAGAATAAATGCTGAAGGTGCTGGGAAGAAATGCATACCTTCCGCTTTAAGTGGGACGTAACCTGGAAAGAGCCACTAAAGCGAACAGAATAGAGGTGCCTTTAAAAGGTAAACATTGAGCTACCATATGATCCAGCAGACCTATTCCTGGACCTATAACCTAAGAAGACAGAATTGGAAGGACACAGGTACGCAAATCTGCATTGCATAGTATAACAATCGCCAAGATATGGAAGTAACCAAAAAGTCCAACGACAGATGGGTGGACAATGAAGAACTGCTACATGTACAGATGGAATATGAGCTAGTGAAAAAATGAAACAATGCCATTTGCAGCACCATAGATGAGTCTAGAAGTAATCACGCAACTTGGTGTAAGTGAGAAAGCGAAAGACACATATCCTATCATATCACATATAGGTGTTACCTAAAAAATGATACAGACAAAGGTATTTCCACAGAGAAACACTATCATAGATTCATTAAAAAAACGTATGGTTCACCAAATGGAAAGGTGTGAGGATTGGATATATTACCGTATTGAGGTTAACAGAGTGATACAAACATATGTGAAATATATAATCACCAAAGACCTACGCAATACCAAGAGAAGACTACTCAACATTGTGTCGTAACCTACATGGGAAAAGGATCCGAAGAAAAATAGATATATGTATATGTGTGAAAGAACCACATCTTGCACACCTAGAACAAACAAAACATTGTAATCAAGTTTGCTGTGATAAAAAATAAAAATTAAGTTAAAGATACCAACAAGAAGTAATGAGACATAAACTTAAAGGGCTTTTTCCTCGCACATTCCATTCTAATTTACAACCTAGAACACCACTTCCAGTAAGGCTCTGTTGCCCTAGTAACCAGATTTGGTAAAGGAGAAATGCTGCCGCCTTGTGGCCGATTCCCGCAACAGCAGCTTTTAACCCACAGCTAATGGTCACTTACCATTCACAAGGACTCAGGGCTGTAAAGGACGCCTGCCCTCAAAATTGTGCTGAGGTAGGGAATGGATAAAAAAAATTCAAAACAGGCAAAATGTTCACGAAGCTAGTATGAAGAGGTAAGTTGTACTCACTCTCTTTTTAAAGAAAGGAAAATGGATAAAAGCTCAACCTCAGGAAGTATTAGACTCATGCAATCTAATCTACAAAAAGTTTTCAACTCACACCCGTCGACTGACCATTGGCAAAAAGTCTACAAACAATCAATGCTGAAGAGGTTTTAGAGAACTGTGTACCCTCTAGCTGCTGGTGAGATGTAAAAGGGTTAAACGCTAATAATGAGAACAGAAAGGAGCTGCGTTGAAAAGGAAAAATTGAGGTACCATTCAATCCAGCAGGCGCACCAATGGGCCTCTCACCTGAGAAGACCAGAATGAAGAAGACCCGGGCTGCAAAAGCTGCACTGCAGCCTTATTCACAATAGACAAGACAGTGAAGCAACCAAAATGTCCATCAACAGATGAAAGGAAAAAGAAGAAGCGGTCCATGTACACAATGAATACTAGCCATGGAAAACAATGAAACACTGCTCTTTGAGACACCATAGATGATCTTGGAGATAATCACAGAACATGAGGTAAGTCGGAAAGCAAAAGTCCTATATCCTATGATATCACTTATACGCGTTCTCTAATAACTGACACAAATGAACATATTTCCACTGAGAAAGTCAATCACAGACTTATTAAAAAAAACTATGCTTATCTACAAGGAAAGGTGGGGGGAATGGATACATGATGATTGGCGTTACCATATGTATACAAATACATATTATATACATATATCAAAAAGACCGACCATATAGCAAGGAAGGTTTACGGAACACTGTGTAATAATTTACACGGGAAGAGGATCTCTACATAAATAGGTATATAGAATATGTAGATGAACCAGAGTATGTACACCTTGGACAAGCAACATTCTATCCATTACCCCAATTGAAAAAATTAAAACAATGAACTAGGAGTAATGAGACATAAACTTATGGGGGGTTCTCCTGGCACATTCCATTCAAATTTACAACCTAGGCAAACGACTTCCAGAACGGCTCTGCTGCCCTAGTACCCAGATTTGGGAATGGAGAAATGCTGCATCCTTGTGGCCGTTTCCCACAACAGCAGCTTTAAACCCACTGCAAAAGGTCACTAAATATTCACCAATTGCAGGTCTGTAAATGACACCTGCCCTCCAAAAAATACTGAGGTCGAAAATCGACCAAAATATTCTAGAGTGCAACCTTCCAAAAAGAAAATTTGAAGAGGTATATTGTACTCACACTTTTTTTCTTTTTTCTTTTAACAGAAAAGGAAAAGGCGTGGAAAAATGATGAATTGTAGGAATTTTTACAGACATGTAAACCAAAATTACAAAAACCTATCAGCTCACACCAGTCAGAATGGCCATCAACAAAAATGCTGCAAACAAGAAATGCTGACTTGATTGTGGAGAAATGCGTACCCTCGATTCTAAGGGGGACGTGGTAAGAGCCACTAATGAAAGCACAATTGAGGTGCCTTGAAAAGGTAAACGTTGAGCTACCATACCAGTCAATCAATCATACCCACTGCTGGGTCTATCACCTGAGAAAATGAAAATCAAAAATCGCAGGCTGGCAATCCTGCACTCCAGCAATATTTACCATAGGCAACACTTGGAAGCAACGAAAGTGTCCATCAACAGAGGAATGCACCAAGAAGAAGTGGTCCATGTACACAATGGAATATTAGCCATGGAAAACATTGAAGCACTGCTCTTTGAGGCACCATAGATGATCTTGGAGATAATCACAGAACATGAGGTAAGTCGGAAAGCAAAAGTCCTATATCCTATGATATCACTTATACGCGTTCTCTAATAACTGACACAAATGAACATATTTCCACTGAGAAAGTCAATCACAGACTTATTAAAAAAAACTATGCTTATCTACAAGGAAAGGTGGGGGGAATGGATACATGAAGATTGGCGTTACCATATGTATACAAATACATATTATATACATATATCAAAAAGACCGACCATATAGCAAGGAAGGTTTACGGAACACTGTGTAACAATTTACACGGGAAGAGGATCTCTACATAAATAGGTATATAGAATATGTAGATGAACCAGAGTATGTACACCTTGGACAAGCAACATTCTAACCATTACCCCAATTGAAAAAATTAAAACAACCAACTAGGAGTAATGAGACATAAACTTATGGGGGGTTCTCCTGGCACATTCCATTCAAATTTACAACCTAGGCAAACGACTTCCAGAACGGCTCTGCTGCCCTAGTACCCAGATTTGGGAATGGAGAAATGCTGCATCCTTGTGGCCGTTTCCCACAACAGCAGCTTTAAACCCACTGCAAAAGGTCACTAAATATTCACCAATTGCAGGTCTGTAAATGACACCTGCCCTCCAAAAAATACTGAGGTCGAAAATCGACCAAAATATTCTAGAGTGCAACCTTCCAAAAAGAAAATTTGAAGAGGTATATTATACTCACACTTTTTTTTCTTTTTTCTTTTAACAGAAAAGAAAAAGGCGTGGAAAAATGATGAATTGTAGGAATTTTTACAGACATGTAAACCAAAATTACAAAAACCTATCAGCTCACACTAGTCAGAATGGCCATCAACAAAAATGCTGCAAACAAGAAATGCTGACGTGATTGTGGAGAAATGCGTACCCTCGATTCTAAGGGGGACGTGGTACGAGCCACTAATGAAAGCACAATTGAGGTGCCTTGAAAAGGTAAACGTTGAGCTACCATACCAGTCAATCAATCATACCCACTGCTGGGTCTATCACCTGAGAAAATGAAAATCAAAAATCGCAGGCTGGCAATCCTGCACTCCAGCAATATTTACCATAGGCAACACTTGGAAGCAACGAAAGTGTCCATCAACAGAGGAATGCACCAAGAAGAAGTGGTCCATGTACACAATGGAATATTAGCCATGGAAAACATTGAAGCACTGCTCTTTGAGGCACCATAGATGAGCCTGGAGATAATCACAAAACATGAAGTAGGTCGGAAAGCAAAAGACCTATATCTTCTATTATCACTTATGGCATTATCTAATAACTGACACAGATGAACATATTTCCAAAGAGAAAGACACTCACAGGCGTAGAAAACAAACTATGCGCATCTAAAAGGAAAGGAGGGGGGAAATTGAGAAATGAAGATTAGTGTTACTATACATATTCAAATACATATTATATACATGTATCAAAAAGATCGAACATATAGCAAGGGAGGTCGACGGAACACTGTAATATTTTATATGGGAAGAGGATCTGTACATTAATAGACATACATAATGTCCAAATGAACTAGATTGTGTACACCTAGGACAAACAATATTCTAAACTTTACCCAGATTTAAAAAATTTTAAAAACCAAGAAGAAGTAATGAGACATAAACTTATGGGGATTTCTCCAGGCAAATTCCATTCTAATTTACAACCTGGACAATGACTTCCAGAAAGGCTCTGCTGCCCTAGAACCCAGATTGGGGAATGGAGAAATGCTACCTCCTTGTGGACGTTTCCCACAACAGCAGCTTTGAACTCACTGCAAAAGGTCACTAAATTTTCACCAACTTGCAGTTCTGTAAATGGCGCCTGCCCTCCAGAAAATTTCTGGGGTCAAAAATCGACCAAAAAATTCAGAAGAGGGCAACCTTCGAAGAAGACAATTTCAAGAGCTATATTGTACTCACGGTTTTTTCTTTTAAGAGAAAAGATAAAGGCATAGGAATATGATGAATTTTAAAAATTTTCATGACATGCATACCCACATTACAAAACCCTATCAGCTCACAGCAGTCAGAATGGCCATTAGGAAAAATGCTGCAAAAAATAAACGGTGAAGGGAGTGTGGAGAAATGCGTACCCTCGGTTGTAAGGGGGGGCATGTAAAGAGCCACTAATGAAAACACAATGTAGGTGCTTTGAAAAGGGAAACAATGAACTACCAGTCCATCAATCACAACCACTGCTTGGCCTATCACCTGAGAAAATGAGAATCAAAAAGTCACAGGCTGGGAAACCTGTATGCCAGCAATATTTACCATAGGCAGCGCTTGGAAGAAATGAAAATGTCCATCAACCGAGGAATGCACCAAGAAGAAGTGGTCCACGTACACAATGGAATATTACTCTAATAATAAATATAAATTAAATTTAAAAACAAACAAAAGCAAGGAGACATCAACATTTGTGGGTTTATCCGGGCACATTGCACTCTAATTTATAACCGAAAAACAACACTGGCCGGTAGGTCTGTTTCCCTAGTACCAGCAAGGGGAACGTAGAAAGGCTGCCGCTCTCTGGCCGTTACCTGCAAAAGCAGGTTTAAAGCCTGAGCTAATGGTCACTTCATATGAACAAGTACTGCAGGGCTGTAAATGAAACCTGCCCTCAAAATGTCTTGAGGGAGATAATGGCCAAAATATTTCAAATGGTGACACATACTTTAAGAAAACACTTTGAAGAAATAAGCTCTCATCACAGCTGGAAAAATAAAAAGGACATGTCTTACAGCTCAATTTCAACGCATTATGAGACACATGCAAATTCAACCAGAAAGAGGTATCAGCTCACACCACTCAGAATAACCATCAGCAAAAACTACAAAGAATAAATGCTGAAGGTGCTGGGAAGAAATGCATACCCTCCGCTTTAAGTGGGACGTAACCTGGAAAGAGCCACTAAAGCGAACAGAATAGAGGTGCCTTTAAAAGGTAAACATTGAGCTACCATATGATCCAGCAGACCTATTCCTGGACCTATAACCTAAGAAGACAGAATTGGAAGGACACAGGTACGCAAATCTGCATTGCATAGTATAACAATCGCCAAGATATGGAAGTAACCAAAAAGTCCAACGACAGATGGGTGGACAATGAAGAACTGCTACATGTACAGATGGAATATGAGCTAGTGAAAAAATGAAACAATGCCATTTGCAGCACCATAGATGAGTCTAGAAGTAATCACGCAACTTGGTGTAAGTGAGAAAGCGAAAGACACATATCCTATCATATCACATATAGGTGTTACCTAAAAAATGATACAAACAAAGGTATTTCCACAGAGAAACACTATCATAGATTCATTAAAAAAACTTATGGTTCACCAAATGGAAAGGTGTGAGGATTGGATACATTACCGTATTGAGGTTAACAGAGTGATACAAACATATGTGAAATATATAATCACCAAAGACCTACGCAATACCAAGAGAAGACTACTCAACATTGTGTCGTATCCTACATGGGAAAAGGATCCGAAGAAGAATAGATATATGTATATGTGTGAAAGAACCACATCTTGCACACCTAGAACAAACAAAACGTTGTAATCAAGTTTGCTGTGATAAAAAATAAAAATTAAGTTAAAAATACCAACAAGAAGTAATGAGACATAAACTTAAAGGGCTTTTGCCTCGCACATTCCATTCTAATTTGCAAGCTAGAACACCACTTCCAGTAAGGCTCTGTTGCCCTAGTAACCAGATTTGGTAAAGGAGAAATGCTGCCGCCTTGTGGCCGATTCCCGCAAGAGCAGCTTTTAACCCACAGCTAATGGTCACTTACCATTCATTCACAAGGACGCAGGGCTGTAAAGGACACCTGCCCTCAAAATTGTGCTGAGGTAGGGAATGGATAAAAAAAATTCAAAACAGGCAAAATGTTCACGAAGCTAGTATGAAGAGGTAAGTTTTACTCACTCTCTTTTTAAAGAAAGGGAAATGGATAAAAGCTCAACCTCAGGAAGTATTAGACTCATGCAATCTAATCTACGAAAAGTTCTCAACTCACACCCGTCGACTGACCATTGGCAAAAAGTCTACAAACAGTCAATGCTGAAGAGGTTTTAGAGAACTGTGTACCCTCTAGCTGCTGGTGAGATGTAAAAGGGTTAAACGCTAATAATGAGAACAGAAAGGAGCTGCGTTGAAAAGGAAAAATTGAGGTACCATTCAATCCAGCAGGCGCACCAATGGGCCTCTCACCTGAGAAGACCAGAATGAAGAAGACCCGGGCTGCAAAAGCTGCACTGCAGCCTTATTCACAATAGACAAGACAGTGAAGCAACCAAAATGTCCATCAACAGATGAAAGGAAAAGGAAGAAGCGGCCCATGTACACAATGAATACTAGCCATGGAAAACAATGAAACACTGCTCTTTGAGGCACCATAGATGATCTTGGAGATAATCACAGAACATGAGGTAAGTCGGAAAGCAAAAGTCCTATATCCCATGATATCACTTATAGGCGTTCTCTAATAACTGACACAAATGAACATATTTCCACAGAGAAAGTCCATCACAGACTTATTAAAAAAAAAAAAAACTATGCTTATCTAAAAGGAAAGGTGGGGGAATGGATAAATGAAGTTTAGCGTTACCATATGTATACAAATACATATTATATACATATATCAAAAAGACCGACCATATAGCAAGGAAGGTTTACGGAACACTCTGTAATAATTTACACGGGAAGAGGATCTCTACATAAATAGGTATATAGAATATGTAGATGAACCAGAGTGTGTACACCTTGGACAAGCAACATTCTAACCATTACCCCAATTGAAAAAATTAAAACAACGAACTAGGAGTAATGAGACATAAACTTATGGGGGGTTTTCCTGGCACATTCCATTCAAATTGACCACCTAGGCAAACGACTTCCAGAACGGCTCTGCTGCCCTAGTACCCCGATTTGGGAATGGAGAAATGCTGCATCCTTGTGGCCGTTTCCCACAACAGCAGCTTTAAACCCACTGCAAAAGGTCACTAAATGTTCACCAATTGCAGTTCTGTAAATGACACCTGCCCTCCAAAAAATACTGAGGTCGAAAATCGACCAAAAAATTCTAGAGTGCAACCTTCCAAAAAGAAAATTTGAAGAGGTATATTATACTCACACTCTTTTTCTTTTTTCTTTTAACAGAAAAGCAAAAGGCGTGGAAAAATGATGAATTGTAGGAATTTTTACAGACATGTAAACCCAAATTACAAAAACCTATCAGCTCACCCCAGTCAGAATGGCCATCAACAAAAATGCTGCAAACAAGAAATGCTGACGTGATTGTGGAGAAATGCGTACCCTCGATTCTAAGGGGGACGTGGTAAGAGCCACTAATGACAGCACAATTGAGGTGCCTTGAAAAGGTAAACGTTGAGCTACCATACCAGTCAATCAATCATACCCACTGCTGGGTCTATCACCTGAGAGAATGAAAATCAAAAATCGCAGGCTGGCAATCCTGCACTCCAGCAATATTTACCATAGGCAACGCTTGGAAGCAACGAAAATGTCCATCAACAGAGGAATGCACCAAGAAGAAGTGGTCCATGTACACAATGGAATATTAGCCATGGAAAACATTGAAGCACTGCTCTTTGAGGCACCATAGATGAGCCTGGAGATAATCACAAAACATGAAGTAGGTCGGAAAGCAAAAGACCTATATCTTCTATTATCACTTATGGCATTATCTAATAACTGACACAGATGAACATATTTCCAAAGAGAAAGACACTCACAGGCATAGAAAACAAACTATGCTCATCTAAAAGGAAAGGAGGGGGGAAATTGAGAAATGAAGATTAGTGTTACTATACATATTCAAATACATATTATATACATGTATCAAAAAGATCGAACATATAGCAAGGGAGGTCGACGGAACACTGTAATATTTTATATGGGAAGAGGATCTGTACATTAATAGACATACATAATGTCCAAATGAACTAGATTGTGTACACCTAGGACAAACAATATTCTAAACTTTACCCAGATTTAAAAAATTTTAAAAACCAAGAAGAAGTAATGAGACATAAACTTATGGGGATTTCTCCAGGCAAATTCCATTCTAATTTACAACCTGGACAATGACTTCCAGAAAGGCTCTGCTGCCCTAGAACCCAGATTGGGGAATGGAGAAATGCTACCTCCTTGTGGACGTTTCCCACAACAGCAGCTTTGAACTCACTGCAAAAGGTCACTAAATTTTCACCAACTTGCAGTTCTGTAAATGGCGCCTGCCCTCCAGAAAATTTCTGGGGTCAAAAATCGACCAAAAAATTCAGAAGAGGGCAACCTTCGAAGAAGACAATTTCAAGAGCTATATTGTACTCACGGTTTTTTCTTTTAAGAGAAAAGATAAAGGCATAGGAATATGATGAATTTTAAAAATTTTCATGACATGCATACCCACATTACAAAACCCTATCAGCTCACAGCAGTCAGAATGGCCATTAGGAAAAATGCTGCAAAAAATAAACGGTGAAGGGAGTGTGGAGAAATGCGTACCCTCGGTTGTAAGGGGGGGCATGTAAAGAGCCACTAATGAAAACACAATGTAGGTGCTTTGAAAAGGGAAACAATGAACTACCAGTCCATCAATCACAACCACTGCTTGGCCTATCACCTGAGAAAATGAGAATCAAAAAGTCACAGGCTGGGAAACCTGTATGCCAGCAATATTTACCATAGGCAGCGCTTGGAAGAAATGAAAATGTCCATCAACCGAGGAATGCACCAAGAAGAAGTGGTCCACGTACACAATGGAATATTACTCTAATAATAAATATAAATTAAATTTAAAAACAAACAAAAGCAAGGAGACATCAACATTTGTGGGTTTATCCGGGCACATTGCACTCTAATTTATAACCGAAAAACAACACTGGCCGGTAGGTCTGTTTCCCTAGTACCAGCAAGGGGAACGTAGAAAGGCTGTCGCTCTCTGGCCGTTACCTGCAAAAGCAGGTTTAAAGCCTGAGATAATGGTCACTTCATATGAACAAGTACTGCAGGGCTGTAAATGAAACCTGCCCTCAAAACGTCTTGAGGGAGATAATGGCCAAAATATTTCAAATGGTGACACATACTTTAAGAAAACACTTTGAAGAAATAAGCTCTCATCACAGCTGGAAAAATAAAAAGGACATGTCTTACAGCTCAATTTCAACGCATTATGAGACACATGCAAATTCAACCAGAAAGAGGTATCAGCTCACACCACTCAGAATAACCATCAGCAAAAACTACAAAGAATAAATGCTGAAGGTGCTGGGAAGAAATGCATACCTTCCGCTTTAAGTGGGACGTAACCTGGAAAGAGCCACTAAAGCGAACAGAATAGAGGTGCCTTTAAAAGGTAAACATTGAGCTACCATATGATCCAGCAGACCTATTCCTGGACCTATAACCTAAGAAGACAGAATTGGAAGGACACAGGTACGCAAATCTGCATTGCATAGTATAACAATCGCCAAGATATGGAAGTAACCAAAAAGTCCAACGACAGATGGGTGGACAATGAAGAACTGCTACATGTACAGATGGAATATGAGCTAGTGAAAAAATGAAACAATGCCATTTGCAGCACCATAGATGAGTCTAGAAGTAATCACGCAACTTGGTGTAAGTGAGAAAGCGAAAGACACATATCCTATCATATCACATATAGGTGTTACCTAAAAAATGATACAGACAAAGGTATTTCCACAGAGAAACACTATCATAGATTCATTAAAAAAACTTATGGTTCACCAAATGGAAAGGTGTGAGGATTGGATATATTACCGTATTGAGGTTAACAGAGTGATACAAACATATGTGAAATATATAATCACCAAAGACCTACGCAATACCAAGAGAAGACTACTCAACATTGTGTCGTAACCTACATGGGAAAAGGATCCGAAGAAAAATAGATATATGTATATGTGTGAAAGAACCACATCTTGCACACCTAGAACAAACAAAACATTGTAATCAAGTTTGCTGTGATAAAAAATAAAAATTAAGTTAAAGATACCAACAAGAAGTAATGAGACATAAACTTAAAGGGCTTTTTCCTCGCACATTCCATTCTAATTTACAACCTAGAACACCACTTCCAGTAAGGCTCTGTTGCCCTAGTAACCAGATTTGGTAAAGGAGAAATGCTGCCGCCTTGTGGCCGATTCCCGCAACAGCAGCTTTTAACCCACAGCTAATGGTCACTTACCATTCACAAGGACTCAGGGCTGTAAAGGACGCCTGCCCTCAAAATTGTGCTGAGGTAGGGAATGGATAAAAAAAATTCAAAACAGGCAAAATGTTCACGAAGCTAGTATGAAGAGGTAAGTTGTACTCACTCTCTTTTTAAAGAAAGGAAAATGGATAAAAGCTCAACCTCAGGAAGTATTAGACTCATGCAATCTAATCTACAAAAAGTTTTCAACTCACACCCGTCGACTGACCATTGGCAAAAAGTCTACAAACAATCAATGCTGAAGAGGTTTTAGAGAACTGTGTACCCTCTAGCTGCTGGTGAGATGTAAAAGGGTTAAACGCTAATAATGAGAACAGAAAGGAGCTGCGTTGAAAAGGAAAAATTGAGGTACCATTCAATCCAGCAGGCGCACCAATGGGCCTCTCACCTGAGAAGACCAGAATGAAGAAGACCCGGGCTGCAAAAGCTGCACTGCAGCCTTATTCACAATAGACAAGACAGTGAAGCAACCAAAATGTCCATCAACAGATGAAAGGAAAAAGAAGAAGCGGTCCATGTACACAATGAATACTAGCCATGGAAAACAATGAAACACTGCTCTTTGAGACACCATAGATGATCTTGGAGATAATCACAGAACATGAGGTAAGTCGGAAAGCAAAAGTCCTATATCCTATGATATCACTTATACGCGTTCTCTAATAACTGACACAAATGAACATATTTCCACTGAGAAAGTCAATCACAGACTTATTAAAAAAAAACTATGCTTATCTACAAGGAAAGGTGGGGGGAATGGATACATGATGATTGGCGTTACCATATGTATACAAATACATATTATATACATATATCAAAAAGACCGACCATATAGCAAGGAAGGTTTACGGAACACTGTGTAATAATTTACACGGGAAGAGGATCTCTACATAAATAGGTATATAGAATATGTAGATGAACCAGAGTATGTACACCTTGGACAAGCAACATTCTATCCATTACCCCAATTGAAAAAATTAAAACAATGAACTAGGAGTAATGAGACATAAACTTATGGGGGGTTCTCCTGGCACATTCCATTCAAATTTACAACCTAGGCAAACGACTTCCAGAACGGCTCTGCTGCCCTAGTACCCAGATTTGGGAATGGAGAAATGCTGCATCCTTGTGGCCGTTTCCCACAACAGCAGCTTTAAACCCACTGCAAAAGGTCACTAAATATTCACCAATTGCAGGTCTGTAAATGACACCTGCCCTCCAAAAAATACTGAGGTCGAAAATCGACCAAAATATTCTAGAGTGCAACCTTCCAAAAAGAAAATTTGAAGAGGTATATTGTACTCACACTTTTTTTCTTTTTTCTTTTAACAGAAAAGGAAAAGGCGTGGAAAAATGATGAATTGTAGGAATTTTTACAGACATGTAAACCAAAATTACAAAAACCTATCAGCTCACACCAGTCAGAATGGCCATCAACAAAAATGCTGCAAACAAGAAATGCTGACTTGATTGTGGAGAAATGCGTACCCTCGATTCTAAGGGGGACGTGGTAAGAGCCACTAATGAAAGCACAATTGAGGTGCCTTGAAAAGGTAAACGTTGAGCTACCATACCAGTCAATCAATCATACCCACTGCTGGGTCTATCACCTGAGAAAATGAAAATCAAAAATCGCAGGCTGGCAATCCTGCACTCCAGCAATATTTACCATAGGCAACACTTGGAAGCAACGAAAGTGTCCATCAACAGAGGAATGCACCAAGAAGAAGTGGTCCATGTACACAATGGAATATTAGCCATGGAAAACATTGAAGCACTGCTCTTTGAGGCACCATAGATGATCTTGGAGATAATCACAGAACATGAGGTAAGTCGGAAAGCAAAAGTCCTATATCCTATGATATCACTTATACGCGTTCTCTAATAACTGACACAAATGAACATATTTCCACTGAGAAAGTCAATCACAGACTTATTAAAAAAAACTATGCTTATCTACAAGGAAAGGTGGGGGGAATGGATACATGAAGATTGGCGTTACCATATGTATACAAATACATATTATATACATATATCAAAAAGACCGACCATATAGCAAGGAAGGTTTACGGAACACTGTGTAACAATTTACACGGGAAGAGGATCTCTACATAAATAGGTATATAGAATATGTAGATGAACCAGAGTATGTACACCTTGGACAAGCAACATTCTAACCATTACCCCAATTGAAAAAATTAAAACAACCAACTAGGAGTAATGAGACATAAACTTATGGGGGGTTCTCCTGGCACATTCCATTCAAATTTACAACCTAGGCAAACGACTTCCAGAACGGCTCTGCTGCCCTAGTACCCAGATTTGGGAATGGAGAAATGCTGCATCCTTGTGGCCGTTTCCCACAACAGCAGCTTTAAACCCACTGCAAAAGGTCACTAAATATTCACCAATTGCAGGTCTGTAAATGACACCTGCCCTCCAAAAAATACTGAGGTCGAAAATCGACCAAAATATTCTAGAGTGCAACCTTCCAAAAAGAAAATTTGAAGAGGTATATTATACTCACACTTTTTTTTCTTTTTTCTTTTAACAGAAAAGAAAAAGGCGTGGAAAAATGATGAATTGTAGGAATTTTTACAGACATGTAAACCAAAATTACAAAAACCTATCAGCTCACACTAGTCAGAATGGCCATCAACAAAAATGCTGCAAACAAGAAATGCTGACGTGATTGTGGAGAAATGCGTACCCTCGATTCTAAGGGGGACGTGGTACGAGCCACTAATGAAAGCACAATTGAGGTGCCTTGAAAAGGTAAACGTTGAGCTACCATACCAGTCAATCAATCATACCCACTGCTGGGTCTATCACCTGAGAAAATGAAAATCAAAAATCGCAGGCTGGCAATCCTGCACTCCAGCAATATTTACCATAGGCAACACTTGGAAGCAACGAAAGTGTCCATCAACAGAGGAATGCACCAAGAAGAAGTGGTCCATGTACACAATGGAATATTAGCCATGGAAAACATTGAAGCACTGCTCTTTGAGGCACCATAGATGAGCCTGGAGATAATCACAAAACATGAAGTAGGTCGGAAAGCAAAAGACCTATATCTTCTATTATCACTTATGGCATTATCTAATAACTGACACAGATGAACATATTTCCAAAGAGAAAGACACTCACAGGCGTAGAAAACAAACTATGCGCATC
The DNA here is from genome assembly GCF_965194805.1 of Balaenoptera borealis. Classification (NCBI taxonomy): domain Eukaryota; kingdom Metazoa; phylum Chordata; class Mammalia; order Artiodactyla; family Balaenopteridae; genus Balaenoptera; species Balaenoptera borealis. The sequence continues at coordinate 269,576 of NW_028123367.1, forward strand.
TAAAAGGAAAGGAGGGGGGAAATTGAGAAATGAAGATTAGTGTTACTATACATATTCAAATACATATTATATACATGTATCAAAAAGATCGAACATATAGCAAGGGAGGTCGACGGAACACTGTAATATTTTATATGGGAAGAGGATCTGTACATTAATAGACATACATAATGTCCAAATGAACTAGATTGTGTACACCTAGGACAAACAATATTCTAAACTTTACCCAGATTTAAAAAATTTTAAAAACCAAGAAGAAGTAATGAGACATAAACTTATGGGGATTTCTCCAGGCAAATTCCATTCTAATTTACAACCTGGACAATGACTTCCAGAAAGGCTCTGCTGCCCTAGAACCCAGATTGGGGAATGGAGAAATGCTACCTCCTTGTGGACGTTTCCCACAACAGCAGCTTTGAACTCACTGCAAAAGGTCACTAAATTTTCACCAACTTGCAGTTCTGTAAATGGCGCCTGCCCTCCAGAAAATTTCTGGGGTCAAAAATCGACCAAAAAATTCAGAAGAGGGCAACCTTCGAAGGAGACAATTTCAAGAGCTATATTGTACTCACGGTTTTTTCTTTTAAGAGAAAAGATAAAGGCATAGGAATATGATGAATTTTAAAAATTTTCATGACATGCATACCCACATTACAAAACCCTATCAGCTCACAGCAGTCAGAATGGCCATTAGGAAAAATGCTGCAAAAAATAAACGGTGAAGGGAGTGTGGAGAAATGCGTACCCTCGGTGGTAAGGGGGGGCATGTAAAGAGCCACTAATGAAAACACAATGTAGGTGCTTTGAAAAGGGAAACAATGAACTACCAGTCCATCAATCACAACCACTGCTTGGCCTATCACCTGAGAAAATGAGAATCAAAAAGTCACAGGCTGGGAAACCTGTATGCCAGCAATATTTACCATAGGCAGCGCTTGGAAGAAATGAAAATGTCCATCAACCGAGGAATGCACCAAGAAGAAGTGGTCCACGTACACAATGGAATATTACTCTAATAATAAATATAAATTAAATTTAAAAACAAACAAAAGCAAGGAGACATCAACATTTGTGGGTTTATCCGGGCACATTGCACTCTAATTTATAACCGAAAAACAACACTGGCCGGTAGGTCTGTTTCCCTAGTACCAGCAAGGGGAACGTAGAAAGGCTGTCGCTCTCTGGCCGTTACCTGCAAAAGCAGGTTTAAAGCCTGAGCTAATGGTCACTTCATATGAACAAGTACTGCAGGGCTGTAAATGAAACCTGCCCTCAAAATGTCTTGAGGGAGATAATGGCCAAAATATTTCAAATGGTGACACATACTTTAAGAAAACACTTTGAAGAAATAAGCTCTCATCACAGCTGGAAAAATAAAAAGGACATGTCTTACAGCTCAATTTCAACGCATTATGAGACACATGCAAATTCAACCAGAAAGAGGTATCAGCTCACACCACTCAGAATAACCATCAGCAAAAACTACAAAGAATAAATGCTGAAGGTGCTGGGAAGAAATGCATACCCTCCGCTTTAAGTGGGACGTAACCTGGAAAGAGCCACTAAAGCGAACAGAATAGAGGTGCCTTTAAAAGGTAAACATTGAGCTACCATATGATCCAGCAGACCTATTCCTGGACCTATAACCTAAGAAGACAGAATTGGAAGGACACAGGTACGCAAATCTGCATTGCATAGTATAACAATCGCCAAGATATGGAAGTAACCAAAAAGTCCAACGACAGATGGGTGGACAATGAAGAACTGCTACATGTACAGATGGAATATGAGCTAGTGAAAAAATGAAACAATGCCATTTGCAGCACCATAGATGAGTCTAGAAGTAATCACGCAACTTGGTGTAAGTGAGAAAGCGAAAGACACATATCCTATCATATCACATATAGGTGTTACCTAAAAAATGATACAAACAAAGGTATTTCCACAGAGAAACACTATCATAGATTCATTAAAAAAACTTATGGTTCACCAAATGGAAAGGTGTGAGGATTGGATACATTACCGTATTGAGGTTAACAGAGTGATACAAACATATGTGAAATATATAATCACCAAAGACCTACGCAATACCAAGAGAAGACTACTCAACATTGTGTCGTATCCTACATGGGAAAAGGATCCGAAGAAGAATAGATATATGTATATGTGTGAAAGAACCACATCTTGCACACCTAGAACAAACAAAACATTGTAATCAAGTTTGCTGTGATAAAAAATAAAAATTAAGTTAAAAATACCAACAAGAAGTAATGAGACATAAACTTAAAGGGCTTTTGCCTCGCACATTCCATTCTAATTTGCAACCTAGAACACCACTTCCAGTAAGGCTCTGTTGCCCTAGTAACCAGATTTGGTAAAGGAGAAATGCTGCCGCCTTGTGGCCGATTCCCGCAAGAGCAGCTTTTAACCCACAGCTAATGGTCACTTACCATTCATTCACAAGGACGCAGGGCTGTAAAGGACACCTGCCCTCAAAATTGTGCTGAGGTAGGGAATGGATAAAAAAAATTCAAAACAGGCAAAATGTTCACGAAGCTAGTATGAAGAGGTAAGTTTTACTCACTCTCTTTTTAAAGAAAGGGAAATGGATAAAAGCTCAACCTCAGGAAGTATTAGACTCATGCAATCTAATCTACGAAAAGTTCTCAACTCACACCCGTCGACTGACCATTGGCAAAAAGTCTACAAACAGTCAATGCTGAAGAGGTTTTAGAGAACTGTGTACCCTCTAGCTGCTGGTGAGATGTAAAAGGGTTAAACGCTAATAATGAGAACAGAAAGGAGCTGCGTTGAAAAGGAAAAATTGAGGTACCATTCAATCCAGCAGGCGCACCAATGGGCCTCTCACCTGAGAAGACCAGAATGAAGAAGACCCGGGCTGCAAAAGCTGCACTGCAGCCTTATTCACAATAGACAAGACAGTGAAGCAACCAAAATGTCCATCAACAGATGAAAGGAAAAGGAAGAAGCGGCCCATGTACACAATGAATACTAGCCATGGAAAACAATGAAACACTGCTCTTTGAGGCACCATAGATGATCTTGGAGATAATCACAGAACATGAGGTAAGTCGGAAAGCAAAAGTCCTATATCCCATGATATCACTTATAGGCGTTCTCTAATAACTGACACAAATGAACATATTTCCACAGAGAAAGTCCATCACAGACTTATTAAAAAAAAAAAAACTATGCTTATCTAAAAGGAAAGGTGGGGGAATGGATAAATGAAGATTAGCGTTACCATATGTATACAAATACATATTATATACATATATCAAAAAGACCGACCATATAGCAAGGAAGGTTTACGGAACACTCTGTAATAATTTACACGGGAAGAGGATCTCTACATAAATAGGTATATAGAATATGTAGATGAACCAGAGTGTGTACACCTTGGACAAGCAACATTCTAACCATTACCCCAATTGAAAAAATTAAAACAACCAACTAGGAGTAATGAGACATAAACTTATGGGGGGTTTTCCTGGCACATTCCATTCAAATTGACCACCTAGGCAAACGACTTCCAGAACGGCTCTGCTGCCCTAGTACCCCGATTTGGGAATGGAGAAATGCTGCATCCTTGTGGCCGTTTCCCACAACAGCAGCTTTAAACCCACTGCAAAAGGTCACTAAATGTTCACCAATTGCAGTTCTGTAAATGACACCTGCCCTCCAAAAAATACTGAGGTCGAAAATCGACCAAAAAATTCTAGAGTGCAACCTTCCAAAAAGAAAATTTGAAGAGGTATATTATACTCACACTCTTTTTCTTTTTTCTTTTAACAGAAAAGCAAAAGGCGTGGAAAAATGATGAATTGTAGGAATTTTTACAGACATGTAAACCAAAATTACAAAAACCTATCAGCTCACCCCAGTCAGAATGGCCATCAACAAAAATGCTGCAAACAAGAAATGCTGACGTGATTGTGGAGAAATGCGTACCCTCGATTCTAAGGGGGACGTGGTAAGAGCCACTAATGACAGCACAATTGAGGTGCCTTGAAAAGGTAAACGTTGAGCTACCATACCAGTCAATCAATCATACCCACTGCTGGGTCTATCACCTGAGAGAATGAAAATCAAAAATCGCAGGCTGGCAATCCTGCACTCCAGCAATATTTACCATAGGCAACGCTTGGAAGCAACGAAAATGTCCATCAACAGAGGAATGCACCAAGAAGAAGTGGTCCATGTACACAATGGAATATTAGCCATGGAAAACATTGAAGCACTGCTCTTTGAGGCACCATAGATGAGCCTGGAGATAATCACAAAACATGAAGTAGGTCGGAAAGCAAAAGACCTATATCCCATATTATCACGTACGGCATTATCTAATAACTGACACAGATGAACATATTTCCAAAGAGAAAGACACTCACAGGCGTAGAACACAAACTATGCTCATCTAAAAGGAAAGGAGGGGGGAAATTGAGAAATGAAGATTAGTGTGACTATACATATACAAATACATATTATATACATGTATCAAAAAGACCGAACATATAGCAAGGGAGGTCGACGGAACACTGTAATATTTTACATGGGAAGAGGATCTGTACATTAATAGACATACATAATGTACAAATGAACCAGATTGTGTACACCTAGGACAAACAATTTTCTAAACTTTACCCAGATTAAAAAAATTTTAAAAACCAAGAAGAAGTAATGAGACATAAACTTATGGGGATTTCTCCTGGCAAATTCCATTCTAATTTACAACCTAGGACAATGACTTCCAGAAAGGCTCTGCTGCCCTAGTACCCAGATTGGGGAATGGAGAAATGCTACCTCCTTGTGGACGTTTCCCACAACAGCAGCTTTGAACCCACTGCAAAAGGTCACTAAATTTTCACCAACTTGCAGTTCTGTAAATGGCGCCTGCCCTCCAGGAAATTTCTGGGGTCAAAAATCGACCAAAAAATTCAGAAGAGGGCAACCTTCGAAGAAGACAATTTCAAGAGCTATATTGTACTCACGGTTTTTTCTTTTAAGAGAAAAGAAAAAGGCGTAGGAATATGATGAATTTTAAAAATTTTAATGACATGCATACCCATATTACAAAAACCTATCAGCTCGCAGCAGTCACAATGGCCATTAGGAAAAGTGCTGCAAAAAATAAACGGTGAAGGGAGTGTGGAGAAATGCGTACCCTCGGTGGTAAGGGGGGGCATGTAAAGAGCCACTAATGAAAACACAATGTAGGTGCTTTGAAAAGGGAAACATTGAGCTACCAGTCAATCAATCACAACCACTGCTTGGCCTATCACCTGAGAAAATGAGAATCAAAAAGTCACAGGCTGGCAAACCTGTACGCCAGCAATATTTACCATAGCCAACACTTGGAAGCAATGAAAATGTCCATCAACCGAGGAATGCACCAAGAAGAAGTGGTCCACGTACACAATGGAATATTACTCTAATTAATAATAAATATAAATTAAATTTAAAAACAAAGAAAAGCAAGGAGACATCAACATTTGTGGGTTTATCCGGGCACATTGCACTCTAATTTATAACCGAAGAACACCACGGACCGGTAGGTCTGTTTCCCTAGTAGCAGCAAGGGGAACGTAGAAAGGCTGCCGCTCTCTGGCCGTTACCTGCAAAAGCAGGTTTAAAGCCTGAGCTAATGGTCACTTCATATGAACAAGTACTGCAGGGCTGTAAATGAAACCTGCCCTCAAAATGTCTTGAGGGAGATCATGGCCAAAATATTTCAAACGGTGACACATACTTTAAGAAAACACTTTGAAGAAATAAGCTCCAATCACAGCTGGAAAAATAAAAAGGACAAGTCTTAAAGCTCAATTTCAACGCATTATGAGACACATGCAAATTCAACCACAAAGAGGTATCAGCTCACACCACTCAGAATAACCATCAGCAAAAACTACAAAGAATAAATGCTGAAGGTGCTGGGAAGAAATACATACCCTCCACTTTAAGTGGGACGTAACCTGGAAAGAGCCACTAAAGAGATCAGAATAGAGGTGCCTTTAAAAGGTAAACATTGAGCTACCATATGATCCAGCAGACCTATTCCTGGACCTATAACCTAAGAAGACAGAATTGGAAGGACACAGGCACGCAAATCTGCATTGCACAGTATTACAATGGCCAAGATATGGAAGTAACCAAAAAGTCCACCGACAGATGGGTGGACAAAGAAGAACTGCTACCTGTACAGATGGAATATGAGCTAGTGAAAAAATGAAACAATGCCATTTGCAGCACCATAGATGAGTCTAGAAGTAATCACGCAACTCGGAGTAAGTGAGAAAGCGAAAGACACATAGCCTATCATATCACATATAGGTGTTACCTAAAAAATGATACAGACAAAGGTATTTCCACAGAGAAACACTATCATAGATTCATTAAAAAAACTTATGGTTCACCAAATGGAAAGGTGTGAGGATTGGATACATTACCATATTGAGGTTAACAGAGAGACACAAACACACGTGAAATACATAATCACCAAAGACCTACGCAATACCAAGAGAAGACTACTCAACACTGTGTCATAACCTACATGGGAAAAGGATCCGAAGAAGAATAGATATATGTATATGTGTGAAAGAACCACATCTTGCACACCTAGAACAAACAAAACATTGTAATCAAGTTTGCTGTGATAAAAAATAAAAATTAAGTTAAAAATACCAACAAGAAGTAATGAGACATAAACTTAAAGGGCTTTTGCCTCGCACATTCCATTCTAATTTGCAACCTAGAACACCACTTCCAGTAAGGCTCTGTTGCCCTAGTAACCAGATTTGGTAAAGGAGAAATGCTGCCGCCTTGTGGCCGATTCCCGCAAGAGCAGCTTTTAACCCACAGCTAATGGTCACTTACCATTCATTCACAAGGACGCAGGGCTGTAAAGGACACCTGCCCTCAAAATTGTGCTGAGGTAGGGAATGGATAAAAAAAATTCAAAACAGGCAAAATGTTCACGAAGCTAGTATGAAGAGGTAAGTTTTACTCACTCTCTTTTTAAAGAAAGGGAAATGGATAAAAGCTCAACCTCAGGAAGTATTAGACTCATGCAATCTAATCTACGAAAAGTTCTCAACTCACACCCGTCGACTGACCATTGGCAAAAAGTCTACAAACAGTCAATGCTGAAGAGGTTTTAGAGAACTGTGTACCCTCTAGCTGCTGGTGAGATGTAAAAGGGTTAAACGCTAATAATGAGAACAGAAAGGAGCTGCGTTGAAAAGGAAAAATTGAGGTACCATTCAATCCAGCAGGCGCACCAATGGGCCTCTCACCTGAGAAGACCAGAATGAAGAAGACCCGGGCTGCAAAAGCTGCACTGCAGCCTTATTCACAATAGACAAGACAGTGAAGCAACCAAAATGTCCATCAACAGATGAAAGGAAAAGGAAGAAGCGGCCCATGTACACAATGAATACTAGCCATGGAAAACAATGAAACACTGCTCTTTGAGGCACCATAGATGATCTTGGAGATAATCACAGAACATGAGGTAAGTCGGAAAGCAAAAGTCCTATATCCCATGATATCACTTATAGGCGTTCTCTAATAACTGACACAAATGAACATATTTCCACAGAGAAAGTCCATCACAGACTTATTAAAAAAAAAAAACTATGCTTATCTAAAAGGAAAGGTGGGGGAATGGATAAATGAAGATTAGCGTTACCATATGTATACAAATACATATTATATACATATATCAAAAAGACCGACCATATAGCAAGGAAGGTTTACGGAACACTCTGTAATAATTTACACGGGAAGAGGATCTCTACATAAATAGGTATATAGAATATGTAGATGAACCAGAGTGTGTACACCTTGGACAAGCAACATTCTAACCATTACCCCAATTGAAAAAATTAAAACAACGAACTAGGAGTAATGAGACATAAACTTATGGGGGGTTTTCCTGGCACATTCCATTCAAATTGACCACCTAGGCAAACGACTTCCAGAACGGCTCTGCTGCCCTAGTACCCCGATTTGGGAATGGAGAAATGCTGCATCCTTGTGGCCGTTTCCCACAACAGCAGCTTTAAACCCACTGCAAAAGGTCACTAAATGTTCACCAATTGCAGTTCTGTAAATGACACCTGCCCTCCAAAAAATACTGAGGTCGAAAATCGACCAAAAAATTCTAGAGTGCAACCTTCCAAAAAGAAAATTTGAAGAGGTATATTATACTCACACTCTTTTTCTTTTTTCTTTTAACAGAAAAGCAAAAGGCGTGGAAAAATGATGAATTGTAGGAATTTTTACAGACATGTAAACCCAAATTACAAAAACCTATCAGCTCACCCCAGTCAGAATGGCCATCAACAAAAATGCTGCAAACAAGAAATGCTGACGTGATTGTGGAGAAATGCGTACCCTCGATTCTAAGGGGGACGTGGTAAGAGCCACTAATGACAGCACAATTGAGGTGCCTTGAAAAGGTAAACGTTGAGCTACCATACCAGTCAATCAATCATACCCACTGCTGGGTCTATCACCTGAGAGAATGAAAATCAAAAATCGCAGGCTGGCAATCCTGCACTCCAGCAATATTTACCATAGGCAACGCTTGGAAGCAACGAAAATGTCCATCAACAGAGGAATGCACCAAGAAGAAGTGGTCCATGTACACAATGGAATATTAGCCATGGAAAACATTGAAGCACTGCTCTTTGAGGCACCATAGATGAGCCTGGAGATAATCACAAAACATGAAGTAGGTCGGAAAGCAAAAGACCTATATCCCATATTATCACGTACGGCATTATCTAATAACTGACACAGATGAACATATTTCCAAAGAGAAAGACACTCACAGGCGTAGAACACAAACTATGCTCATCTAAAAGGAAAGGAGGGGGGAAATTGAGAAATGAAGATTAGTGTGACTATACATATACAAATACATATTATATACATGTATCAAAAAGACCGAACATATAGCAAGGGAGGTCGACGGAACACTGTAATATTTTACATGGGAAGAGGATCTGTACATTAATAGACATACATAATGTACAAATGAACCAGATTGTGTACACCTAGGACAAACAATTTTCTAAACTTTACCCAGATTAAAAAAATTTTAAAAACCAAGAAGAAGTAATGAGACATAAACTTATGGGGATTTCTCCTGGCAAATTCCATTCTAATTTACAACCTAGGACAATGACTTCCAGAAAGGCTCTGCTGCCCTAGTACCCAGATTGGGGAATGGAGAAATGCTACCTCCTTGTGGACGTTTCCCACAACAGCAGCTTTGAACCCACTGCAAAAGGTCACTAAATTTTCACCAACTTGCAGTTCTGTAAATGGCGCCTGCCCTCCAGGAAATTTCTGGGGTCAAAAATCGACCAAAAAATTCAGAAGAGGGCAACCTTCGAAGAAGACAATTTCAAGAGCTATATTGTACTCACGGTTTTTTCTTTTAAGAGAAAAGAAAAAGGCGTAGGAATATGATGAATTTTAAAAATTTTAATGACATGCATACCCATATTACAAAAACCTATCAGCTCGCAGCAGTCACAATGGCCATTAGGAAAAGTGCTGCAAAAAATAAACGGTGAAGGGAGTGTGGAGAAATGCGTACCCTCGGTGGTAAGGGGGGGCATGTAAAGAGCCACTAATGAAAACACAATGTAGGTGCTTTGAAAAGGGAAACATTGAGCTACCAGTCAATCAATCACAACCACTGCTTGGCCTATCACCTGAGAAAATGAGAATCAAAAAGTCACAGGCTGGCAAACCTGTACGCCAGCAATATTTACCATAGCCAACACTTGGAAGCAATGAAAATGTCCATCAACCGAGGAATGCACCAAGAAGAAGTGGTCCACGTACACAATGGAATATTACTCTAATTAATAATAAATATAAATTAAATTTAAAAACAAAGAAAAGCAAGGAGACATCAACATTTGTGGGTTTATCCGGGCACATTGCACTCTAATTTATAACCGAAGAACACCACGGACCGGTAGGTCTGTTTCCCTAGTAGCAGCAAGGGGAACGTAGAAAGGCTGCCGCTCTCTGGCCGTTACCTGCAAAAGCAGGTTTAAAGCCTGAGCTAATGGTCACTTCATATGAACAAGTACTGCAGGGCTGTAAATGAAACCTGCCCTCAAAATGTCTTGAGGGAGATCATGGCCAAAATATTTCAAACGGTGACACATACTTTAAGAAAACACTTTGAAGAAATAAGTTCCAATCACAGCTGGAAAAATAAAAAGGACAAGTCTTAAAGCTCAATTTCAACGCATTATGAGACACATGCAAATTCAACCACAAAGAGGTATCAGCTCACACCACTCAGAATAACCATCAGCAAAAACTACAAAGAATAAATGCTGAAGGTGCTGGGAAGAAATACATACCCTCCACTTTAAGTGGGACGTAACCTGGAAAGAGCCACTAAAGAGATCAGAATAGAGGTGCCTTTAAAAGGTAAACATTGAGCTACCATATGATCCAGCAGACCTATTCCTGGACCTGTAACCTAAGAAGACAGAATTGGAAGGACACAGGCACGCAAATCTGCATTGCACAGTATTACAATGGCCAAGATATGGAAGTAACCAAAAAGTCCACCGACAGATGGGTGGACAAAGAAGAACTGCTACCTGTACAGATGGAATATGAGCTAGTGAAAAAATGAAACAATGCCATTTGCAGCACCATAGATGAGTCTAGAAGTAATCACGCAACTCGGAGTAAGTGAGAAAGCGAAAGACACATAGCCTATCATATCACATATAGGTGTTACCTAAAAAATGATACAGACAAAGGTATTTCCACAGAGAAACACTATCATAGATTCATTAAAAAAACTTATGGTTCACCAAATGGAAAGGTGTGAGGATTGGATACATTACCATATTGAGGTTAACAGAGAGACACAAACACACGTGAAATACATAATCACCAAAGACCTACGCAATACCAAGAGAAGACTACTCAACACTGTGTCATAACCTACATGGGAAAAGGATCCGAAGAAGAATAGATATATGTATATGTGTGAAAGAACCACATCTTGCACACCTAGAACAAACAAAACATTGTAATCAAGTTTGCTGTGATAAAAAATAAAAATTAAGTTAAAAATACCAACAAGAAGTAATGAGACATAAACTTAAAGGGCTTTTGCCTCGCACATTCCATTCTAATTTGCAACCTGGAACACCACTTCCAGTAAGGCTCTGTTGCCCTAGTAACCAGATTTGGTAAAGGAGAAATGCTGCCGCCTTGTGGCCGATTCCCGCAAGAGCAGCTTTTAACCCACAGCTAATGGTCACTTACCATTCATTCACAAGGACGCAGGGCTGTAAAGGACACCTGCCCTCAAAATTGTGCTGAGGTAGGGAATGGATAAAAAAAATTCAAAACAGGCAAAATGTTCACGAAGCTAGTATGAAGAGGTAAGTTTTACTCACTCTCTTTTTAAAGAAAGGGAAATGGATAAAAGCTCAACCTCAGGAAGTATTAGACTCATGCAATCTAATCTACGAAAAGTTCTCAACTCACACCCGTCGACTGACCATTGGCAAAAAGTCTACAAACAGTCAATGCTGAAGAGGTTTTAGAGAACTGTGTACCCTCTAGCTGCTGGTGAGATGTAAAAGGGTTAAACGCTAATAATGAGAACAGAAAGGAGCTGCGTTGAAAAGGAAAAATTGAGGTACCATTCAATCCAGCAGGCGCACCAATGGGCCTCTCACCTGAGAAGACCAGAATGAAGAAGACCCGGGCTGCAAAAGCTGCACTGCAGCCTTATTCACAATAGACAAGACAGTGAAGCAACCAAAATGTCCATCAACAGATGAAAGGAAAAGGAAGAAGCGGCCCATGTACACAATGAATACTAGCCATGGAAAACAATGAAACACTGCTCTTTGAGGCACCATAGATGATCTTGGAGATAATCACAGAACATGAGGTAAGTCGGAAAGCAAAAGTCCTATATCCCATGATATCACTTATAGGCGTTCTCTAATAACTGACACAAATGAACATATTTCCACAGAGAAAGTCCATCACAGACTTATTAAAAAAAAAAAACTATGCTTATCTAAAAGGAAAGGTGGGGGAATGGATAAATGAAGATTAGCGTTACCATATGTATACAAATACATATTATATACATATATCAAAAAGACCGACCATATAGCAAGGAAGGTTTACGGAACACTCTGTAATAATTTACACGGGAAGAGGATCTCTACATAAATAGGTATATAGAATATGTAGATGAACCAGAGTGTGTACACCTTGGACAAGCAACATTCTAACCATTACCCCAATTGAAAAAATTAAAACAACGAACTAGGAGTAATGAGACATAAACTTATGGGGGGTTTTCCTGGCACATTCCATTCAAATTGACCACCTAGGCAAACGACTTCCAGAACGGCTCTGCTGCCCTAGTACCCCGATTTGGGAATGGAGAAATGCTGCATCCTTGTGGCCGTTTCCCACAACAGCAGCTTTAAACCCACTGCAAAAGGTCACTAAATGTTCACCAATTGCAGTTCTGTAAATGACACCTGCCCTCCAAAAAATACTGAGGTCGAAAATCGACCAAAAAATTCTAGAGTGCAACCTTCCAAAAAGAAAATTTGAAGAGGTATATTATACTCACACTCTTTTTCTTTTTTCTTTTAACAGAAAAGCAAAAGGCGTGGAAAAATGATGAATTGTAGGAATTTTTACAGACATGTAAACCCAAATTACAAAAACCTATCAGCTCACCCCAGTCAGAATGGCCATCAACAAAAATGCTGCAAACAAGAAATGCTGACGTGATTGTGGAGAAATGCGTACCCTCGATTCTAAGGGGGACGTGGTAAGAGCCACTAATGACAGCACAATTGAGGTGCCTTGAAAAGGTAAACGTTGAGCTACCATACCAGTCAATCAATCATACCCACTGCTGGGTCTATCACCTGAGAGAATGAAAATCAAAAATCGCAGGCTGGCAATCCTGCACTCCAGCAATATTTACCATAGGCAACGCTTGGAAGCAACGAAAATGTCCATCAACAGAGGAATGCACCAAGAAGAAGTGGTCCATGTACACAATGGAATATTAGCCATGGAAAACATTGAAGCACTGCTCTTTGAGGCACCATAGATGAGCCTGGAGATAATCACAAAACATGAAGTAGGTCGGAAAGCAAAAGACCTATATCCCATATTATCACGTACGGCATTATCTAATAACTGACACAGATGAACATATTTCCAAAGAGAAAGACACTCACAGGCGTAGAACACAAACTATGCTCATCTAAAAGGAAAGGAGGGGGGAAATTGAGAAATGAAGATTAGTGTGACTATACATATACAAATACATATTATATACATGTATCAAAAAGACCGAACATATAGGAAGGGAGGTCGACGGAACACTGTAATATTTTACATGGGAAGAGGATCTGTACATTAATAGACATACATAATGTACAAATGAACCAGATTGTGTACACCTAGGACAAACAATTTTCTAAACTTTACCCAGATTAAAAAAATTTTAAAAACCAAGAAGAAGTAATGAGACATAAACTTATGGGGATTTCTCCTGGCAAATTCCATTCTAATTTACAACCTAGGACAATGACTTCCAGAAAGGCTCTGCTGCCCTAGTACCCAGATTGGGGAATGGAGAAATGCTACCTCCTTGTGGACGTTTCCCACAACAGCAGCTTTGAACCCACTGCAAAAGGTCACTAAATTTTCACCAACTTGCAGTTCTGTAAATGGCGCCTGCCCTCCAGAAAATTTCTGGGGTCAAAAATCGACCAAAAAATTCAGAAGAGGGCAACCTTCGAAGAAGACAATTTCAAGAGCTATATTGTACTCACGGTTTTTTCTTTTAAGAGAAAAGAAAAAGGCGTAGGAATATGATGAATTTTAAAAATTTTAATGACATGCATACCCATATTACAAAAACCCATCAGCTCGCAGCAGTCACAATGGCCATTAGGAAAAGTGCTGCAAAAAATAAACGGTGAAGGGAGTGTGGAGAAATGCGTACCCTCGGTGGTAAGGGGGGGCATGTAAAGAGCCACTAATGAAAACACAATGTAGGTGCTTTGAAAAGGGAAACATTGAGCTACCAGTCAATCAATCACAACCACTGCTTGGCCTATCACCTGAGAAAATGAGAATCAAAAAGTCACAGGCTGGCAAACCTGTACGCCAGCAATATTTACCATAGCCAACACTTGGAAGCAATGAAAATGTCCATCAACCGAGGAATGCACCAAGAAGAAGTGGTCCACGTACACAATGGAATATTACTCTAATTAATAATAAATATAAATTAAATTTAAAAACAAAGAAAAGCAAGGAGACATCAACATTTGTGGGTTTATCCGGGCACATTGCACTCTAATTTATAACCGAAGAACACCACGGACCGGTAGGTCTGTTTCCCTAGTAGCAGCAAGGGGAACGTAGAAAGGCTGCCGCTCTCTGGCCGTTACCTGCAAAAGCAGGTTTAAAGCCTGAGCTAATGGTCACTTCATATGAACAAGTACTGCAGGGCTGTAAATGAAACCTGCCCTCAAAATGTCTTGAGGGAGATCATGGCCAAAATATTTCAAACGGTGACACATACTTTAAGAAAACACTTTGAAGAAATAAGCTCCAATCACAGCTGGAAAAATAAAAAGGACAAGTCTTAAAGCTCAATTTCAACGCATTATGAGACACATGCAAATTCAACCACAAAGAGGTATCAGCTCACACCACTCAGAATAACCATCAGCAAAAACTACAAAGAATAAATGCTGAAGGTGCTGGGAAGAAATACATACCCTCCACTTTAAGTGGGACGTAACCTGGAAAGAGCCACTAAAGAGATCAGAATAGAGGTGCCTTTAAAAGGTAAACATTGAGCTACCATATGATCCAGCAGACCTATTCCTGGACCTGTAACCTAAGAAGACAGAATTGGAAGGACACAGGCACGCAAATCTGCATTGCACAGTATTACAATGGCCAAGATATGGAAGTAACCAAAAAGTCCACCGACAGATGGGTGGACAAAGAAGAACTGCTACCTGTACAGATGGAATATGAGCTAGTGAAAAAATGAAACAATGCCATTTGCAGCACCATAGATGAGTCTAGAAGTAATCACGCAACTCGGAGTAAGTGAGAAAGCGAAAGACACATAGCCTATCATATCACATATAGGTGTTACCTAAAAAATGATACAGACAAAGGTATTTCCACAGAGAAACACTATCATAGATTCATTAAAAAAACTTATGGTTCACCAAATGGAAAGGTGTGAGGATTGGATACATTACCATATTGAGGTTAACAGAGAGACACAAACACACGTGAAATACATAATCACCAAAGACCTACGCAATACCAAGAGAAGACTACTCAACACTGTGTCATAACCTACATGGGAAAAGGATCCGAAGAAGAATAGATATATGTATATGTGTGAAAGAACCACATCTTGCACACCTAGAACAAACAAAACATTGTAATCAAGTTTGCTGTGATAAAAAATAAAAATTAAGTTAAAAATACCAACAAGAAGTAATGAGACATAAACTTAAAGGGCTTTTGCCTCGCACATTCCATTCTAATTTGCAACCTAGAACACCACTTCCAGTAAGGCTCTGTTGCCCTAGTAACCAGATTTGGTAAAGGAGAAATGCTGCCGCCTTGTGGCCGATTCCCGCAAGAGCAGCTTTTAACCCACAGCTAATGGTCACTTACCATTCATTCACAAGGATGCAGGGCTGTAAAGGACACCTGCCCTCAAAATTGTGCTGAGGTAGGGAATGGATAAAAAAAATTCAAAACAGGCAAAATGTTCACGAAGCTAGTATGAAGAGGTAAGTTTTACTCACTCTCTTTTTAAAGAAAGGGAAATGGATAAAAGCTCAACCTCAGGAAGTATTAGACTCATGCAATCTAATCTACGAAAAGTTCTCAACTCACACCCGTCGACTGACCATTGGCAAAAAGTCTACAAACAGTCAATGCTGAAGAGGTTTTAGAGAACTGTGTACCCTCTAGCTGCTGGTGAGATGTAAAAGGGTTAAACGCTAATAATGAGAACAGAAAGGAGCTGCGTTGAAAAGGAAAAATTGAGGTACCATTCAATCCAGCAGGCGCACCAATGGGCCTCTCACCTGAGAAGACCAGAATGAAGAAGACCCGGGCTGCAAAAGCTGCACTGCAGCCTTATTCACAATAGACAAGACAGTGAAGCAACCAAAATGTCCATCAACAGATGAAAGGAAAAGGAAGAAGCGGCCCATGTACACAATGAATACTAGCCATGGAAAACAATGAAACACTGCTCTTTGAGGCACCATAGATGATCTTGGAGATAATCACAGAACATGAGGTAAGTCGGAAAGCAAAAGTCCTATATCCCATGATATCACTTATAGGCGTTCTCTAATAACTGACACAAATGAACATATTTCCACAGAGAAAGTCCATCACAGACTTATTAAAAAAAAAAAAACTATGCTTATCTAAAAGGAAAGGTGGGGGAATGGATAAATGAAGATTAGCGTTACCATATGTATACAAATACATATTATATACATATATCAAAAAGACCGACCATATAGCAAGGAAGGTTTACGGAACACTCTGTAATAATTTACACGGGAAGAGGATCTCTACATAAATAGGTATATAGAATATGTAGATGAACCAGAGTGTGTACACCTTGGACAAGCAACATTCTAACCATTACCCCAATTGAAAAAATTAAAACAACGAACTAGGAGTAATGAGACATAAACTTATGGGGGGTTCTCCTGGCACATTCCATTCAAATTGACCACCTAGGCAAACGACTTCCAGAACGGCTCTGCTGCCCTAGTACCCCGATTTGGGAATGGAGAAATGCTGCATCCTTGTGGCCGTTTCCCACAACAGCAGCTTTAAACCCACTGCAAAAGGTCACTAAATGTTCACCAATTGCAGTTCTGTAAATGACACCTGCCCTCCAAAAAATACTGAGGTCGAAAATCGACCAAAAAATTCTAGAGTGCAACCTTCCAAAAAGAAAATTTGAAGAGGTATATTATACTCACACTCTTTTTCTTTTTTCTTTTAACAGAAAAGCAAAAGGCGTGGAAAAATGATGAATTGTAGGAATTTTTACAGACATGTAAACCCAAATTACAAAAACCTATCAGCTCACCCCAGTCAGAATGGCCATCAACAAAAATGCTGCAAACAAGAAATGCTGACGTGATTGTGGAGAAATGCGTACCCTCGATTCTAAGGGGGACGTGGTAAGAGCCACTAATGACAGCACAATTGAGGTGCCTTGAAAAGGTAAACGTTGAGCTACCATACCAGTCAATCAATCATACCCACTGCTGGGTCTATCACCTGAGAGAATGAAAATCAAAAATCGCAGGCTGGCAATCCTGCACTCCAGCAATATTTACCATAGGCAACGCTTGGAAGCAACGAAAATGTCCATCAACAGAGGAATGCACCAAGAAGAAGTGGTCCATGTACACAATGGAATATTAGCCATGGAAAACATTGAAGCACTGCTCTTTGAGGCACCATAGATGAGCCTGGAGATAATCACAAAACATGAAGTAGGTCGGAAAGCAAAAGACCTATATCCCATATTATCACGTACGGCATTATCTAATAACTGACACAGATGAACATATTTCCAAAGAGAAAGACACTCACAGGCGTAGAACACAAACTATGCTCATCTAAAAGGAAAGGAGGGGGGAAATTGAGAAATGAAGATTAGTGTGACTATACATATACAAATACATATTATATACATGTATCAAAAAGACCGAACATATAGGAAGGGAGGTCGACGGAACACTGTAATATTTTACATGGGAAGAGGATCTGTACATTAATAGACATACATAATGTACAAATGAACCAGATTGTGTACACCTAGGACAAACAATTTTCTAAACTTTACCCAGATTAAAAAAATTTTAAAAACCAAGAAGAAGTAATGAGACATAAACTTATGGGGATTTCTCCTGGCAAATTCCATTCTAATTTACAACCTAGGACAATGACTTCCAGAAAGGCTCTGCTGCCCTAGTACCCAGATTGGGGAATGGAGAAATGCTACCTCCTTGTGGACGTTTCCCACAACAGCAGCTTTGAACCCACTGCAAAAGGTCACTAAATTTTCACCAACTTGCAGTTCTGTAAATGGCGCCTGCCCTCCAGGAAATTTCTGGGGTCAAAAATCGACCAAAAAATTCAGAAGAGGGCAACCTTCGAAGAAGACAATTTCAAGAGCTATATTGTACTCACGGTTTTTTCTTTTAAGAGAAAAGAAAAAGGCGTAGGAATATGATGAATTTTAAAAATTTTAATGACATGCATACCCATATTACAAAAACCCATCAGCTCGCAGCAGTCACAATGGCCATTAGGAAAAGTGCTGCAAAAAATAAACGGTGAAGGGAGTGTGGAGAAATGCGTACCCTCGGTGGTAAGGGGGGGCATGTAAAGAGCCACTAATGAAAACACAATGTAGGTGCTTTGAAAAGGGAAACATTGAGCTACCAGTCAATCAATCACAACCACTGCTTGGCCTATCACCTGAGAAAATGAGAATCAAAAAGTCACAGGCTGGCAAACCTGTACGCCAGCAATATTTACCATAGCCAACACTTGGAAGCAATGAAAATGTCCATCAACCGAGGAATGCACCAAGAAGAAGTGGTCCACGTACACAATGGAATATTACTCTAATTAATAATAAATATAAATTAAATTTAAAAACAAAGAAAAGCAAGGAGACATCAACATTTGTGGGTTTATCCGGGCACATTGCACTCTAATTTATAACCGAAGAACACCACGGACCGGTAGGTCTGTTTCCCTAGTAGCAGCAAGGGGAACGTAGAAAGGCTGCCGCTCTCTGGCCGTTACCTGCAAAAGCAGGTTTAAAGCCTGAGCTAATGGTCACTTCATATGAACAAGTACTGCAGGGCTGTAAATGAAACCTGCCCTCAAAATGTCTTGAGGGAGATCATGGCCAAAATATTTCAAACGGTGACACATACTTTAAGAAAACACTTTGAAGAAATAAGCTCCAATCACAGCTGGAAAAATAAAAAGGACAAGTCTTAAAGCTCAATTTCAACGCATTATGAGACACATGCAAATTCAACCACAAAGAGGTATCAGCTCACACCACTCAGAATAACCATCAGCAAAAACTACAAAGAATAAATGCTGAAGGTGCTGGGAAGAAATACATACCCTCCACTTTAAGTGGGACGTAACCTGGAAAGAGCCACTAAAGAGATCAGAATAGAGGTGCCTTTAAAAGGTAAACATTGAGCTACCATATGATCCAGCAGACCTATTCCTGGACCTGTAACCTAAGAAGACAGAATTGGAAGGACACAGGCACGCAAATCTGCATTGCACAGTATTACAATGGCCAAGATATGGAAGTAACCAAAAAGTCCACCGACAGATGGGTGGACAAAGAAGAACTGCTACCTGTACAGATGGAATATGAGCTAGTGAAAAAATGAAACAATGCCATTTGCAGCACCATAGATGAGTCTAGAAGTAATCACGCAACTCGGAGTAAGTGAGAAAGCGAAAGACACATAGCCTATCATATCACATATAGGTGTTACCTAAAAAATGATACAGACAAAGGTATTTCCACAGAGAAACACTATCATAGATTCATTAAAAAAACTTATGGTTCACCAAATGGAAAGGTGTGAGGATTGGATACATTACCATATTGAGGTTAACAGAGAGACACAAACACACGTGAAATACATAATCACCAAAGACCTACGCAATACCAAGAGAAGACTACTCAACACTGTGTCATAACCTACATGGGAAAAGGATCCGAAGAAGAATAGATATATGTATATGTGTGAAAGAACCACATCTTGCACACCTAGAACAAACAAAACATTGTAATCAAGTTTGCTGTGATACAAAATAAAAATTAAGTTAAAAATACCAACAAGAAGTAATGAGACATAAACTTAAAGGGCTTTTGCCTCGCACATTCCATTCTAATTTGCAACCTAGAACACCACTTCCAGTAAGGCTCTGTTGCCCTAGTAACCAGATTTGGTAAAGGAGAAATGCTGCCGCCTTGTGGCCGATTCCCGCAAGAGCAGCTTTTAACCCACAGCTAATGGTCACTTACCATTCATTCACAAGGACGCAGGGCTGTAAAGGACACCTGCCCTCAAAATTGTGCTGAGGTAGGGAATGGATAAAAAAAATTCAAAACAGGCAAAATGTTCACGAAGCTAGTATGAAGAGGTAAGTTTTACTCACTCTCTTTTTAAAGAAAGGGAAATGGATAAAAGCTCAACCTCAGGAAGTATTAGACTCATGCAATCTAATCTACGAAAAGTTCTCAACTCACACCCGTCGACTGACCATTGGCAAAAAGTCTACAAACAGTCAATGCTGAAGAGGTTTTAGAGAACTGTGTACCCTCTAGCTGCTGGTGAGATGTAAAAGGGTTAAACGCTAATAATGAGAACAGAAAGGAGCTGCGTTGAAAAGGAAAAATTGAGGTACCATTCAATCCAGCAGGCGCACCAATGGGCCTCTCACCTGAGAAGACCAGAATGAAGAAGACCCGGGCTGCAAAAGCTGCACTGCAGCCTTATTCACAATAGACAAGACAGTGAAGCAACCAAAATGTCCATCAACAGATGAAAGGAAAAGGAAGAAGCGGCCCATGTACACAATGAATACTAGCCATGGAAAACAATGAAACACTGCTCTTTGAGGCACCATAGATGATCTTGGAGATAATCACAGAACATGAGGTAAGTCGGAAAGCAAAAGTCCTATATCCCATGATATCACTTATAGGCGTTCTCTAATAACTGACACAAATGAACATATTTCCACAGAGAAAGTCCATCACAGACTTATTAAAAAAAAAAAACTATGCTTATCTAAAAGGAAAGGTGGGGGAATGGATACATGAAGATTAGCGTTACCATATGTATACAAATACATATTATATACATATATCAAAAAGACCGACCATATAGCAAGGAAGGTTTACGGAACACTCTGTAATAATTTACACGGGAAGAGGATCTCTACATAAATAGGTATATAGAATATGTAGATGAACCAGAGTGTGTACACCTTGGACAAGCAACATTCTAACCATTACCCCAATTGAAAAAATTAAAACAACGAACTAGGAGTAATGAGACATAAACTTATGGGGGGTTCTCCTGGCACATTCCATTCAAATTGACCACCTAGGCAAACGACTTCCAGAACGGCTCTGCTGCCCTAGTACCCCGATTTGGGAATGGAGAAATGCTGCATCCTTGTGGCCGTTTCCCACAACAGCAGCTTTAAACCCACTGCAAAAGGTCACTAAATGTTCACCAATTGCAGTTCTGTAAATGACACCTGCCCTCCAAAAAATACTGAGGTCGAAAATCGACCAAAAAATTCTAGAGTGCAACCTTCCAAAAAGAAAATTTGAAGAGGTATATTATACTCACACTCTTTTTCTTTTTTCTTTTAACAGAAAAGCAAAAGGCGTGGAAAAATGATGAATTGTAGGAATTTTTACAGACATGTAAACCCAAATTACAAAAACCTATCAGCTCACCCCAGTCAGAATGGCCATCAACAAAAATGCTGCAAACAAGAAATGCTGACGTGATTGTGGAGAAATGCGTACCCTCGATTCTAAGGGGGACGTGGTAAGAGCCACTAATGACAGCACAATTGAGGTGCCTTGAAAAGGTAAACGTTGAGCTACCATACCAGTCAATCAATCATACCCACTGCTGGGTCTATCACCTGAGAGAATGAAAATCAAAAATCGCAGGCTGGCAATCCTGCACTCCAGCAATATTTACCATAGGCAACGCTTGGAAGCAACGAAAATGTCCATCAACAGAGGAATGCACCAAGAAGAAGTGGTCCATGTACACAATGGAATATTAGCCATGGAAAACATTGAAGCACTGCTCTTTGAGGCACCATAGATGAGCCTGGAGATAATCACAAAACATGAAGTAGGTCGGAAAGCAAAAGACCTATATCCCATATTATCACGTACGGCATTATCTAATAACTGACACAGATGAACATATTTCCAAAGAGAAAGACACTCACAGGCGTAGAACACAAACTATGCTCATCTAAAAGGAAAGGAGGGGGGAAATTGAGAAATGAAGATTAGTGTGACTATACATATACAAATACATATTATATACATGTATCAAAAAGACCGAACATATAGCAAGGGAGGTCGACGGAACACTGTAATATTTTACATGGGAAGAGGATCTGTACATTAATAGACATACATAATGTACAAATGAACCAGATTGTGTACACCTAGGACAAACAATTTTCTAAACTTTACCCAGATTAAAAAAATTTTAAAAACCAAGAAGAAGTAATGAGACATAAACTTATGGGGATTTCTCCTGGCAAATTCCATTCTAATTTACAACCTAGGACAATGACTTCCAGAAAGGCTCTGCTGCCCTAGTACCCAGATTGGGGAATGGAGAAATGCTACCTCCTTGTGGACGTTTCCCACAACAGCAGCTTTGAACCCACTGCAAAAGGTCACTAAATTTTCACCAACTTGCAGTTCTGTAAATGGCGCCTGCCCTCCAGGAAATTTCTGGGGTCAAAAATCGACCAAAAAATTCAGAAGAGGGCAACCTTCGAAGAAGACAATTTCAAGAGCTATATTGTACTCACGGTTTTTTCTTTTAAGAGAAAAGAAAAAGGCGTAGGAATATGATGAATTTTAAAAATTTTAATGACATGCATACCCATATTACAAAAACCCATCAGCTCGCAGCAGTCACAATGGCCATTAGGAAAAGTGCTGCAAAAAATAAACGGTGAAGGGAGTGTGGAGAAATGCGTACCCTCGGTGGTAAGGGGGGGCATGTAAAGAGCCACTAATGAAAACACAATGTAGGTGCTTTGAAAAGGGAAACATTGAGCTACCAGTCAATCAATCACAACCACTGCTTGGCCTATCACCTGAGAAAATGAGAATCAAAAAGTCACAGGCTGGCAAACCTGTACGCCAGCAATATTTACCATAGCCAACACTTGGAAGCAATGAAAATGTCCATCAACCGAGGAATGCACCAAGAAGAAGTGGTCCACGTACACAATGGAATATTACTCTAATTAATAATAAATATAAATTAAATTTAAAAACAAAGAAAAGCAAGGAGACATCAACATTTGTGGGTTTATCCGGGCACATTGCACTCTAATTTATAACCGAAGAACACCACGGACCGGTAGGTCTGTTTCCCTAGTAGCAGCAAGGGGAACGTAGAAAGGCTGCCGCTCTCTGGCCGTTACCTGCAAAAGCAGGTTTAAAGCCTGAGCTAATGGTCACTTCATATGAACAAGTACTGCAGGGCTGTAAATGAAACCTGCCCTCAAAATGTCTTGAGGGAGATCATGGCCAAAATATTTCAAACGGTGACACATACTTTAAGAAAACACTTTGAAGAAATAAGCTCCAATCACAGCTGGAAAAATAAAAAGGACAAGTCTTAAAGCTCAATTTCAACGCATTATGAGACACATGCAAATTCAACCACAAAGAGGTATCAGCTCACACCACTCAGAATAACCATCAGCAAAAACTACAAAGAATAAATGCTGAAGGTGCTGGGAAGAAATACATACCCTCCACTTTAAGTGGGACGTAACCTGGAAAGAGCCACTAAAGAGATCAGAATAGAGGTGCCTTTAAAAGGTAAACATTGAGCTACCATATGATCCAGCAGACCTATTCCTGGACCTGTAACCTAAGAAGACAGAATTGGAAGGACACAGGCACGCAAATCTGCATTGCACAGTATTACAATGGCCAAGATATGGAAGTAACCAAAAAGTCCACCGACAGATGGGTGGACAAAGAAGAACTGCTACCTGTACAGATGGAATATGAGCTAGTGAAAAAATGAAACAATGCCATTTGCAGCACCATAGATGAGTCTAGAAGTAATCACGCAACTCGGAGTAAGTGAGAAAGCGAAAGACACATAGCCTATCATATCACATATAGGTGTTACCTAAAAAATGATACAGACAAAGGTATTTCCACAGAGAAACACTATCATAGATTCATTAAAAAAACTTATGGTTCACCAAATGGAAAGGTGTGAGGATTGGATACATTACCATATTGAGGTTAACAGAGAGACACAAACACACGTGAAATACATAATCACCAAAGACCTACGCAATACCAAGAGAAGACTACTCAACACTGTGTCATAACCTACATGGGAAAAGGATCCGAAGAAGAATAGATATATGTATATGTGTGAAAGAACCACATCTTGCACACCTAGAACAAACAAAACATTGTAATCAAGTTTGCTGTGATACAAAATAAAAATTAAGTTAAAAATACCAACAAGAAGTAATGAGACATAAACTTAAAGGGCTTTTGCCTCGCACATTCCATTCTAATTTGCAACCTAGAACACCACTTCCAGTAAGGCTCTGTTGCCCTAGTAACCAGATTTGGTAAAGGAGAAATGCTGCCGCCTTGTGGCCGATTCCCGCAAGAGCAGCTTTTAACCCACAGCTAATGGTCACTTACCATTCATTCACAAGGACGCAGGGCTGTAAAGGACACCTGCCCTCAAAATTGTGCTGAGGTAGGGAATGGATAAAAAAAATTCAAAACAGGCAAAATGTTCACGAAGCTAGTATGAAGAGGTAAGTTTTACTCACTCTCTTTTTAAAGAAAGGGAAATGGATAAAAGCTCAACCTCAGGAAGTATTAGACTCATGCAATCTAATCTACGAAAAGTTCTCAACTCACACCCGTCGACTGACCATTGGCAAAAAGTCTACAAACAGTCAATGCTGAAGAGGTTTTAGAGAACTGTGTACCCTCTAGCTGCTGGTGAGATGTAAAAGGGTTAAACGCTAATAATGAGAACAGAAAGGAGCTGCGTTGAAAAGGAAAAATTGAGGTACCATTCAATCCAGCAGGCGCACCAATGGGCCTCTCACCTGAGAAGACCAGAATGAAGAAGACCCGGGCTGCAAAAGCTGCACTGCAGCCTTATTCACAATAGACAAGACAGTGAAGCAACCAAAATGTCCATCAACAGATGAAAGGAAAAGGAAGAAGCGGCCCATGTACACAATGAATACTAGCCATGGAAAACAATGAAACACTGCTCTTTGAGGCACCATAGATGATCTTGGAGATAATCACAGAACATGAGGTAAGTCGGAAAGCAAAAGTCCTATATCCCATGATATCACTTATAGGCGTTCTCTAATAACTGACACAAATGAACATATTTCCACAGAGAAAGTCCATCACAGACTTATTAAAAAAAAAAAACTATGCTTATCTAAAAGGAAAGGTGGGGGAATGGATACATGAAGATTAGCGTTACCATATGTATACAAATACATATTATATACATATATCAAAAAGACCGACCATATAGCAAGGAAGGTTTACGGAACACTCTGTAATAATTTACACGGGAAGAGGATCTCTACATAAATAGGTATATAGAATATGTAGATGAACCAGAGTGTGTACACCTTGGACAAGCAACATTCTAACCATTACCCCAATTGAAAAAATTAAAACAACGAACTAGGAGTAATGAGACATAAACTTATGGGGGGTTCTCCTGGCACATTCCATTCAAATTGACCACCTAGGCAAACGACTTCCAGAACGGCTCTGCTGCCCTAGTACCCCGATTTGGGAATGGAGAAATGCTGCATCCTTGTGGCCGTTTCCCACAACAGCAGCTTTAAACCCACTGCAAAAGGTCACTAAATGTTCACCAATTGCAGTTCTGTAAATGACACCTGCCCTCCAAAAAATACTGAGGTCGAAAATCGACCAAAAAATTCTAGAGTGCAACCTTCCAAAAAGAAAATTTGAAGAGGTATATTATACTCACACTCTTTTTCTTTTTTCTTTTAACAGAAAAGCAAAAGGCGTGGAAAAATGATGAATTGTAGGAATTTTTACAGACATGTAAACCCAAATTACAAAAACCTATCAGCTCACCCCAGTCAGAATGGCCATCAACAAAAATGCTGCAAACAAGAAATGCTGACGTGATTGTGGAGAAATGCGTACCCTCGATTCTAAGGGGGACGTGGTAAGAGCCACTAATGACAGCACAATTGAGGTGCCTTGAAAAGGTAAACGTTGAGCTACCATACCAGTCAATCAATCATACCCACTGCTGGGTCTATCACCTGAGAGAATGAAAATCAAAAATCGCAGGCTGGCAATCCTGCACTCCAGCAATATTTACCATAGGCAACGCTTGGAAGCAACGAAAATGTCCATCAACAGAGGAATGCACCAAGAAGAAGTGGTCCATGTACACAATGGAATATTAGCCATGGAAAACATTGAAGCACTGCTCTTTGAGGCACCATAGATGAGCCTGGAGATAATCACAAAACATGAAGTAGGTCGGAAAGCAAAAGACCTATATCCCATATTATCACGTACGGCATTATCTAATAACTGACACAGATGAACATATTTCCAAAGAGAAAGACACTCACAGGCGTAGAACACAAACTATGCTCATCTAAAAGGAAAGGAGGGGGGAAATTGAGAAATGAAGATTAGTGTGACTATACATATACAAATACATATTATATACATGTATCAAAAAGACCGAACATATAGCAAGGGAGGTCGACGGAACACTGTAATATTTTACATGGGAAGAGGATCTGTACATTAATAGACATACATAATGTACAAATGAACCAGATTGTGTACACCTAGGACAAACAATTTTCTAAACTTTACCCAGATTAAAAAAATTTTAAAAACCAAGAAGAAGTAATGAGACATAAACTTATGGGGATTTCTCCTGGCAAATTCCATTCTAATTTACAACCTAGGACAATGACTTCCAGAAAGGCTCTGCTGCCCTAGTACCCAGATTGGGGAATGGAGAAATGCTACCTCCTTGTGGACGTTTCCCACAACAGCAGCTTTGAACCCACTGCAAAAGGTCACTAAATTTTCACCAACTTGCAGTTCTGTAAATGGCGCCTGCCCTCCAGGAAATTTCTGGGGTCAAAAATCGACCAAAAAATTCAGAAGAGGGCAACCTTCGAAGAAGACAATTTCAAGAGCTATATTGTACTCACGGTTTTTTCTTTTAAGAGAAAAGAAAAAGGCGTAGGAATATGATGAATTTTAAAAATTTTAATGACATGCATACCCATATTACAAAAACCCATCAGCTCGCAGCAGTCACAATGGCCATTAGGAAAAGTGCTGCAAAAAATAAACGGTGAAGGGAGTGTGGAGAAATGCGTACCCTCGGTGGTAAGGGGGGGCATGTAAAGAGCCACTAATGAAAACACAATGTAGGTGCTTTGAAAAGGGAAACATTGAGCTACCAGTCAATCAATCACAACCACTGCTTGGCCTATCACCTGAGAAAATGAGAATCAAAAAGTCACAGGCTGGCAAACCTGTACGCCAGCAATATTTACCATAGCCAACACTTGGAAGCAATGAAAATGTCCATCAACCGAGGAATGCACCAAGAAGAAGTGGTCCACGTACACAATGGAATATTACTCTAATTAATAATAAATATAAATTAAATTTAAAAACAAAGAAAAGCAAGGAGACATCAACATTTGTGGGTTTATCCGGGCACATTGCACTCTAATTTATAACCGAAGAACACCACGGACCGGTAGGTCTGTTTCCCTAGTAGCAGCAAGGGGAACGTAGAAAGGCTGCCGCTCTCTGGCCGTTACCTGCAAAAGCAGGTTTAAAGCCTGAGCTAATGGTCACTTCATATGAACAAGTACTGCAGGGCTGTAAATGAAACCTGCCCTCAAAATGTCTTGAGGGAGATCATGGCCAAAATATTTCAAACGGTGACACATACTTTAAGAAAACACTTTGAAGAAATAAGCTCCAATCACAGCTGGAAAAATAAAAAGGACAAGTCTTAAAGCTCAATTTCAACGCATTATGAGACACATGCAAATTCAACCACAAAGAGGTATCAGCTCACACCACTCAGAATAACCATCAGCAAAAACTACAAAGAATAAATGCTGAAGGTGCTGGGAAGAAATACATACCCTCCACTTTAAGTGGGACGTAACCTGGAAAGAGCCACTAAAGAGATCAGAATAGAGGTGCCTTTAAAAGGTAAACATTGAGCTACCATATGATCCAGCAGACCTATTCCTGGACCTATAACCTAAGAAGACAGAATTGGAAGGACACAGGCACGCAAATCTGCATTGCACAGTATTACAATGGCCAAGATATGGAAGTAACCAAAAAGTCCACCGACAGATGGGTGGACAAAGAAGAACTGCTACCTGTACAGATGGAATATGAGCTAGTGAAAAAATGAAACAATGCCATTTGCAGCACCATAGATGAGTCTAGAAGTAATCACGCAACTCGGAGTAAGTGAGAAAGCGAAAGACACATAGCCTATCATATCACATATAGGTGTTACCTAAAAAATGATACAGACAAAGGTATTTCCACAGAGAAACACTATCATAGATTCATTAAAAAAACTTATGGTTCACCAAATGGAAAGGTGTGAGGATTGGATACATTACCATATTGAGGTTAACAGAGAGACACAAACACACGTGAAATACATAATCACCAAAGACCTACGCAATACCAAGAGAAGACTACTCAACACTGTGTCATAACCTACATGGGAAAAGGATCCGAAGAAGAATAGATATATGTATATGTGTGAAAGAACAACATCTTGCACACCTAGAACAAACAAAACGTTGTAATCAAGTTTGCTGTGATACAAAATAAAAATTAAGTTAAAAATACCAACAAGAAGTAATGAGACATAAACTTAAAGGGCTTTTGCCTCGCACATTCCATTCTAATTTGCAACCTAGAACACCACTTCCAGTAAGGCTCTGTTGCCCTAGTAACCAGATTTGGTAAAGGAGAAATGCTGCCGCCTTGTGGCCGATTCCCGCAAGAGCAGCTTTTAACCCACAGCTAATGGTCACTTACCATTCATTCACAAGGACGCAGGGCTGTAAAGGACACCTGCCCTCAAAATTGTGCTGAGGTAGGGAATGGATAAAAAAAATTCAAAACAGGCAAAATGTTCACGAAGCTAGTATGAAGAGGTAAGTTTTACTCACTCTCTTTTTAAAGAAAGGGAAATGGATAAAAGCTCAACCTCAGGAAGTATTAGACTCATGCAATCTAATCTACGAAAAGTTCTCAACTCACACCCGTCGACTGACCATTGGCAAAAAGTCTACAAACAGTCAATGCTGAAGAGGTTTTAGAGAACTGTGTACCCTCTAGCTGCTGGTGAGATGTAAAAGGGTTAAACGCTAATAATGAGAACAGAAAGGAGCTGCGTTGAAAAGGAAAAATTGAGGTACCATTCAATCCAGCAGGCGCACCAATGGGCCTCTCACCTGAGAAGACCAGAATGAAGAAGACCCGGGCTGCAAAAGCTGCACTGCAGCCTTATTCACAATAGACAAGACAGTGAAGCAACCAAAATGTCCATCAACAGATGAAAGGAAAAGGAAGAAGCGGCCCATGTACACAATGAATACTAGCCATGGAAAACAATGAAACACTGCTCTTTGAGGCACCATAGATGATCTTGGAGATAATCACAGAACATGAGGTAAGTCGGAAAGCAAAAGTCCTATATCCCATGATATCACTTATAGGCGTTCTCTAATAACTGACACAAATGAACATATTTCCACAGAGAAAGTCCATCACAGACTTATTAAAAAAAAAAAACTATGCTTATCTAAAAGGAAAGGTGGGGGAATGGATACATGAAGATTAGCGTTACCATAGGTATACAAATACATATTATATACATATATCAAAAAGACCGACCATATAGCAAGGAAGGTTTACGGAACACTCTGTAATAATTTACACGGGAAGAGGATCTCTACATAAATAGGTATATAGAATATGTAGATGAACCAGAGTGTGTACACCTTGGACAAGCAACATTCTAACCATTACCCCAATTGAAAAAATTAAAACAACGAACTAGGAGTAATGAGACATAAACTTATGGGGGGTTCTCCTGGCACATTCCATTCAAATTGACCACCTAGGCAAACGACTTCCAGAACGGCTCTGCTGCCCTAGTACCCCGATTTGGGAATGGAGAAATGCTGCATCCTTGTGGCCGTTTCCCACAACAGCAGCTTTAAACCCACTGCAAAAGGTCACTAAATGTTCACCAATTGCAGTTCTGTAAATGACACCTGCCCTCCAAAAAATACTGAGGTCGAAAATCGACCAAAAAATTCTAGAGTGCAACCTTCCAAAAAGAAAATTTGAAGAGGTATATTATACTCACACTCTTTTTCTTTTTTCTTTTAACAGAAAAGCAAAAGGCGTGGAAAAATGATGAATTGTAGGAATTTTTACAGACATGTAAACCCAAATTACAAAAACCTATCAGCTCACCCCAGTCAGAATGGCCATCAACAAAAATGCTGCAAACAAGAAATGCTGACGTGATTGTGGAGAAATGCGTACCCTCGATTCTAAGGGGGACGTGGTAAGAGCCACTAATGACAGCACAATTGAGGTGCCTTGAAAAGGTAAACGTTGAGCTACCATACCAGTCAATCAATCATACCCACTGCTGGGTCTATCACCTGAGAGAATGAAAATCAAAAATCGCAGGCTGGCAATCCTGCACTCCAGCAATATTTACCATAGGCAACGCTTGGAAGCAACGAAAATGTCCATCAACAGAGGAATGCACCAAGAAGAAGTGGTCCATGTACACAATGGAATATTAGCCATGGAAAACATTGAAGCACTGCTCTTTGAGGCACCATAGATGAGCCTGGAGATAATCACAAAACATGAAGTAGGTCGGAAAGCAAAAGACCTATATCCCATATTATCACGTACGGCATTATCTAATAACTGACACAGATGAACATATTTCCAAAGAGAAAGACACTCACAGGCGTAGAACACAAACTATGCTCATCTAAAAGGAAAGGAGGGGGGAAATTGAGAAATGAAGATTAGTGTGACTATACATATACAAATACATATTATATACATGTATCAAAAAGACCGAACATATAGCAAGGGAGGTCGACGGAACACTGTAATATTTTACATGGGAAGAGGATCTGTACATTAATAGACATACATAATGTACAAATGAACCAGATTGTGTACACCTAGGACAAACAATTTTCTAAACTTTACCCAGATTAAAAAAATTTTAAAAACCAAGAAGAAGTAATGAGACATAAACTTATGGGGATTTCTCCTGGCAAATTCCATTCTAATTTACAACCTAGGACAATGACTTCCAGAAAGGCTCTGCTGCCCTAGTACCCAGATTGGGGAATGGAGAAATGCTACCTCCTTGTGGACGTTTCCCACAACAGCAGCTTTGAACCCACTGCAAAAGGTCACTAAATTTTCACCAACTTGCAGTTCTGTAAATGGCGCCTGCCCTCCAGAAAATTTCTGGGGTCAAAAATCGACCAAAAAATTCAGAAGAGGGCAACCTTCGAAGAAGACAATTTCAAGAGCTATATTGTACTCACGGTTTTTTCTTTTAAGAGAAAAGAAAAAGGCGTAGGAATATGATGAATTTTAAAAATTTTAATGACATGCATACCCATATTACAAAAACCTATCAGCTCGCAGCAGTCACAATGGCCATTAGGAAAAGTGCTGCAAAAAATAAACGGTGAAGGGAGTGTGGAGAAATGTGTACCCTCGGTGGTAAGGGGGGGCATGTAAAGAGCCACTAATGAAAACACAATGTAGGTGCTTTGAAAAGGGAAACATTGAGCTACCAGTCAATCAATCACAACCACTGCTTGGCCTATCACCTGAGAAAATGAGAATCAAAAAGTCACAGGCTGGCAAACCTGTACGCCAGCAATATTTACCATAGCCAACACTTGGAAGCAATGAAAATGTCCATCAACCGAGGAATGCACCAAGAAGAAGTGGTCCACGTACACAATGGAATATTACTCTAATTAATAATAAATATAAATTAAATTTAAAAACAAAGAAAAGCAAGGAGACATCAACATTTGTGGGTTTATCCGGGCACATTGCACTCTAATTTATAACCGAAGAACACCACGGACCGGTAGGTCTGTTTCCCTAGTAGCAGCAAGGGGAACGTAGAAAGGCTGCCGCTCTCTGGCCGTTACCTGCAAAAGCAGGTTTAAAGCCTGAGCTAATGGTCACTTCATATGAACAAGTACTGCAGGGCTGTAAATGAAACCTGCCCTCAAAATGTCTTGAGGGAGATCATGGCCAAAATATTTCAAACGGTGACACATACTTTAAGAAAACACTTTGAAGAAATAAGCTCCAATCACAGCTGGAAAAATAAAAAGGACAAGTCTTAAAGCTCAATTTCAACGCATTATGAGACACATGCAAATTCAACCACAAAGAGGTATCAGCTCACACCACTCAGAATAACCATCAGCAAAAACTACAAAGAATAAATGCTGAAGGTGCTGGGAAGAAATACATACCCTCCACTTTAAGTGGGACGTAACCTGGAAAGAGCCACTAAAGAGATCAGAATAGAGGTGCCTTTAAAAGGTAAACATTGAGCTACCATATGATCCAGCAGACCTATTCCTGGACCTATAACCTAAGAAGACAGAATTGGAAAGACACAGGCACGCAAATCTGCATTGCACAGTATTACAATGGCCAAGATATGGAAGTAACCAAAAAGTCCACCGACAGATGGGTGGACAAAGAAGAACTGCTACCTGTACAGATGGAATATGAGCTAGTGAAAAAACGAAACAATGCCATTTGCAGCACCATAGATGAGTCTAGAAGTAATCACGCAACTCGGAGTAAGTGAGAAAGCGAAAGACACATAGCCTATCATATCACATATAGGTGTTACCTAAAAAATGATACAGACAAAGGTATTTCCACAGAGAAACACTATCATAGATTCATTAAAAAAACTTATGGTTCACCAAATGGAAAGGTGTGAGGATTGGATACATTACCATATTGAGGTTAACAGAGAGACACAAACACACGTGAAATACATAATCACCAAAGACCTACGCAATACCAAGAGAAGACTACTCAACACTGTGTCATAACCTACATGGGAAAAGGATCCGAAGAAGAATAGATATATGTATATGTGTGAAAGAACCACATCTTGCACACCTAGAACAAACAAAACGTTGTAATCAAGTTTGCTGTGATAAAAAATAAAAATTAAGTTAAAAATACCAACAAGAAGTAATGAGACATAAACTTAAAGGGCTTTTGCCTCGCACATTCCATTCTAATTTGCAACCTAGAACACCACTTCCAGTAAGGCTCTGTTGCCCTAGTAACCAGATTTGGTAAAGGAGAAATGCTGCCGCCTTGTGGCCGATTCCCGCAAGAGCAGCTTTTAACCCACAGCTAATGGTCACTTACCATTCATTCACAAGGACGCAGGGCTGTAAAGGACACCTGCCCTCAAAATTGTGCTGAGGTAGGGAATGGATAAAAAAAATTCAAAACAGGCAAAATGTTCACGAAGCTAGTATGAAGAGGTAAGTTTTACTCACTCTCTTTTTAAAGAAAGGGAAATGGATAAAAGCTCAACCTCAGGAAGTATTAGACTCATGCAATCTAATCTACGAAAAGTTCTCAACTCACACCCGTCGACTGACCATTGGCAAAAAGTCTACAAACAGTCAATGCTGAAGAGGTTTTAGAGAACTGTGTACCCTCTAGCTGCTGGTGAGATGTAAAAGGGTTAAACGCTAATAATGAGAACAGAAAGGAGCTGCGTTGAAAAGGAAAAATTGAGGTACCATTCAATCCAGCAGGCGCACCAATGGGCCTCTCACCTGAGAAGACCAGAATGAAGAAGACCCGGGCTGCAAAAGCTGCACTGCAGCCTTATTCACAATAGACAAGACAGTGAAGCAACCAAAATGTCCATCAACAGATGAAAGGAAAAGGAAGAAGCGGCCCATGTACACAATGAATACTAGCCATGGAAAACAATGAAACACTGCTCTTTGAGGCACCATAGATGATCTTGGAGATAATCACAGAACATGAGGTAAGTCGGAAAGCAAAAGTCCTATATCCCATGATATCACTTATAGGCGTTCTCTAATAACTGACACAAATGAACATATTTCCACAGAGAAAGTCCATCACAGACTTATTAAAAAAAAAAAACTATGCTTATCTAAAAGGAAAGGTGGGGGAATGGATAAATGAAGATTAGCGTTACCATATGTATACAAATACATATTATATACATATATCAAAAAGACCGACCATATAGCAAGGAAGGTTTACGGAACACTCTGTAATAATTTACACGGGAAGAGGATCTCTACATAAATAGGTATATAGAATATGTAGATGAACCAGAGTGTGTACACCTTGGACAAGCAACATTCTAACCATTACCCCAATTGAAAAAATTAAAACAACGAACTAGGAGTAATGAGACATAAACTTATGGGGGGTTTTCCTGGCACATTCCATTCAAATTGACCACCTAGGCAAACGACTTCCAGAACGGCTCTGCTGCCCTAGTACCCCGATTTGGGAATGGAGAAATGCTGCATCCTTGTGGCCGTTTCCCACAACAGCAGCTTTAAACCCACTGCAAAAGGTCACTAAATGTTCACCAATTGCAGTTCTGTAAATGACACCTGCCCTCCAAAAAATACTGAGGTCGAAAATCGACCAAAAAATTCTAGAGTGCAACCTTCCAAAAAGAAAATTTGAAGAGGTATATTATACTCACACTCTTTTTCTTTTTTCTTTTAACAGAAAAGCAAAAGGCGTGGAAAAATGATGAATTGTAGGAATTTTTACAGACATGTAAACCCAAATTACAAAAACCTATCAGCTCACCCCAGTCAGAATGGCCATCAACAAAAATGCTGCAAACAAGAAATGCTGACGTGATTGTGGAGAAATGCGTACCCTCGATTCTAAGGGGGACGTGGTAAGAGCCACTAATGACAGCACAATTGAGGTGCCTTGAAAAGGTAAACGTTGAGCTACCATACCAGTCAATCAATCATACCCACTGCTGGGTCTATCACCTGAGAGAATGAAAATCAAAAATCGCAGGCTGGCAATCCTGCACTCCAGCAATATTTACCATAGGCAACGCTTGGAAGCAACGAAAATGTCCATCAACAGAGGAATGCACCAAGAAGAAGTGGTCCATGTACACAATGGAATATTAGCCATGGAAAACATTGAAGCACTGCTCTTTGAGGCACCATAGATGAGCCTGGAGATAATCACAAAACATGAAGTAGGTCGGAAAGCAAAAGACCTATATCCCATATTATCCCGTACGGCATTATCTAATAACTGACACAGATGAACATATTTCCAAAGAGAAAGACACTCACAGGCGTAGAAAACAAACTATGCTCATCTAAAAGGAAAGGAGGGGGGAAATTGAGAAATGAAGATTAGTGTGACTATACATATACAAATACATATTATATACATGTATCAAAAAGACCGAACATATAGCAAGGGAGGTCGACGGAACAGTGTAATATTTTACATGGGAAGGGGATCTGTACATTAATAGACATACATAATGTACAAATGAACCAGATTGTGTACACCTAGGACAAACAATTTTCTAAACTTTACCCAGATTAAAAAAATTTTAAAAACCAAGAAGAAGTAATGAGACATAAACTTATGGGGATTTCTCCTGGCAAATTCCATTCTAATTTACAACCTAGGACAATGACTTCCAGAAAGGCTCTGCTGCCCTAGTACCCAGATTGGGGAATGGAGAAATGCTACCTCCTTGTGGACGTTTCCCACAACAGCAGCTTTGAACCCACTGCAAAAGGTCACTAAATTTTCACCAACTTGCAGTTCTGTAAATGGCGCCTGCCCTCCAGAAAATTTCTGGGGTCAAAAATCGACCAAAAAATTCAGAAGAGGGCAACCTTCGAAGAAGACAATTTCAAGAGCTATATTGTACTCACGGTTTTTTCTTTTAAGAGAAAAGAAAAAGGCGTAGGAATATGATGAATTTAAAAAATTTTAATGACATGCATACCCATATTACAAAAACCTATCAGCTCGCAGCAGTCACAATGGCCATTAGGAAAAGTGCTGCAAAAAATAAACGGTGAAGGGAGTGTGGAGAAATGCGTACCCTCGGTGGTAAGGGGGGGCATGTAAAGAGCCACTAATGAAAACACAATGTAGGTGCTTTGAAAAGGGAAACATTGAGCTACCAGTCAATCAATCACAACCACTGCTTGGCCTATCACCTGAGAAAATGAGAATCAAAAAGTCACAGGCTGGCAAACCTGTACGCCAGCAATATTTACCATAGCCAACACTTGGAAGCAGTGAAAATGTCCATCAACCGAGGAATGCACCAAGAAGAAGTGGTCCACGTACACAATGGAATATTACTCTAATTAAGAATAAATATAAATTAAATTTAAAAACAAAGAAAAGCAAGGAGACATCAACATTTGTGGGTTTATCCGGGCACATTGCACTCTAATTTATAACCGAAGAACACCACGGACCGGTAGGTCTGTTTCCCTAGTAGCAGCAAGGGGAACGTAGAAAGGCTGCCGCTCTCTGGCCGTTACCTGCAAAAGCAGGTTTAAAGCCTGAGCTAATGGTCACTTCATATGAACAAGTACTGCAGGGCTGTAAATGAAACCTGCCCTCAAAATGTCTTGAGGGAGATCATGGCCAAAATATTTCAAACGGTGACACATACTTTAAGAAAACACTTTGAAGAAATAAGCTCCAATCACAGCTGGAAAAATAAAAAGGACAAGTCTTAAAGCTCAATTTCAACGCATTATGAGACACATGCAAATTCAACCACAAAGAGGTATCAGCTCACACCACTCAGAATAACCATCAGCAAAAACTACAAAGAATAAATGCTGAAGGTGCTGGGAAGAAATACATACCCTCCACTTTAAGTGGGACGTAACCTGGAAAGAGCCACTAAAGAGATCAGAATAGAGGTGCCTTTAAAAGGTAAACATTGAGCTACCATATGATCCAGCAGACCTATTCCTGGACCTATAACCTAAGAAGACAGAATTGGAAGGACACAGGCACGCAAATCTGCATTGCACAGTATTACAATGGCCAAGATATGGAAGTAACCAAAAAGTCCACCGACAGATGGGTGGACAAAGAAGAACTGCTACCTGTACAGATGGAATATGAGCTAGTGAAAAAATGAAACAATGCCATTTGCAGCACCATAGATGAGTCTAGAAGTAATCACGCAACTCGGAGTAAGTGAGAAAGCGAAAGACACATAGCCTATCATATCACATATAGGTGTTACCTAAAAAATGATACAGACAAAGGTATTTCCACAGAGAAACACTATCATAGATTCATTAAAAAAACTTATGGTTCACCAAATGGAAAGGTGTGAGGATTGGATACATTACCATATTGAGGTTAACAGAGAGACACAAACACACGTGAAATACATAATCACCAAAGACCTACGCAATACCAAGAGAAGACTACTCAACACTGTGTCATAACCTACATGGGAAAAGGATCCGAAGAAGAATAGATATATGTATATGTGTGAAAGAACCACATCTTGCACACCTAGAACAAACAAAACATTGTAATCAAGTTTGCTGTGATAAAAAATAAAAATTAAGTTAAAAATACCAACAAGAAGTAATGAGACATAAACTTAAAGGGCTTTTGCCTCGCACATTCCATTCTAATTTGCAACCTAGAACACCACTTCCAGTAAGGCTCTGTTGCCCTAGTAACCAGATTTGGTAAAGGAGAAATGCTGCCGCCTTGTGGCCGATTCCCGCAAGAGCAGCTTTTAACCCACAGCTAATGGTCACTTACCATTCATTCACAAGGACGCAGGGCTGTAAAGGACACCTGCCCTCAAAATTGTGCTGAGGTAGGGAATGGATAAAAAAAATTCAAAACAGGCAAAATGTTCACGAAGCTAGTATGAAGAGGTAAGTTTTACTCACTCTCTTTTTAAAGAAAGGGAAATGGATAAAAGCTCAACCTCAGGAAGTATTAGACTCATGCAATCTAATCTACGAAAAGTTCTCAACTCACACCCGTCGACTGACCATTGGCAAAAAGTCTACAAACAGTCAATGCTGAAGAGGTTTTAGAGAACTGTGTACCCTCTAGCTGCTGGTGAGATGTAAAAGGGTTAAACGCTAATAATGAGAACAGAAAGGAGCTGCGTTGAAAAGGAAAAATTGAGGTACCATTCAATCCAGCAGGCGCACCAATGGGCCTCTCACCTGAGAAGACCAGAATGAAGAAGACCCGGGCTGCAAAAGCTGCACTGCAGCCTTATTCACAATAGACAAGACAGTGAAGCAACCAAAATGTCCATCAACAGATGAAAGGAAAAGGAAGAAGCGGCCCATGTACACAATGAATACTAGCCATGGAAAACAATGAAACACTGCTCTTTGAGGCACCATAGATGATCTTGGAGATAATCACAGAACATGAGGTAAGTCGGAAAGCAAAAGTCCTATATCCCATGATATCACTTATAGGCGTTCTCTAATAACTGACACAAATGAACATATTTCCACAGAGAAAGTCCATCACAGACTTATTAAAAAAAAAAAACTATGCTTATCTAAAAGGAAAGGTGGGGGAATGGATAAATGAAGATTAGCGTTACCATATGTATACAAATACATATTATATACATATATCAAAAAGACCGACCATATAGCAAGGAAGGTTTACGGAACACTCTGTAATAATTTACACGGGAAGAGGATCTCTACATAAATAGGTATATAGAATATGTAGATGAACCAGAGTGTGTACACCTTGGACAAGCAACATTCTAACCATTACCCCAATTGAAAAAATTAAAACAACGAACTAGGAGTAATGAGACATAAACTTATGGGGGGTTTTCCTGGCACATTCCATTCAAATTGACCACCTAGGCAAACGACTTCCAGAACGGCTCTGCTGCCCTAGTACCCCGATTTGGGAATGGAGAAATGCTGCATCCTTGTGGCCGTTTCCCACAACAGCAGCTTTAAACCCACTGCAAAAGGTCACTAAATGTTCACCAATTGCAGTTCTGTAAATGACACCTGCCCTCCAAAAAATACTGAGGTCGAAAATCGACCAAAAAATTCTAGAGTGCAACCTTCCAAAAAGAAAATTTGAAGAGGTATATTATACTCACACTCTTTTTTCTTTTAACAGAAAAGCAAAAGGCGTGGAAAAATGATGAATTGTAGGAATTTTTACAGACATGTAAACCCAAATTACAAAAACCTATCAGCTCACCCCAGTCAGAATGGCCATCAACAAAAATGCTGCAAACAAGAAATGCTGACGTGATTGTGGAGAAATGCGTACCCTCGATTCTAAGGGGGACGTGGTAAGAGCCACTAATGACAGCACAATTGAGGTGCCTTGAAAAGGTAAACGTTGAGCTACCATACCAGTCAATCAATCATACCCACTGCTGGGTCTATCACCTGAGAGAATGAAAATCAAAAATCGCAGGCTGGCAATCCTGCACTCCAGCAATATTTACCATAGGCAACGCTTGGAAGCAACGAAAATGTCCATCAACAGAGAAATGCACCAAGAAGAAGTGGTCCATGTACACAATGGAATATTAGCCATGGAAAACATTGAAGCACTGCTCTTTGAGGCACCATAGATGAGCCTGGAGATAATCACAAAACATGAAGTAGGTCGGAAAGCAAAAGACCTATATCCCATATTATCACGTACGGCATTATCTAATAACTGACACAGATGAACATATTTCCAAAGAGAAAGACACTCACAGGCGTAGAAAACAAACTATGCTCATCTAAAAGGAAAGGAGGGGGGAAATTGAGAAATGAAGATTAGTGTGACTATACATATACAAATACATATTATATACATGTATCAAAAAGACCGAACATATAGCAAGGGAGGTCGACGGAACAGTGTAATATTTTACATGGGAAGGGGATCTGTACATTAATAGACATACATAATGTACAAATGAACCAGATTGTGTACACCTAGGACAAACAATTTTCTAAACTTTACCCAGATTAAAAAAATTTTAAAAACCAAGAAGAAGTAATGAGACATAAACTTATGGGGATTTCTCCTGGCAAATTCCATTCTAATTTACAACCTAGGACAATGACTTCCAGAAAGGCTCTGCTGCCCTAGTACCCAGATTGGGGAATGGAGAAATGCTACCTCCTTGTGGACGTTTCCCACAACAGCAGCTTTGAACCCACTGCAAAAGGTCACTAAATTTTCACCAACTTGCAGTTCTGTAAATGGCGCCTGCCCTCCAGAAAATTTCTGGGGTCAAAAATCGACCAAAAAATTCAGAAGAGGGCAACCTTCGAAGAAGACAATTTCAAGAGCTATATTGTACTCACGGTTTTTTCTTTTAAGAGAAAAGAAAAAGGCGTAGGAATATGATGAATTTAAAAAATTTTAATGACATGCATACCCATATTACAAAAACCTATCAGCTCGCAGCAGTCACAATGGCCATTAGGAAAAGTGCTGCAAAAAATAAACGGTGAAGGGAGTGTGGAGAAATGCGTACCCTCGGTGGTAAGGGGGGGCATGTAAAGAGCCACTAATGAAAACACAATGTAGGTGCTTTGAAAAGGGAAACATTGAGCTACCAGTCAATCAATCACAACCACTGCTTGGCCTATCACCTGAGAAAATGAGAATCAAAAAGTCACAGGCTGGCAAACCTGTACGCCAGCAATATTTACCATAGCCAACACTTGG
This sequence comes from Balaenoptera borealis, assembly GCF_965194805.1. Classification (NCBI taxonomy): domain Eukaryota; kingdom Metazoa; phylum Chordata; class Mammalia; order Artiodactyla; family Balaenopteridae; genus Balaenoptera; species Balaenoptera borealis. The sequence continues at coordinate 310,494 of NW_028123367.1, forward strand.
AAGCAATGAAAATGTCCATCAACCGAGGAATGCACCAAGAAGAAGTGGTCCACGTACACAATGGAATATTACTCTAATTAATAATAAATATAAATTAAATTTAAAAACAAAGAAAAGCAAGGAGACATCAACATTTGTGGGTTTATCCGGGCACATTGCACTCTAATTTATAACCGAAGAACACCACGGACCGGTAGGTCTGTTTCCCTAGTAGCAGCAAGGGGAACGTAGAAAGGCTGCCGCTCTCTGGCCGTTACCTGCAAAAGCAGGTTTAAAGCCTGAGCTAATGGTCACTTCATATGAACAAGTACTGCAGGGCTGTAAATGAAACCTGCCCTCAAAATGTCTTGAGGGAGATCATGGCCAAAATATTTCAAACGGTGACACATACTTTAAGAAAACACTTTGAAGAAATAAGCTCCAATCACAGCTGGAAAAATAAAAAGGACAAGTCTTAAAGCTCAATTTCAACGCATTATGAGACACATGCAAATTCAACCACAAAGAGGTATCAGCTCACACCACTCAGAATAACCATCAGCAAAAACTACAAAGAATAAATGCTGAAGGTGCTGGGAAGAAATACATACCCTCCACTTTAAGTGGGACGTAACCTGGAAAGAGCCACTAAAGAGATCAGAATAGAGGTGCCTTTAAAAGGTAAACATTGAGCTACCATATGATCCAGCAGACCTATTCCTGGACCTATAACCTAAGAAGACAGAATTGGAAGGACACAGGCACGCAAATCTGCATTGCACAGTATTACAATGGCCAAGATATGGAAGTAACCAAAAAGTCCACCGACAGATGGGTGGACAAAGAAGAACTGCTACCTGTACAGATGGAATATGAGCTAGTGAAAAAATGAAACAATGCCATTTGCAGCACCATAGATGAGTCTAGAAGTAATCACGCAACTCGGAGTAAGTGAGAAAGCGAAAGACACATAGCCTATCATATCACATATAGGTGTTACCTAAAAAATGATACAGACAAAGGTATTTCCACAGAGAAACACTATCATAGATTCATTAAAAAAACTTATGGTTCACCAAATGGAAAGGTGTGAGGATTGGATACATTACCATATTGAGGTTAACAGAGAGACACAAACACACGTGAAATACATAATCACCAAAGACCTACGCAATACCAAGAGAAGACTACTCAACACTGTGTCATAACCTACATGGGAAAAGGATCCGAAGAAGAATAGATATATGTATATGTGTGAAAGAACCACATCTTGCACACCTAGAACAAACAAAACATTGTAATCAAGTTTGCTGTGATAAAAAATAAAAATTAAGTTAAAAATACCAACAAGAAGTAATGAGACATAAACTTAAAGGGCTTTTGCCTCGCACATTCCATTCTAATTTGCAACCTAGAACACCACTTCCAGTAAGGCTCTGTTGCCCTAGTAACCAGATTTGGTAAAGGAGAAATGCTGCCGCCTTGTGGCCGATTCCCGCAAGAGCAGCTTTTAACCCACAGCTAATGGTCACTTACCATTCATTCACAAGGACGCAGGGCTGTAAAGGACACCTGCCCTCAAAATTGTGCTGAGGTAGGGAATGGATAAAAAAAATTCAAAACAGGCAAAATGTTCACGAAGCTAGTATGAAGAGGTAAGTTTTACTCACTCTCTTTTTAAAGAAAGGGAAATGGATAAAAGCTCAACCTCAGGAAGTATTAGACTCATGCAATCTAATCTACGAAAAGTTCTCAACTCACACCCGTCGACTGACCATTGGCAAAAAGTCTACAAACAGTCAATGCTGAAGAGGTTTTAGAGAACTGTGTACCCTCTAGCTGCTGGTGAGATGTAAAAGGGTTAAACGCTAATAATGAGAACAGAAAGGAGCTGCGTTGAAAAGGAAAAATTGAGGTACCATTCAATCCAGCAGGCGCACCAATGGGCCTCTCACCTGAGAAGACCAGAATGAAGAAGACCCGGGCTGCAAAAGCTGCACTGCAGCCTTATTCACAATAGACAAGACAGTGAAGCAACCAAAATGTCCATCAACAGATGAAAGGAAAAGGAAGAAGCGGCCCATGTACACAATGAATACTAGCCATGGAAAACAATGAAACACTGCTCTTTGAGGCACCATAGATGATCTTGGAGATAATCACAGAACATGAGGTAAGTCGGAAAGCAAAAGTCCTATATCCCATGATATCACTTATAGGCGTTCTCTAATAACTGACACAAATGAACATATTTCCACAGAGAAAGTCCATCACAGACTTATTAAAAAAAAAAAACTATGCTTATCTAAAAGGAAAGGTGGGGGAATGGATAAATGAAGATTAGCGTTACCATATGTATACAAATACATATTATATACATATATCAAAAAGACCGACCATATAGCAAGGAAGGTTTACGGAACACTCTGTAATAATTTACACGGGAAGAGGATCTCTACATAAATAGGTATATAGAATATGTAGATGAACCAGAGTGTGTACACCTTGGACAAGCAACATTCTAACCATTACCCCAATTGAAAAAATTAAAACAACGAACTAGGAGTAATGAGACATAAACTTATGGGGGGTTTTCCTGGCACATTCCATTCAAATTGACCACCTAGGCAAACGACTTCCAGAACGGCTCTGCTGCCCTAGTACCCCGATTTGGGAATGGAGAAATGCTGCATCCTTGTGGCCGTTTCCCACAACAGCAGCTTTAAACCCACTGCAAAAGGTCACTAAATGTTCACCAATTGCAGTTCTGTAAATGACACCTGCCCTCCAAAAAATACTGAGGTCGAAAATCGACCAAAAAATTCTAGAGTGCAACCTTCCAAAAAGAAAATTTGAAGAGGTATATTATACTCACACTCTTTTTTCTTTTAACAGAAAAGCAAAAGGCGTGGAAAAATGATGAATTGTAGGAATTTTTACAGACATGTAAACCCAAATTACAAAAACCTATCAGCTCACCCCAGTCAGAATGGCCATCAACAAAAATGCTGCAAACAAGAAATGCTGACGTGATTGTGGAGAAATGCGTACCCTCGATTCTAAGGGGGACGTGGTAAGAGCCACTAATGACAGCACAATTGAGGTGCCTTGAAAAGGTAAACGTTGAGCTACCATACCAGTCAATCAATCATACCCACTGCTGGGTCTATCACCTGAGAGAATGAAAATCAAAAATCGCAGGCTGGCAATCCTGCACTCCAGCAATATTTACCATAGGCAACGCTTGGAAGCAACGAAAATGTCCATCAACAGAGAAATGCACCAAGAAGAAGTGGTCCATGTACACAATGGAATATTAGCCATGGAAAACATTAAAGCACTGCTCTTTGAGGCACCATAGATGAGCCTGGAGATAATCACAAAACATGAAGTAGGTCGGAAAGCAAAAGACCTATATCCCATATTATCACGTACGGCATTATCTAATAACTGACACAGATGAACATATTTCCAAAGAGAAAGACACTCACAGGCGTAGAAAACAAACTATGCTCATCTAAAAGGAAAGGAGGGGGGAAATTGAGAAATGAAGATTAGTGTGACTATACATATACAAATACATATTATATACATGTATCAAAAAGACCGAACATATAGCAAAAGGGAGGTCGACGGAACAGTGTAATATTTTACATGGGAAGGGGATCTGTACATTAATAGACATACATAATGTACAAATGAACCAGATTGTGTACACCTAGGACAAACAATTTTCTAAACTTTACCCAGATTAAAAAAATTTTAAAAACCAAGAAGAAGTAATGAGACATAAACTTATGGGGATTTCTCCTGGCAAATTCCATTCTAATTTACAACCTAGGACAATGACTTCCAGAAAGGCTCTGCTGCCCTAGTACCCAGATTGGGGAATGGAGAAATGCTACCTCCTTGTGGACGTTTCCCACAACAGCAGCTTTGAACCCACTGCAAAAGGTCACTAAATTTTCACCAACTTGCAGTTCTGTAAATGGCGCCTGCCCTCCAGAAAATTTCTGGGGTCAAAAATCGACCAAAAAATTCAGAAGAGGGCAACCTTCGAAGAAGACAATTTCAAGAGCTATATTGTACTCACGGTTTTTTCTTTTAAGAGAAAAGAAAAAGGCGTAGGAATATGATGAATTTTAAAAATTTTAATGACATGCATACCCATATTACAAAAACCTATCAGCTCGCAGCAGTCACAATGGCCATTAGGAAAAGTGCTGCAAAAAATAAACGGTGAAGGGAGTGTGGAGAAATGCGTACCCTCGGTGGTAAGGGGGGGCATGTAAAGAGCCACTAATGAAAACACAATGTAGGTGCTTTGAAAAGGGAAACATTGAGCTACCAGTCAATCAATCACAACCACTGCTTGGCCTATCACCTGAGAAAATGAGAATCAAAAAGTCACAGGCTGGCAAACCTGTACGCCAGCAATATTTACCATAGCCAACACTTGGAAGCAATGAAAATGTCCATCAACCGAGGAATGCACCAAGAAGAAGTGGTCCACGTACACAATGGAATATTACTCTAATTAATAATAAATATAAATTAAATTTAAAAACAAAGAAAAGCAAGGAGACATCAACATTTGTGGGTTTATCCGGGCACATTGCACTCTAATTTATAACTGAAGAACACCACGGACCGGTAGGTCTGTTTCCCTAGTAGCAGCAAGGGGAACGTAGAAAGGCTGCCGCTCTCTGGCCGTTACCTGCAAAAGCAGGTTTAAAGCCTGAGCTAATGGTCACTTCATATGAACAAGTACTGCAGGGCTGTAAATGAAACCTGCCCTCAAAATGTCTTGAGGGAGATCATGGCCAAAATATTTCAAACGGTGACACATACTTTAAGAAAACACTTTGAAGAAATAAGCTCCAATCACAGCTGGAAAAATAAAAAGGACAAGTCTTAAAGCTCAATTTCAACGCATTATGAGACACATGCAAATTCAACCACAAAGAGGTATCAGCTCACACCACTCAGAATAACCATCAGCAAAAACTACAAAGAATAAATGCTGAAGGTGCTGGGAAGAAATACATACCCTCCACTTTAAGTGGGACGTAACCTGGAAAGAGCCACTAAAGAGATCAGAATAGAGGTGCCTTTAAAAGGTAAACATTGAGCTACCATATGATCCAGCAGACCTATTCCTGGACCTATAACCTAAGAAGACAGAATTGGAAGGACACAGGCACGCAAATCTGCATTGCACAGTATTACAATGGCCAAGATATGGAAGTAACCAAAAAGTCCACCGACAGATGGGTGGACAAAGAAGAACTGCTACCTGTACAGATGGAATATGAGCTAGTGAAAAAATGAAACAATGCCATTTGCAGCACCATAGATGAGTCTAGAAGTAATCACGCAACTCGGAGTAAGTGAGAAAGCGAAAGACACATAGCCTATCATATCACATATAGGTGTTACCTAAAAAATGATACAGACAAAGGTATTTCCACAGAGAAACACTATCATAGATTCATTAAAAAAACTTATGGTTCACCAAATGGAAAGGTGTGAGGATTGGATACATTACCATATTGAGGTTAACAGAGAGACACAAACACACGTGAAATACATAATCACCAAAGACCTACGCAATACCAAGAGAAGACTACTCAACACTGTGTCATAACCTACATGGGAAAAGGATCCGAAGAAGAATAGATATATGTATATGTGTGAAAGAACCACATCTTGCACACCTAGAACAAACAAAACATTGTAATCAAGTTTGCTGTGATAAAAAATAAAAATTAAGTTAAAAATACCAACAAGAAGTAATGAGACATAAACTTAAAGGGCTTTTGCCTCGCACATTCCATTCTAATTTGCAACCTAGAACACCACTTCCAGTAAGGCTCTGTTGCCCTAGTAACCAGATTTGGTAAAGGAGAAATGCTGCCGCCTTGTGGCCGATTCCCGCAAGAGCAGCTTTTAACCCACAGCTAATGGTCACTTACCATTCATTCACAAGGACGCAGGGCTGTAAAGGACACCTGCCCTCAAAATTGTGCTGAGGTAGGGAATGGATAAAAAAAATTCAAAACAGGCAAAATGTTCACGAAGCTAGTATGAAGAGGTAAGTTTTACTCACTCTCTTTTTAAAGAAAGGGAAATGGATAAAAGCTCAACCTCAGGAAGTATTAGACTCATGCAATCTAATCTACGAAAAGTTCTCAACTCACACCCGTCGACTGACCATTGGCAAAAAGTCTACAAACAGTCAATGCTGAAGAGGTTTTAGAGAACTGTGTACCCTCTAGCTGCTGGTGAGATGTAAAAGGGTTAAACGCTAATAATGAGAACAGAAAGGAGCTGCGTTGAAAAGGAAAAATTGAGGTACCATTCAATCCAGCAGGCGCACCAATGGGCCTCTCACCTGAGAAGACCAGAATGAAGAAGACCCGGGCTGCAAAAGCTGCACTGCAGCCTTATTCACAATAGACAAGACAGTGAAGCAACCAAAATGTCCATCAACAGATGAAAGGAAAAGGAAGAAGCGGCCCATGTACACAATGAATACTAGCCATGGAAAACAATGAAACACTGCTCTTTGAGGCACCATAGATGATCTTGGAGATAATCACAGAACATGAGGTAAGTCGGAAAGCAAAAGTCCTATATCCCATGATATCACTTATAGGCGTTCTCTAATAACTGACACAAATGAACATATTTCCACAGAGAAAGTCCATCACAGACTTATTAAAAAAAAAACTATGCTTATCTAAAAGGAAAGGTGGGGGAATGGATAAATGAAGATTAGCGTTACCATATGTATACAAATACATATTATATACATATATCAAAAAGACCGACCATATAGCAAGGAAGGTTTACGGAACACTCTGTAATAATTTACACGGGAAGAGGATCTCTACATAAATAGGTATATAGAATATGTAGATGAACCAGAGTGTGTACACCTTGGACAAGCAACATTCTAACCATTACCCCAATTGAAAAAATTAAAACAACGAACTAGGAGTAATGAGACATAAACTTATGGGGGGTTTTCCTGGCACATTCCATTCAAATTGACCACCTAGGCAAACGACTTCCAGAACGGCTCTGCTGCCCTAGTACCCCGATTTGGGAATGGAGAAATGCTGCATCCTTGTGGCCGTTTCCCACAACAGCAGCTTTAAACCCACTGCAAAAGGTCACTAAATGTTCACCAATTGCAGTTCTGTAAATGACACCTGCCCTCCAAAAAATACTGAGGTCGAAAATCGACCAAAAAATTCTAGAGTGCAACCTTCCAAAAAGAAAATTTGAAGAGGTATATTATACTCACACTCTTTTTTCTTTTAACAGAAAAGCAAAAGGCGTGGAAAAATGATGAATTGTAGGAATTTTTACAGACATGTAAACCCAAATTACAAAAACCTATCAGCTCACCCCAGTCAGAATGGCCATCAACAAAAATGCTGCAAACAAGAAATGCTGACGTGATTGTGGAGAAATGCGTACCCTCGATTCTAAGGGGGACGTGGTAAGAGCCACTAATGACAGCACAATTGAGGTGCCTTGAAAAGGTAAACGTTGAGCTACCATACCAGTCAATCAATCATACCCACTGCTGGGTCTATCACCTGAGAGAATGAAAATCAAAAATCGCAGGCTGGCAATCCTGCACTCCAGCAATATTTACCATAGGCAACGCTTGGAAGCAACGAAAATGTCCATCAACAGAGAAATGCACCAAGAAGAAGTGGTCCATGTACACAATGGAATATTAGCCATGGAAAACATTAAAGCACTGCTCTTTGAGGCACCATAGATGAGCCTGGAGATAATCACAAAACATGAAGTAGGTCGGAAAGCAAAAGACCTATATCCCATATTATCCCGTACGGCATTATCTAATAACTGACACAGATGAACATATTTCCAAAGAGAAAGACACTCACAGGCGTAGAAAACAAACTATGCTCATCTAAAAGGAAAGGAGGGGGGAAATTGAGAAATGAAGATTAGTGTGACTATACATATACAAATACATATTATATACATGTATCAAAAAGACCGAACATATAGCAAGGGAGGTCGACGGAACAGTGTAATATTTTACATGGGAAGGGGATCTGTACATTAATAGACATACATAATGTACAAATGAACCAGATTGTGTACACCTAGGACAAACAATTTTCTAAACTTTACCCAGATTAAAAAAATTTTAAAAACCAAGAAGAAGTAATGAGACATAAACTTATGGGGATTTCTCCTGGCAAATTCCATTCTAATTTACAACCTAGGACAATGACTTCCAGAAAGGCTCTGCTGCCCTAGTACCCAGATTGGGGAATGGAGAAATGCTACCTCCTTGTGGACGTTTCCCACAACAGCAGCTTTGAACCCACTGCAAAAGGTCACTAAATTTTCACCAACTTGCAGTTCTGTAAATGGCGCCTGCCCTCCAGAAAATTTCTGGGGTCAAAAATCGACCAAAAAATTCAGAAGAGGGCAACCTTCGAAGAAGACAATTTCAAGAGCTATATTGTACTCACGGTTTTTTCTTTTAAGAGAAAAGAAAAAGGCGTAGGAATATGATGAATTTTAAAAATTTTAATGACATGCATACCCATATTACAAAAACCCATCAGCTCGCAGCAGTCACAATGGCCATTAGGAAAAGTGCTGCAAAAAATAAACGGTGAAGGGAGTGTGGAGAAATGCGTACCCTCGGTGGTAAGGGGGGGCATGTAAAGAGCCACTAATGAAAACACAATGTAGGTGCTTTGAAAAGGGAAACATTGAGCTACCAGTCAATCAATCACAACCACTGCTTGGCCTATCACCTGAGAAAATGAGAATCAAAAAGTCACAGGCTGGCAAACCTGTACGCCAGCAATATTTACCATAGCCAACACTTGGAAGCAATGAAAATGTCCATCAACCGAGGAATGCACCAAGAAGAAGTGGTCCACGTACACAATGGAATATTACTCTAATTAATAATAAATATAAATTAAATTTAAAAACAAAGAAAAGCAAGGAGACATCAACATTTGTGGGTTTATCCGGGCACATTGCACTCTAATTTATAACTGAAGAACACCACGGACCGGTAGGTCTGTTTCCCTAGTAGCAGCAAGGGGAACGTAGAAAGGCTGCCGCTCTCTGGCCGTTACCTGCAAAAGCAGGTTTAAAGCCTGAGCTAATGGTCACTTCATATGAACAAGTACTGCAGGGCTGTAAATGAAACCTGCCCTCAAAATGTCTTGAGGGAGATCATGGCCAAAATATTTCAAACGGTGACACATACTTTAAGAAAACACTTTGAAGAAATAAGCTCCAATCACAGCTGGAAAAATAAAAAGGACAAGTCTTAAAGCTCAATTTCAACGCATTATGAGACACATGCAAATTCAACCACAAAGAGGTATCAGCTCACACCACTCAGAATAACCATCAGCAAAAACTACAAAGAATAAATGCTGAAGGTGCTGGGAAGAAATACATACCCTCCACTTTAAGTGGGACGTAACCTGGAAAGAGCCACTAAAGAGATCAGAATAGAGGTGCCTTTAAAAGGTAAACATTGAGCTACCATATGATCCAGCAGACCTATTCCTGGACCTATAACCTAAGAAGACAGAATTGGAAGGACACAGGCACGCAAATCTGCATTGCACAGTATTACAATGGCCAAGATATGGAAGTAACCAAAAAGTCCACCGACAGATGGGTGGACAAAGAAGAACTGCTACCTGTACAGATGGAATATGAGCTAGTGAAAAAATGAAACAATGCCATTTGCAGCACCATAGATGAGTCTAGAAGTAATCACGCAACTCGGAGTAAGTGAGAAAGCGAAAGACACATAGCCTATCATATCACATATAGGTGTTACCTAAAAAATGATACAGACAAAGGTATTTCCACAGAGAAACACTATCATAGATTCATTAAAAAAACTTATGGTTCACCAAATGGAAAGGTGTGAGGATTGGATACATTACCATATTGAGGTTAACAGAGAGACACAAACACACGTGAAATACATAATCACCAAAGACCTACGCAATACCAAGAGAAGACTACTCAACACTGTGTCATAACCTACATGGGAAAAGGATCCGAAGAAGAATAGATATATGTATATGTGTGAAAGAACCACATCTTGCACACCTAGAACAAACAAAACATTGTAATCAAGTTTGCTGTGATAAAAAATAAAAATTAAGTTAAAAATACCAACAAGAAGTAATGAGACATAAACTTAAAGGGCTTTTGCCTCGCACATTCCATTCTAATTTGCAACCTAGAACACCACTTCCAGTAAGGCTCTGTTGCCCTAGTAACCAGATTTGGTAAAGGAGAAATGCTGCCGCCTTGTGGCCGATTCCCGCAAGAGCAGCTTTTAACCCACAGCTAATGGTCACTTACCATTCATTCACAAGGACGCAGGGCTGTAAAGGACACCTGCCCTCAAAATTGTGCTGAGGTAGGGAATGGATAAAAAAAATTCAAAACAGGCAAAATGTTCACGAAGCTAGTATGAAGAGGTAAGTTTTACTCACTCTCTTTTTAAAGAAAGGGAAATGGATAAAAGCTCAACCTCAGGAAGTATTAGACTCATGCAATCTAATCTACGAAAAGTTCTCAACTCACACCCGTCGACTGACCATTGGCAAAAAGTCTACAAACAGTCAATGCTGAAGAGGTTTTAGAGAACTGTGTACCCTCTAGCTGCTGGTGAGATGTAAAAGGGTTAAACGCTAATAATGAGAACAGAAAGGAGCTGCGTTGAAAAGGAAAAATTGAGGTACCATTCAATCCAGCAGGCGCACCAATGGGCCTCTCACCTGAGAAGACCAGAATGAAGAAGACCCGGGCTGCAAAAGCTGCACTGCAGCCTTATTCACAATAGACAAGACAGTGAAGCAACCAAAATGTCCATCAACAGATGAAAGGAAAAGGAAGAAGCGGCCCATGTACACAATGAATACTAGCCATGGAAAACAATGAAACACTGCTCTTTGAGGCACCATAGATGATCTTGGAGATAATCACAGAACATGAGGTAAGTCGGAAAGCAAAAGTCCTATATCCCATGATATCACTTATAGGCGTTCTCTAATAACTGACACAAATGAACATATTTCCACAGAGAAAGTCCATCACAGACTTATTAAAAAAAAAACTATGCTTATCTAAAAGGAAAGGTGGGGGAATGGATAAATGAAGATTAGCGTTACCATATGTATACAAATACATATTATATACATATATCAAAAAGACCGACCATATAGCAAGGAAGGTTTACGGAACACTCTGTAATAATTTACACGGGAAGAGGATCTCTACATAAATAGGTATATAGAATATGTAGATGAACCAGAGTGTGTACACCTTGGACAAGCAACATTCTAACCATTACCCCAATTGAAAAAATTAAAACAACGAACTAGGAGTAATGAGACATAAACTTATGGGGGGTTTTCCTGGCACATTCCATTCAAATTGACCACCTAGGCAAACGACTTCCAGAACGGCTCTGCTGCCCTAGTACCCCGATTTGGGAATGGAGAAATGCTGCATCCTTGTGGCCGTTTCCCACAACAGCAGCTTTAAACCCACTGCAAAAGGTCACTAAATGTTCACCAATTGCAGTTCTGTAAATGACACCTGCCCTCCAAAAAATACTGAGGTCGAAAATCGACCAAAAAATTCTAGAGTGCAACCTTCCAAAAAGAAAATTTGAAGAGGTATATTATACTCACACTCTTTTTTCTTTTAACAGAAAAGCAAAAGGCGTGGAAAAATGATGAATTGTAGGAATTTTTACAGACATGTAAACCCAAATTACAAAAACCTATCAGCTCACCCCAGTCAGAATGGCCATCAACAAAAATGCTGCAAACAAGAAATGCTGACGTGATTGTGGAGAAATGCGTACCCTCGATTCTAAGGGGGACGTGGTAAGAGCCACTAATGACAGCACAATTGAGGTGCCTTGAAAAGGTAAACGTTGAGCTACCATACCAGTCAATCAATCATACCCACTGCTGGGTCTATCACCTGAGAGAATGAAAATCAAAAATCGCAGGCTGGCAATCCTGCACTCCAGCAATATTTACCATAGGCAACGCTTGGAAGCAACGAAAATGTCCATCAACAGAGAAATGCACCAAGAAGAAGTGGTCCATGTACACAATGGAATATTAGCCATGGAAAACATTAAAGCACTGCTCTTTGAGGCACCATAGATGAGCCTGGAGATAATCACAAAACATGAAGTAGGTCGGAAAGCAAAAGACCTATATCCCATATTATCACGTACGGCATTATCTAATAACTGACACAGATGAACATATTTCCAAAGAGAAAGACACTCACAGGCGTAGAAAACAAACTATGCTCATCTAAAAGGAAAGGAGGGGGGAAATTGAGAAATGAAGATTAGTGTGACTATACATATACAAATACATATTATATACATGTATCAAAAAGACCGAACATATAGCAAAAGGGAGGTCGACGGAACAGTGTAATATTTTACATGGGAAGGGGATCTGTACATTAATAGACATACATAATGTACAAATGAACCAGATTGTGTACACCTAGGACAAACAATTTTCTAAACTTTACCCAGATTAAAAAAATTTTAAAAACCAAGAAGAAGTAATGAGACATAAACTTATGGGGATTTCTCCTGGCAAATTCCATTCTAATTTACAACCTAGGACAATGACTTCCAGAAAGGCTCTGCTGCCCTAGTACCCAGATTGGGGAATGGAGAAATGCTACCTCCTTGTGGACGTTTCCCACAACAGCAGCTTTGAACCCACTGCAAAAGGTCACTAAATTTTCACCAACTTGCAGTTCTGTAAATGGCGCCTGCCCTCCAGAAAATTTCTGGGGTCAAAAATCGACCAAAAAATTCAGAAGAGGGCAACCTTCGAAGAAGACAATTTCAAGAGCTATATTGTACTCACGGTTTTTTCTTTTAAGAGAAAAGAAAAAGGCGTAGGAATATGATGAATTTTAAAAATTTTAATGACATGCATACCCATATTACAAAAACCTATCAGCTCGCAGCAGTCACAATGGCCATTAGGAAAAGTGCTGCAAAAAATAAACGGTGAAGGGAGTGTGGAGAAATGCGTACCCTCGGTGGTAAGGGGGGGCATGTAAAGAGCCACTAATGAAAACACAATGTAGGTGCTTTGAAAAGGGAAACATTGAGCTACCAGTCAATCAATCACAACCACTGCTTGGCCTATCACCTGAGAAAATGAGAATCAAAAAGTCACAGGCTGGCAAACCTGTACGCCAGCAATATTTACCATAGCCAACACTTGGAAGCAATGAAAATGTCCATCAACCGAGGAATGCACCAAGAAGAAGTGGTCCACGTACACAATGGAATATTACTCTAATTAATAATAAATATAAATTAAATTTAAAAACAAAGAAAAGCAAGGAGACATCAACATTTGTGGGTTTATCCGGGCACATTGCACTCTAATTTATAACTGAAGAACACCACGGACCGGTAGGTCTGTTTCCCTAGTAGCAGCAAGGGGAACGTAGAAAGGCTGCCGCTCTCTGGCCGTTACCTGCAAAAGCAGGTTTAAAGCCTGAGCTAATGGTCACTTCATATGAACAAGTACTGCAGGGCTGTAAATGAAACCTGCCCTCAAAATGTCTTGAGGGAGATCATGGCCAAAATATTTCAAACGGTGACACATACTTTAAGAAAACACTTTGAAGAAATAAGCTCCAATCACAGCTGGAAAAATAAAAAGGACAAGTCTTAAAGCTCAATTTCAACGCATTATGAGACACATGCAAATTCAACCACAAAGAGGTATCAGCTCACACCACTCAGAATAACCATCAGCAAAAACTACAAAGAATAAATGCTGAAGGTGCTGGGAAGAAATACATACCCTCCACTTTAAGTGGGACGTAACCTGGAAAGAGCCACTAAAGAGATCAGAATAGAGGTGCCTTTAAAAGGTAAACATTGAGCTACCATATGATCCAGCAGACCTATTCCTGGACCTATAACCTAAGAAGACAGAATTGGAAGGACACAGGCACGCAAATCTGCATTGCACAGTATTACAATGGCCAAGATATGGAAGTAACCAAAAAGTCCACCGACAGATGGGTGGACAAAGAAGAACTGCTACCTGTACAGATGGAATATGAGCTAGTGAAAAAATGAAACAATGCCATTTGCAGCACCATAGATGAGTCTAGAAGTAATCACGCAACTCGGAGTAAGTGAGAAAGCGAAAGACACATAGCCTATCATATCACATATAGGTGTTACCTAAAAAATGATACAGACAAAGGTATTTCCACAGAGAAACACTATCATAGATTCATTAAAAAAACTTATGGTTCACCAAATGGAAAGGTGTGAGGATTGGATACATTACCATATTGAGGTTAACAGAGAGACACAAACACACGTGAAATACATAATCACCAAAGACCTACGCAATACCAAGAGAAGACTACTCAACACTGTGTCATAACCTACATGGGAAAAGGATCCGAAGAAGAATAGATATATGTATATGTGTGAAAGAACCACATCTTGCACACCTAGAACAAACAAAACATTGTAATCAAGTTTGCTGTGATAAAAAATAAAAATTAAGTTAAAAATACCAACAAGAAGTAATGAGACATAAACTTAAAGGGCTTTTGCCTCGCACATTCCATTCTAATTTGCAACCTAGAACACCACTTCCAGTAAGGCTCTGTTGCCCTAGTAACCAGATTTGGTAAAGGAGAAATGCTGCCGCCTTGTGGCCGATTCCCGCAAGAGCAGCTTTTAACCCACAGCTAATGGTCACTTACCATTCATTCACAAGGACGCAGGGCTGTAAAGGACACCTGCCCTCAAAATTGTGCTGAGGTAGGGAATGGATAAAAAAAATTCAAAACAGGCAAAATGTTCACGAAGCTAGTATGAAGAGGTAAGTTTTACTCACTCTCTTTTTAAAGAAAGGGAAATGGATAAAAGCTCAACCTCAGGAAGTATTAGACTCATGCAATCTAATCTACGAAAAGTTCTCAACTCACACCCGTCGACTGACCATTGGCAAAAAGTCTACAAACAGTCAATGCTGAAGAGGTTTTAGAGAACTGTGTACCCTCTAGCTGCTGGTGAGATGTAAAAGGGTTAAACGCTAATAATGAGAACAGAAAGGAGCTGCGTTGAAAAGGAAAAATTGAGGTACCATTCAATCCAGCAGGCGCACCAATGGGCCTCTCACCTGAGAAGACCAGAATGAAGAAGACCCGGGCTGCAAAAGCTGCACTGCAGCCTTATTCACAATAGACAAGACAGTGAAGCAACCAAAATGTCCATCAACAGATGAAAGGAAAAGGAAGAAGCGGCCCATGTACACAATGAATACTAGCCATGGAAAACAATGAAACACTGCTCTTTGAGGCACCATAGATGATCTTGGAGATAATCACAGAACATGAGGTAAGTCGGAAAGCAAAAGTCCTATATCCCATGATATCACTTATAGGCGTTCTCTAATAACTGACACAAATGAACATATTTCCACAGAGAAAGTCCATCACAGACTTATTAAAAAAAAAACTATGCTTATCTAAAAGGAAAGGTGGGGGAATGGATAAATGAAGATTAGCGTTACCATATGTATACAAATACATATTATATACATATATCAAAAAGACCGACCATATAGCAAGGAAGGTTTACGGAACACTCTGTAATAATTTACACGGGAAGAGGATCTCTACATAAATAGGTATATAGAATATGTAGATGAACCAGAGTGTGTACACCTTGGACAAGCAACATTCTAACCATTACCCCAATTGAAAAAATTAAAACAACGAACTAGGAGTAATGAGACATAAACTTATGGGGGGTTTTCCTGGCACATTCCATTCAAATTGACCACCTAGGCAAACGACTTCCAGAACGGCTCTGCTGCCCTAGTACCCCGATTTGGGAATGGAGAAATGCTGCATCCTTGTGGCCGTTTCCCACAACAGCAGCTTTAAACCCACTGCAAAAGGTCACTAAATGTTCACCAATTGCAGTTCTGTAAATGACACCTGCCCTCCAAAAAATACTGAGGTCGAAAATCGACCAAAAAATTCTAGAGTGCAACCTTCCAAAAAGAAAATTTGAAGAGGTATATTATACTCACACTCTTTTTTCTTTTAACAGAAAAGCAAAAGGCGTGGAAAAATGATGAATTGTAGGAATTTTTACAGACATGTAAACCCAAATTACAAAAACCTATCAGCTCACCCCAGTCAGAATGGCCATCAACAAAAATGCTGCAAACAAGAAATGCTGACGTGATTGTGGAGAAATGCGTACCCTCGATTCTAAGGGGGACGTGGTAAGAGCCACTAATGACAGCACAATTGAGGTGCCTTGAAAAGGTAAACGTTGAGCTACCATACCAGTCAATCAATCATACCCACTGCTGGGTCTATCACCTGAGAGAATGAAAATCAAAAATCGCAGGCTGGCAATCCTGCACTCCAGCAATATTTACCATAGGCAACGCTTGGAAGCAACGAAAATGTCCATCAACAGAGAAATGCACCAAGAAGAAGTGGTCCATGTACACAATGGAATATTAGCCATGGAAAACATTAAAGCACTGCTCTTTGAGGCACCATAGATGAGCCTGGAGATAATCACAAAACATGAAGTAGGTCGGAAAGCAAAAGACCTATATCCCATATTATCCCGTACGGCATTATCTAATAACTGACACAGATGAACATATTTCCAAAGAGAAAGACACTCACAGGCGTAGAAAACAAACTATGCTCATCTAAAAGGAAAGGAGGGGGGAAATTGAGAAATGAAGATTAGTGTGACTATACATATACAAATACATATTATATACATGTATCAAAAAGACCGAACATATAGCAAGGGAGGTCGACGGAACAGTGTAATATTTTACATGGGAAGGGGATCTGTACATTAATAGACATACATAATGTACAAATGAACCAGATTGTGTACACCTAGGACAAACAATTTTCTAAACTTTACCCAGATTAAAAAAATTTTAAAAACCAAGAAGAAGTAATGAGACATAAACTTATGGGGATTTCTCCTGGCAAATTCCATTCTAATTTACAACCTAGGACAATGACTTCCAGAAAGGCTCTGCTGCCCTAGTACCCAGATTGGGGAATGGAGAAATGCTACCTCCTTGTGGACGTTTCCCACAACAGCAGCTTTGAACCCACTGCAAAAGGTCACTAAATTTTCACCAACTTGCAGTTCTGTAAATGGCGCCTGCCCTCCAGAAAATTTCTGGGGTCAAAAATCGACCAAAAAATTCAGAAGAGGGCAACCTTCGAAGAAGACAATTTCAAGAGCTATATTGTACTCACGGTTTTTTCTTTTAAGAGAAAAGAAAAAGGCGTAGGAATATGATGAATTTTAAAAATTTTAATGACATGCATACCCATATTACAAAAACCCATCAGCTCGCAGCAGTCACAATGGCCATTAGGAAAAGTGCTGCAAAAAATAAACGGTGAAGGGAGTGTGGAGAAATGCGTACCCTCGGTGGTAAGGGGGGGCATGTAAAGAGCCACTAATGAAAACACAATGTAGGTGCTTTGAAAAGGGAAACATTGAGCTACCAGTCAATCAATCACAACCACTGCTTGGCCTATCACCTGAGAAAATGAGAATCAAAAAGTCACAGGCTGGCAAACCTGTACGCCAGCAATATTTACCATAGCCAACACTTGGAAGCAATGAAAATGTCCATCAACCGAGGAATGCACCAAGAAGAAGTGGTCCACGTACACAATGGAATATTACTCTAATTAATAATAAATATAAATTAAATTTAAAAACAAAGAAAAGCAAGGAGACATCAACATTTGTGGGTTTATCCGGGCACATTGCACTCTAATTTATAACTGAAGAACACCACGGACCGGTAGGTCTGTTTCCCTAGTAGCAGCAAGGGGAACGTAGAAAGGCTGCCGCTCTCTGGCCGTTACCTGCAAAAGCAGGTTTAAAGCCTGAGCTAATGGTCACTTCATATGAACAAGTACTGCAGGGCTGTAAATGAAACCTGCCCTCAAAATGTCTTGAGGGAGATCATGGCCAAAATATTTCAAACGGTGACACATACTTTAAGAAAACACTTTGAAGAAATAAGCTCCAATCACAGCTGGAAAAATAAAAAGGACAAGTCTTAAAGCTCAATTTCAACGCATTATGAGACACATGCAAATTCAACCACAAAGAGGTATCAGCTCACACCACTCAGAATAACCATCAGCAAAAACTACAAAGAATAAATGCTGAAGGTGCTGGGAAGAAATACATACCCTCCACTTTAAGTGGGACGTAACCTGGAAAGAGCCACTAAAGAGATCAGAATAGAGGTGCCTTTAAAAGGTAAACATTGAGCTACCATATGATCCAGCAGACCTATTCCTGGACCTATAACCTAAGAAGACAGAATTGGAAGGACACAGGCACGCAAATCTGCATTGCACAGTATTACAATGGCCAAGATATGGAAGTAACCAAAAAGTCCACCGACAGATGGGTGGACAAAGAAGAACTGCTACCTGTACAGATGGAATATGAGCTAGTGAAAAAATGAAACAATGCCATTTGCAGCACCATAGATGAGTCTAGAAGTAATCACGCAACTCGGAGTAAGTGAGAAAGCGAAAGACACATAGCCTATCATATCACATATAGGTGTTACCTAAAAAATGATACAGACAAAGGTATTTCCACAGAGAAACACTATCATAGATTCATTAAAAAAACTTATGGTTCACCAAATGGAAAGGTGTGAGGATTGGATACATTACCATATTGAGGTTAACAGAGAGACACAAACACACGTGAAATACATAATCACCAAAGACCTACGCAATACCAAGAGAAGACTACTCAACACTGTGTCATAACCTACATGGGAAAAGGATCCGAAGAAGAATAGATATATGTATATGTGTGAAAGAACCACATCTTGCACACCTAGAACAAACAAAACATTGTAATCAAGTTTGCTGTGATAAAAAATAAAAATTAAGTTAAAAATACCAACAAGAAGTAATGAGACATAAACTTAAAGGGCTTTTGCCTCGCACATTCCATTCTAATTTGCAACCTAGAACACCACTTCCAGTAAGGCTCTGTTGCCCTAGTAACCAGATTTGGTAAAGGAGAAATGCTGCCGCCTTGTGGCCGATTCCCGCAAGAGCAGCTTTTAACCCACAGCTAATGGTCACTTACCATTCATTCACAAGGACGCAGGGCTGTAAAGGACACCTGCCCTCAAAATTGTGCTGAGGTAGGGAATGGATAAAAAAAATTCAAAACAGGCAAAATGTTCACGAAGCTAGTATGAAGAGGTAAGTTTTACTCACTCTCTTTTTAAAGAAAGGGAAATGGATAAAAGCTCAACCTCAGGAAGTATTAGACTCATGCAATCTAATCTACGAAAAGTTCTCAACTCACACCCGTCGACTGACCATTGGCAAAAAGTCTACAAACAGTCAATGCTGAAGAGGTTTTAGAGAACTGTGTACCCTCTAGCTGCTGGTGAGATGTAAAAGGGTTAAACGCTAATAATGAGAACAGAAAGGAGCTGCGTTGAAAAGGAAAAATTGAGGTACCATTCAATCCAGCAGGCGCACCAATGGGCCTCTCACCTGAGAAGACCAGAATGAAGAAGACCCGGGCTGCAAAAGCTGCACTGCAGCCTTATTCACAATAGACAAGACAGTGAAGCAACCAAAATGTCCATCAACAGATGAAAGGAAAAGGAAGAAGCGGCCCATGTACACAATGAATACTAGCCATGGAAAACAATGAAACACTGCTCTTTGAGGCACCATAGATGATCTTGGAGATAATCACAGAACATGAGGTAAGTCGGAAAGCAAAAGTCCTATATCCCATGATATCACTTATAGGCGTTCTCTAATAACTGACACAAATGAACATATTTCCACAGAGAAAGTCCATCACAGACTTATTAAAAAAAAAACTATGCTTATCTAAAAGGAAAGGTGGGGGAATGGATAAATGAAGATTAGCGTTACCATATGTATACAAATACATATTATATACATATATCAAAAAGACCGACCATATAGCAAGGAAGGTTTACGGAACACTCTGTAATAATTTACACGGGAAGAGGATCTCTACATAAATAGGTATATAGAATATGTAGATGAACCAGAGTGTGTACACCTTGGACAAGCAACATTCTAACCATTACCCCAATTGAAAAAATTAAAACAACGAACTAGGAGTAATGAGACATAAACTTATGGGGGGTTTTCCTGGCACATTCCATTCAAATTGACCACCTAGGCAAACGACTTCCAGAACGGCTCTGCTGCCCTAGTACCCCGATTTGGGAATGGAGAAATGCTGCATCCTTGTGGCCGTTTCCCACAACAGCAGCTTTAAACCCACTGCAAAAGGTCACTAAATGTTCACCAATTGCAGTTCTGTAAATGACACCTGCCCTCCAAAAAATACTGAGGTCGAAAATCGACCAAAAAATTCTAGAGTGCAACCTTCCAAAAAGAAAATTTGAAGAGGTATATTATACTCACACTCTTTTTTCTTTTAACAGAAAAGCAAAAGGCGTGGAAAAATGATGAATTGTAGGAATTTTTACAGACATGTAAACCCAAATTACAAAAACCTATCAGCTCACCCCAGTCAGAATGGCCATCAACAAAAATGCTGCAAACAAGAAATGCTGACGTGATTGTGGAGAAATGCGTACCCTCGATTCTAAGGGGGACGTGGTAAGAGCCACTAATGACAGCACAATTGAGGTGCCTTGAAAAGGTAAACGTTGAGCTACCATACCAGTCAATCAATCATACCCACTGCTGGGTCTATCACCTGAGAGAATGAAAATCAAAAATCGCAGGCTGGCAATCCTGCACTCCAGCAATATTTACCATAGGCAACGCTTGGAAGCAACGAAAATGTCCATCAACAGAGAAATGCACCAAGAAGAAGTGGTCCATGTACACAATGGAATATTAGCCATGGAAAACATTAAAGCACTGCTCTTTGAGGCACCATAGATGAGCCTGGAGATAATCACAAAACATGAAGTAGGTCGGAAAGCAAAAGACCTATATCCCATATTATCACGTACGGCATTATCTAATAACTGACACAGATGAACATATTTCCAAAGAGAAAGACACTCACAGGCGTAGAAAACAAACTATGCTCATCTAAAAGGAAAGGAGGGGGGAAATTGAGAAATGAAGATTAGTGTGACTATACATATACAAATACATATTATATACATGTATCAAAAAGACCGAACATATAGCAAAAGGGAGGTCGACGGAACAGTGTAATATTTTACATGGGAAGGGGATCTGTACATTAATAGACATACATAATGTACAAATGAACCAGATTGTGTACACCTAGGACAAACAATTTTCTAAACTTTACCCAGATTAAAAAAATTTTAAAAACCAAGAAGAAGTAATGAGACATAAACTTATGGGGATTTCTCCTGGCAAATTCCATTCTAATTTACAACCTAGGACAATGACTTCCAGAAAGGCTCTGCTGCCCTAGTACCCAGATTGGGGAATGGAGAAATGCTACCTCCTTGTGGACGTTTCCCACAACAGCAGCTTTGAACCCACTGCAAAAGGTCACTAAATTTTCACCAACTTGCAGTTCTGTAAATGGCGCCTGCCCTCCAGAAAATTTCTGGGGTCAAAAATCGACCAAAAAATTCAGAAGAGGGCAACCTTCGAAGAAGACAATTTCAAGAGCTATATTGTACTCACGGTTTTTTCTTTTAAGAGAAAAGAAAAAGGCGTAGGAATATGATGAATTTTAAAAATTTTAATGACATGCATACCCATATTACAAAAACCTATCAGCTCGCAGCAGTCACAATGGCCATTAGGAAAAGTGCTGCAAAAAATAAACGGTGAAGGGAGTGTGGAGAAATGCGTACCCTCGGTGGTAAGGGGGGGCATGTAAAGAGCCACTAATGAAAACACAATGTAGGTGCTTTGAAAAGGGAAACATTGAGCTACCAGTCAATCAATCACAACCACTGCTTGGCCTATCACCTGAGAAAATGAGAATCAAAAAGTCACAGGCTGGCAAACCTGTACGCCAGCAATATTTACCATAGCCAACACTTGGAAGCAATGAAAATGTCCATCAACCGAGGAATGCACCAAGAAGAAGTGGTCCACGTACACAATGGAATATTACTCTAATTAATAATAAATATAAATTAAATTTAAAAACAAAGAAAAGCAAGGAGACATCAACATTTGTGGGTTTATCCGGGCACATTGCACTCTAATTTATAACTGAAGAACACCACGGACCGGTAGGTCTGTTTCCCTAGTAGCAGCAAGGGGAACGTAGAAAGGCTGCCGCTCTCTGGCCGTTACCTGCAAAAGCAGGTTTAAAGCCTGAGCTAATGGTCACTTCATATGAACAAGTACTGCAGGGCTGTAAATGAAACCTGCCCTCAAAATGTCTTGAGGGAGATCATGGCCAAAATATTTCAAACGGTGACACATACTTTAAGAAAACACTTTGAAGAAATAAGCTCCAATCACAGCTGGAAAAATAAAAAGGACAAGTCTTAAAGCTCAATTTCAACGCATTATGAGACACATGCAAATTCAACCACAAAGAGGTATCAGCTCACACCACTCAGAATAACCATCAGCAAAAACTACAAAGAATAAATGCTGAAGGTGCTGGGAAGAAATACATACCCTCCACTTTAAGTGGGACGTAACCTGGAAAGAGCCACTAAAGAGATCAGAATAGAGGTGCCTTTAAAAGGTAAACATTGAGCTACCATATGATCCAGCAGACCTATTCCTGGACCTATAACCTAAGAAGACAGAATTGGAAGGACACAGGCACGCAAATCTGCATTGCACAGTATTACAATGGCCAAGATATGGAAGTAACCAAAAAGTCCACCGACAGATGGGTGGACAAAGAAGAACTGCTACCTGTACAGATGGAATATGAGCTAGTGAAAAAATGAAACAATGCCATTTGCAGCACCATAGATGAGTCTAGAAGTAATCACGCAACTCGGAGTAAGTGAGAAAGCGAAAGACACATAGCCTATCATATCACATATAGGTGTTACCTAAAAAATGATACAGACAAAGGTATTTCCACAGAGAAACACTATCATAGATTCATTAAAAAAACTTATGGTTCACCAAATGGAAAGGTGTGAGGATTGGATACATTACCATATTGAGGTTAACAGAGAGACACAAACACACGTGAAATACATAATCACCAAAGACCTACGCAATACCAAGAGAAGACTACTCAACACTGTGTCATAACCTACATGGGAAAAGGATCCGAAGAAGAATAGATATATGTATATGTGTGAAAGAACCACATCTTGCACACCTAGAACAAACAAAACATTGTAATCAAGTTTGCTGTGATAAAAAATAAAAATTAAGTTAAAAATACCAACAAGAAGTAATGAGACATAAACTTAAAGGGCTTTTGCCTCGCACATTCCATTCTAATTTGCAACCTAGAACACCACTTCCAGTAAGGCTCTGTTGCCCTAGTAACCAGATTTGGTAAAGGAGAAATGCTGCCGCCTTGTGGCCGATTCCCGCAAGAGCAGCTTTTAACCCACAGCTAATGGTCACTTACCATTCATTCACAAGGACGCAGGGCTGTAAAGGACACCTGCCCTCAAAATTGTGCTGAGGTAGGGAATGGATAAAAAAAATTCAAAACAGGCAAAATGTTCACGAAGCTAGTATGAAGAGGTAAGTTTTACTCACTCTCTTTTTAAAGAAAGGGAAATGGATAAAAGCTCAACCTCAGGAAGTATTAGACTCATGCAATCTAATCTACGAAAAGTTCTCAACTCACACCCGTCGACTGACCATTGGCAAAAAGTCTACAAACAGTCAATGCTGAAGAGGTTTTAGAGAACTGTGTACCCTCTAGCTGCTGGTGAGATGTAAAAGGGTTAAACGCTAATAATGAGAACAGAAAGGAGCTGCGTTGAAAAGGAAAAATTGAGGTACCATTCAATCCAGCAGGCGCACCAATGGGCCTCTCACCTGAGAAGACCAGAATGAAGAAGACCCGGGCTGCAAAAGCTGCACTGCAGCCTTATTCACAATAGACAAGACAGTGAAGCAACCAAAATGTCCATCAACAGATGAAAGGAAAAGGAAGAAGCGGCCCATGTACACAATGAATACTAGCCATGGAAAACAATGAAACACTGCTCTTTGAGGCACCATAGATGATCTTGGAGATAATCACAGAACATGAGGTAAGTCGGAAAGCAAAAGTCCTATATCCCATGATATCACTTATAGGCGTTCTCTAATAACTGACACAAATGAACATATTTCCACAGAGAAAGTCCATCACAGACTTATTAAAAAAAAAACTATGCTTATCTAAAAGGAAAGGTGGGGGAATGGATAAATGAAGATTAGCGTTACCATATGTATACAAATACATATTATATACATATATCAAAAAGACCGACCATATAGCAAGGAAGGTTTACGGAACACTCTGTAATAATTTACACGGGAAGAGGATCTCTACATAAATAGGTATATAGAATATGTAGATGAACCAGAGTGTGTACACCTTGGACAAGCAACATTCTAACCATTACCCCAATTGAAAAAATTAAAACAACGAACTAGGAGTAATGAGAC